>NC_063353.1:48810357-48895489 GCF_021869965.1 Rhincodon typus | reverse complement strand
CAGATGCTGTACCAGCGTAAAGGTATTCCCCTGGAAATAGAAGGCGAGTGAAAATTAAATCCAATCAAGTTACAGAAGAATTCATTTCATCATGAAAATAGTTGAAGAATATCTGGCTGTGTTTTTTGGTCAATCTTGTTACAGTGACAACATACAAACATATCAATTAGGAGCAGGAGAAGGCTGTTTGAGTCAGCTGTCATTCAGGAAGATCAATGTGACCTGATTGTAACCTCAAATCCACCTTTCCACCTAGCCATGATAATCTTTCACCCTCATGCTTAACAGGAATCTATTTGTTTATGCCTTAGAAACATTCAAGAGTTCTGTTTTACTACATTGATCCCAGAGATAAAGGCTTTGTCTCATGAAGAGAGAGTGAGCAGGTTAGGCCAATACTATCTGGAGTTTAGAAAAATGAGAGGAGATCTAATTGATGGATATAAGATACTAAAGAGGATTGACAAAGTAGACGTGGAGAGGATGCTTCCTCATGTGGGACAATCTAGAATGAGAGGTCATAGTTTTAGGAGAATGGGCAGTAGATTTAAAACAGAGACGAGGCAAAATTACTTCTCTCAAAGGGTTATAAATCTGTGGAACTCGTACCCCACAGTGTGGTGGATCCTGGAATATTGAGGAAATAGATTTTTAATCAGTAGCAGGTTAAAGGGTTGTGGAGAGCGGGCAGGAAAGTAAAGGTCAGGCTGAGAATGAGATCAGCCATGATCCTATTGAATGGGGAAGCAGACTTGAGGGGCTGAATGGCCTACTCCTATTCCTGGTTTTTATGTTCCACGACCTTTTCAGGAAGGGAAATTCCAAAGCCCTCAATGCTCTGAGAGAAAACATTTCACATTGCTTCTGTAATCATAGAGTCCCTACAGTGTGGAAGCAGGCCATTCGGCCCAACAAGTCCACACCGCCCCTCCAAAGAGCATCCCACCCAGACCCATCGCCTATGTCTAACCCACCTGACCTAGAGCCCCTGGACAATTTCCCATGGCCAATCCACCTAGCCTGCACATCTTTGGACTGTGGGAGGAAACCAGAGTACCTAGAGGAAACCCACACAGACACGGGGAGAATGTGCAAACTCCACACAGACAGTCACCCGAGGGTGGAATCGAACCCAGGTTCCTGGCGCTGTGAGGCAGCAGTGCTAACCACTGAGCCAACGGGTGACTTCTGATATTTGAATTGTGGCTTCTCATTCTAGATTCTCCCATGAGAGGAAACTTCCCCTCTTGCCCTCCACATTTCACTCCCCCACCACCTTCCCCAACCCACACCACCCACCCCCCCACTCCCGCCCACTCCAGTCAGTACCCCTGTAGACATTCTAAAAATAAACAAAGAATGAAAATCAAAACACTGATTGCTGCTCTGCATAGGTTGGATAGATTTCACATTGAGTTTAACATTGGCCATCAACATTCCTTTACTCGGTGCTGTCTCGTACTTCACTGTCTGTTATCACTCTGCAATTTTGTCCAGTTCATTTTATAAATTGTATGCAGGCTCCTCTAATTCTACAGTCCCTGCTAGTTTGAGAATGTTAGCTGCAAATTGACAACTTGTCAAGGTGTATTTCAGCACGAGATCTGTGAGCTGCCACATTGTTCAAGCACCATGCAGGGCATGTCCCACTGGTGGAACGTGGAAGTCTGGGTGGGACATGAAAGGTTAACACACTTGCCAATGAAACACAACCACAGTCTTCTTGCGAATGACTAAATCATTATCTCATTTTGTTTTTGCAATTTAGCAGTAAAACCTACTCTCAGCAACATTATTACAATTTTAATGTCCTTAAACTATTCCATTTACGGATTATATAGTACAAAAATGCACATACATATAAAAGTACAGTCCTTGGAAAAAGTGTGTTTTATTTTTATCATGATAGGATTAGGGTTTATTTTGACAAAATAACTTTTTATTTATTCATTCACGAGATGAGGGCGTCACTGGCCCTATTTATTGCCCATAGGGCAGTTCAGAATCAACCACATTGCTGTGGGTCTGGAGTCACATGTAGGCCAGACCAAGTAAGGATAACAGCTTCCTTCCCTAGAGGACATTAGTGAACCAGATGAGTTTTCCTGACAATCAACAATGGGTTCATGGTCATCATTAGATTCTTAATTCCAGATATTTTTATTGAATTCAAATTCCACCATCTGCCATTGCGGGATTTGAACCAGGGTCCCCAGAACATGATGTGGGTCTCTAGATTAACTGTCCAGCGATAATACCACTAGATCATTGCCTCCCCTGGTAAAACACAAGATACAAGATGTTGAGGGCTGCTGCTCTAACACAATGGGATTTCCAATCTCTCGTTGTCAATTTTCTTCTTTTTCTGTGTCATGGATGAGGTTGGTGGGTGAGGGAGAAGAATATGAAGCAGAATGCCAATCAATTTTTTTTATTGCACCAGAGAAGAGAGATCAAGGATAAATTATCTACATTAAAAATCAGAAAATACCTTCTCCCCCTACAAAGAACAATGAATGAAAAATTTCTAGGCATTTAGAGGAGAAGTAGGCCATTCAGCCTGTCAAGGTACAATGCCATTCAGAAAGTCCAAGGCCGATCTAATTGTGGCTGTAACTCCACTTTCCTAACTCTTACTCATATCCTTCAACTCCATTGTTGATCAAACATAGCAATAAATGTGGAGCTGGAAAAGCACAGCAGGTCAGACGGCATCCGAGGAGCAGGAAAGTCAAAGTTTTAGATCGAAATCCTTCATCAGGACTGGGATGGGGGAGGAGTCCAGAAATAAACAGAGAGAAGGGGGTGTGACTGGGTTCAAGGCTGGGTGAGATGGAGATAATTGGATGCAGGTGGGGGGTTATTGTGGTTGGTCAGTGGGAAGGGTAGCGATAGGTGAGTCGGAAGATGTACAGGTTGGGGGAGCAAAGATTTTGAAGCTGGTGAAGTCAATATTCAGGCCATTGGGTTGTAAGCTCCCAAGGCAAAATATCTGGTATCGTTCCTCCAGTTTATGTTTGGCCTCACTCAGACAGTGAGGAGGCCAAGGACAGACATGTCATCAGGAGAGTGGGAGGGGGAGTTAAAGTGGATGAAAACCAGAAGTTCGGGTTAGTTAGTGCGTGCAGTCCCCAGGTCTGCGTACCTCATCTATTTGACCTGCTGTGCTTTTCCAGCTCCACATTTATTGACTCTAGCTTCCAGCATCTGCAGTCCTTACTGTCTTGTAGATCAAACATGTGCCTGACTTGGCCTTAAGTATATTTTTATCTTAACCTCCACTGTCCTCCAGGGAAGAGAATCCTAAAGACTGATGAACCTCAGGAGAAAAGAACTCCTCCTTATCTGCCCTAATGAGAAGTCCTGTTATTGCTTGGCTATGCTCAAGATTTCTCCATAAGTAAACTCCTCCTTCCTGCAGGCATCCTGTCAATCACCCTCAGAAATCTATAAGTTACTCATTGCTCTAAACTCCAACGAGTATGGACCCAACCTGCTCAGGCTCCCCTCAATGGACAATTCTTCATCCCAAGAATCAGTTTGGTGAAGGTTCTGTGAAGTGTTTCCAATGCAAGGTAACTTAAACTGTGCATTGTATTCCAGTTGCAAACTCGCCAATATCCTATAAGTTTTTTGCAATGCTTCCCTACTTGTCTCCGTCACTCTTGTTATAAATACCAATTTTCTTAATTACTTAGTATATCTGCAAGCTAATATTTTGTGATTCATGTACAAAGGCACCTAGATCCACCTGTATTGCAGCATTCTGCAGTCTCTCCCCATGTAAATAATATTCTGTTTATCAACTGTTCCCGTCAAAGTCAACAACTTCACTTTTTCCAATATTATGTGCTACCTACTAAATTTTTGCCACTCACTTAATCTATCTCCCATTGCAGAAGTTTCATCAGTTTCTTAGAATTTACTGTCATACCAAACTTGATGCTGTCAGCAAATGTAGCTACAATACAATTGTCATTTCACGAAATTGATTAATAGAGAGTGCAAATAGTTAAAGCTCCAGCACTGATCCCTGAGGTACTCCCCTTGTTAGAGCTTGCCGATCTGAACATGATCCACTTATCCCAACTCTTTTCCCCGGTTATTTAACCAATATTCTATCTATGTCAATAGATCACAATTATCCCTCTTACCTTATGCAGCAGCCTTTTAATGTGACACCTTATAAAATGCCTTTTGGAAATCAAAATACACAGCATATACAGGTTTCCATTTATCCAACCCAAAAAACTAAATGCTTGTAATAAATTTGTTAAACATGAACTGACTTTCTCAAAACTCTGACACGGCCAGATTACCTAATAATTTTCTAAATGTCCCACTGCAAGTTCATTAATAATAGATACTTATATTTTTCCAGTGAGAGATTTTAGACCAATTGGTGGTAAGCTTCCTGTTTTTTGACTTCCTCCTTTCTGGAATACCATCATGAGCAACATCTTGGACACCTTCCATTAGACAATAATATATCGGAGCAGAACTAGGCCATTTGGCTCATCAACTCTGCTCTGCTATTTGATCATGGCTGATATGTTTTGCAACCCCACTTTCCTGCCTTTTCCCTGTAACACTTGGTCCCCTTACCAATCAAGAACTTATCTATTTCTGTCTTAAATACACTCAATGACTTGGCCTCCACAGCCCTCTGTGGCAATAAGTTCCACAGATTCACCACCCTCTGGCTGAAGAAATTCCTCCTCATCTTAGTACTAAATGGCTGTTCTTTCATTCTGAGACTGTGCCCTTGGGTCCTAGTGTCTCCTATAAGTGGAAACCTCCTCTCCATGTCCACACTACCCAGGCTTCTAAGTATTCTGTAAGTTTTAATCATATCACCCCCACCCCATCCTTCTAAACTCCATTGAATACAGACCCAGAGTCCTCAACCGCTGCTCATGTGATTAGCCCTTCATCCTCAAGATCATTCTTGTAAATCTCCAACATCAACACATCCTTCCTTAGGTATGGAGCCAAAAACAGCTCGCAATGTTCCACATGTGGCCTGACCAGGGCCTTGTGCAGCCTCAGAAGCACATCTCTGCTCTTGTATTCTAGTCCTCTTGAAATTGCATTTGTCTTCCTAACTGCCAACTGAACCTGCATGTTAACCTTAAAAGAATCCTCCCAAGGACTCCCAAGTCTCTTTCTGCTTCAGATTTCCAAAATCTTTCCCCATTTAGAAAATAATGTACGCCTCTATTCTTCCTACCAAAGTACATGACCTCACACTTTCCCACAATATATTCCATCTGCCACTTCTTTGCCCACTGTTCTAGCTTTTCCAAGTCCATCTGCAGCCTCCCCATTTCCTCAACACTACCTGTCCCTTCACTTGTCTTTGTGTCATCTCCAAACTGAGCAACAGGACCCTCAGTTCCTTTATCCAGATCATTAAAGTATAACATGAATAGTTGTGATCCCAACACTGACCCCTACGAACTCCACTAGTCACCAGGTGCTACACGGTGAAAGACTTCTTTATCCCTATTTTCTTCCTTCCACCAGTCAGCCAATCCTCTGTCCATATGGTACCTTGCCCCTAACAGCATTGGCTCTTATCTCATTTGGCAGCCTGCTGTGTGGCACCTTGACTAAGGCCTTCTGGAAATCCAAATAGATCACGTCCACTGGCTCTCCTTTGTCTAACTATTGATTTTTTGTTTGTGTACATCCCTGCTCTATGCTTCTGACAGCAAGTGCTGCTCATCAAGAACTTAAACCTTAACATTAACACCAGTGATAAAATTACATAATTAAGGGCTCATATAGCACAGTGATAGTGTCCATACCTCTTGACCAGGTTCAACACCACCTGCTCCAGAGGTGTGTCGTAACAGGCTGATTAGAAAGTATCTGGAAGTGGTGATGAAAGATTTAGACTGAGTGTTACAGAAATGTGAAGCTCAGTGGGTAGAAAGTATTATAATACATTATGCACACTGTGCTTTCTTGAAGGACCAGTAGCAGTCTTTGCTGGGAACAACTCTTTATTAGATGGATCAAATTTGTTATTTGTACTAGGTGGTTCTTCTTCACATTAATATGATACATTTAAAATATTTCTGAATGTTTTCATTAAAATCAGGTTATAAAGAAAATACATGTTGAATTGAAGTAAGGTTATTTTTAGAGCAAATAGCACAGTGCTATTTCAGAGAATCTGTTACTTTATGGGGAGTCAATTCTCATTTTGCTCTTTTGAACTGCACCAGTAAAAGTCTGTTGGAAAAGCACAACACACCAAAACGGGAGCTGTTCATAAGGCTTCTTACAGGGATGACTCTTTCAGGGCAAGACATCTTTCTTTTCAAACACAAGCTTTAAACAAATAAATGAAGTGGTCACCAATACCCTTGCTTCTTCTCACCACCCCTGAATGGCACTGTTTACGGTTGCCATCAATCAGACGCTAGACCTCGTCATCAGGTTTGGTATCAATCGTAAAGTCCTTGAGGTAGATGTCACGTTGAGGAATGAACAGCATAATCACTATTTACCCAACTGTCAGACATTCAATGACCATGGCCCATCCCAGACTGCCCTTTCTCAAGATACAGTTCTTAAATATTCCAGTTATCCCTTGGTAATCATGCTGCTCTGCATAGCTTGGAGTCAGTTGAAATGCCCTTTGAACAGCAGGAATTTCAAAAATGGATTGATCCCACTTTTGCTCAAGAAATTTTACCAACTCTAATGTCTAAAGATAAACATATCTGTTTCTCTTCGTCAATTCCCTTCAGGAAGCCGGGTGGAGCAGAGATCAGTAATATATTCTGCAAGGGTGGATCTGTGGCAAGCTGATGAGAGGCTGGTCAAGGAAATTGTTCACATTAATGTGTTACTCTTTAAAATATTGTCAAGCTTTGATACTGGTGCCTCATTCCTGCATTTAGCAAATGGAACTACAAATCCACAATCACTCATGCAATGTTGGGCACTGCACACCCATGAACTTATAGTTTCACAATGTGTTGTGCAGGAAATTTTTCAACCTCTTCTAGTGGGCAAGTATTTTACTCATGCTCTGTGCATCATCAGGCCCAGCCTTGAACAGACAAGGAGATGTATGAATACATGTGGATACAAGCCTAGCCTGTTTAACATTTTTTTCTAAGGCAACCCAGTCATTCCTAGGCTTTAGTCTACTAAATCTTTTCTAAACCATTTCCGACACACTTACATTCAATCCACTTCCACTTATGACTTAAAATAGGTAGGAAAGTAGTTTCATTGAAGAAACAATAAATTTACAAATGGATATGGATTGGTTAGGCGAATGGGTCAGAATTTTGCCGATAGACTCTAATGTACATATAGATGTGAAGTTATCTGTGACCATTGGAAGAATAAAATGACAACTTACTATCTAGATGGATAGAAATTTTAAAATGTTTCAGTGCAGAGGGACCTGAGTGTCTTTGTACATATATTGCAGAGAGCTAGTCTGCAGGCAAAGCAGGCAGTAAGAAGGGTAAATGGAATTTTGGCATTTACTGCTACAGGAATAACATATTAAAATAAAAAAGTCTTGCTGCAACTGTACAAGACCTTGGTGAGATCTCATGGAGTATTACATGTAGTTTTGGTCCCCTTACTTGAGGAGCATAAGAACATAAGAATTATAGGCAGAAGTAGACCATTTGGCCCCTTGATCCTGCTCCACGATTTAAACGGGGTTTTGGTCCCCTTACTTGAGGAGGAATGTTGCTATATTGGACACACTTCAGAGAAGATTCATTCAATAATTGGTTTATAAGGAGGTACTGAACAACTTAAGCTCATACTTCTAAGGAAGGGTCACTCGACCTAAAACATTAACTCTGATTGCTCTTCACAGATGCTGCCAGACCGACTCACTAATGTCCTTTAGGGAAGGAAACTGCCATCCTTAGCTGGTCTGGCTGACATGTGACTCCAGACCCACAGCAATGTGGTTGACTCTTAACTGCCCTCTAGGCAATTAAGGATGGACAATAAATGCCGCCTAGCCAGCGATGCCCCTCATCCTATGACTGAATAAAAAAAAAATCTTCCAACAATTTCTGTTTTTGTTTAAGCCTATACTTGTTCGATTTTACAAGAATGAGACGCGATCCAACTGAGGTATATAAAATGGTAACAGAGATTGACATATAAGCATAGAGAGGATGGTTCCCCTTATGGGACAATCTAGAATGAGAGGTCATAACTTTAGGCTATAGGGTGGCAGATCTAATACAGGCGAGGAGAAATTACTTCTGTCAAAGGATCATGGATCTGTTGAGTTCACTATCCCAGAATGTGGTGGATGCTGAGACACTGGATACATTTGAGGAGACGATAGGC
Source organism: Rhincodon typus (assembly GCF_021869965.1). Lineage (NCBI taxonomy): Eukaryota > Metazoa > Chordata > Chondrichthyes > Orectolobiformes > Rhincodontidae > Rhincodon > Rhincodon typus. The sequence goes on along the minus strand of NC_063353.1, from coordinate 48,887,143 downwards.
AGATTTTTAACCTGTAACAGGTTAAGGGTTATGGAGAGCAGGCAAGAAGATGGAGTTGAGGCTGAGATGAGATCAGTCACTAGCATATTAAGTGGTGGAGCAGGCTCAAGGGGCTGAATGGTCTACTCCTGCCTATAATTCTTATGTTCTTATGCTCTCTAAGAAAGGATACCAATACTGTACAAGTACTCCAAATGTAATCTCACCAGTGTCCTTTATAAATGAAGCAAAACTGCCCCATTTGTGTACTAAATTCCCCTCACAATAAACACTAACACCCTATTAGCTTTCCTAATAATTCACTGTACGTGCAGATGAACTTTTCGTGATGGATGCATGAATACACCCAGCTCCCTCCTCGCGGTGGCATTGTGGTAATGTCACTGAGCTAGTTATTCAGAGACCCAGACTCATCCCATGGGAACATGTGTACAAACACCACCATAACAGCTGGTGCTATCTACATTCAAATCCTAGATCTGGAATTCAAAAGTTGATCTTAGTGGGGCTCAGAGATAGTAGGAACTGCCGATGCTGGAGTCTGAGATTACAAGATTTCTTCAGAAATGGGATGGGATGCTCTGAGGGTTCTTCATTTCTGAAGAAGGGTCCAGGCCCGAAACATCAGCTTTCCTGCTCCTCTGATGCTGCCTGACCTGCTGTGTTCATCCAGCTCCACACTGTGTTATCTTAGTGGGGCTGCTTCTGATAGATTGTGGTTCAATTTTGCTGTTATTTCAAATTGGATAAACAATAAATGTAAGGACAGAGAGTTGAGGGGAATAGATAATCAGCTAGATATTGAAAGGCCTGTTGGATATTTTTCATGTTGTTGTACTCGCAGTATGATTATTTGATTTGCTGTTACTCTAGCCTCAATAAACCTTACTTAAGAGAATGCTGGCTGTGTGTTCAGTGCTGTCTCTGTGCTACTGGGGAACATATGAAAACTGTGCTTTGATTTTGTTTGAGTTTCCAAAGAAATAGTCTCTTTGTAAGAAGCACTGTCATTATTCCCCCATCTATTGCTGCGGTGTTCTCAATATTGAGGCCAAAGCATCTGTCAGGAATTACTGAGAGCGTTTTCAGCAGCTGTCCCATTCATTATCAATTAGCACAGAAAGCCCGGCTCGCTGGAGAGCAAAGGAAAGCTGCAGTGTCATTATTAATGACTAAAATGAGTAATTGCAAAGAGAAAGTTTCCAAAGCGAGTTTTCCAGCTGTGTACTGATACCAATAATCTGCATATGTCTATCATTTGCTCATTACTTTCTTTCTTAGACGGTAATTCACTTTTTTGATACCAGGGCTACAAGTTAATATAACATTTAGTTCATACATTAGAGAAAAACGTGAACAATAATCCATGAATTGTTCTTTAGTTTTTGAATTGATTAAACACTGAATGTTAACTTGAGGAATCTCAGTATTGAAGAACACTGTATACTTTTAAAGACAATGTTAAAGTTCCTCCATCAGATATAGTGTAGGTTTAAATTGCCATTTGTGTACTTTATTCATCACAGTAAATGGGCCCTGATATGAATTTCATTATTCTGCAACAAATGGTATATTTGTTCTGTGCAGATTATGGAATTATTGTAAAATAATAGTGCTGACTGCTGTATATAGTTTGAAATTGCTTGTTTTATGAGACGTAATAAGATCAGACTGCTGCACAGTATTAGACCAGAGGGTGAGCGGTGAGATAGAAAGATCATAAAAATTACAGATTTTTGGAAGATCAACGCACAGACATTAAACCATCCCAACCCTTTCCCCTCTGTTAAAACTGAGCACAGATAGAAAGGATCAGAAGATGCCATTTCTGTCTGGTAGCTGTTCGGGTCCAAATAATTACCTTTAAAAGTCTCTGCTCAGCATGAGAAATGGAAAAACCATCTCATTAATGCCGGTGGGGCTATTATTCTGCATTAATAACACAGTATAATATGTTGCTTGCCTTGCAGAAATGTACTGTAAAACAAGCCCCTGTACCTGCAGAGTGTCACTGAAACTAGCTCATTGGCAGCATGTGGTAGATTAGCTAACAATGTGGAAAATTCACCTAACCATCATTAGTCCTCCTGCCTCAGGAAAATACCCAAGCTCTGTTTGAAGTGTTCTACAGGATCTCTCTGCAATATGTCACTCCCTTCTATCCTACCAAGGTAGTTCCAGTGGCACAGTGGGAATGCTCCTGCCTCAGAGCCAGAGGCTCTGGGTTCAAGTCCCTCTCTAGTAGTTGACAGCCACAGAAAGTTCATAATGTGGTCAAAAAGGTCAATTATTGACCTGTAAATCCATCCAAAGTGTAACTGCTAGATGGCAAGAGTGAGAGTGTCTGCTGTGTAATGAGGAGTGCTCTCTCTCAGACATCTGGCAACAGACCATGACCTGTTCCCAGAAAAAAACAATTATTGAAACAGACAGAAGCACATGTTTGTCTGATTTATGTGCGACATGATACAAGAAACTCTTCAAATCTAAGTCATCGTTGCAATGATGAGAAGTTACGTATCCAGAGCAAATGTAATTCGGATTTTTTACTTTATTTTCTGCTTTTACTTTGCAGCTACGTTCTCCAGATCAATTTTATGCTTGGTAAACACAGACACCAGCTCCCACAGCCAAGCTTCCACTTCAAAACCGCTCATATCACATCTGAAAGAATTCATGAATAACCTACCCCGAAAATGAACTTTTTTTCAGAGTCGCACATAAGAATTTGGACTGCAGGCTTCAATCATTTCAGAAAACAATAAAATGTTGTGCACGCTAAATATTTTCATCACACTCAAACTATTTGGAGGGACACAACACATACTTGGAAAGTGAGCAGTTTGGCAAAACGTACTGGCTTACTCAGAATAACTAATTCAAGTATCACCTTTCTGCAGAGTAAGATCTTGCATCAAGGTCAGGGTCTTGTTGATCTTATTTATTTATTCATTTGTGGGATGTGGGCATTGCTGGCTGGTCCAGTATTTCTTGTCCCATCCCTAGTTGCCCCTTGAGAGGGTGGGGGTGAGCTGCCTTCTTGAACTGCTGCAGTCCACCTGCTGTGAGTTGACCATCAGTGCCCTTAGGGAGGGAATTCCAGGATTTTGGCCCAGAGACAGTGAAGGAACAGCGATATATTTCCAAGTCAGGATGGTGAGTGGCTTGGAGGGGAACTTGCAGGGGGTGGTGTTCCCATGTATCTGCTGCCCTTGTTCTTCTAGATGGAAGCGTTGTGGGCTTGGAATTTGCTGTCTGAGGATCTTGGTGAGTTTCTGCAGTGCATCTTGTAGTTAGTACTCACTGCTGCTACTGAGTGTTAGTGGTGGAGAATGTGGTGTCAATCAAGCAGGCTGCTTTTTCCTGGATGGTGTCAAGCTTCTTGGGTGTTTTTGGAGTGACACTCATCCAGGCAAGTGGGGAGTATTCCATCACACTCCTAATTTGTGCCTTGTAGATAGATTCTGTCAATGGATTTATCTATAATGCATCTGTTGCTATCAATGGGTCATCCTAACAAATTTGTTCTATTTTCCTCCATGATGAACAATGTCACACAGCTCAGGTGGTTATGGGTCTGAATCTAAACCATGATCCAAGGAAGTCCAGCCTTACAGTTGACACTCAACTTGTGAAAACTATGTAAAATAGTGAACCGACCAAAAAATGTGCATTGTCCTGTTTTGCTAAATTGGTCAGAATTCAGTTCTTTTTATAACTTCAAGTCTTTGTTACTTTGACAAGTACAAGATGAGCGAACATTAGATACAGCAGTGTAACAAAGGTGAAGGTCTGGTACCTGCACAAACTCCATTCATGCCCCTCTCCCTGTTTCTAATGCCACTAGAAATCACCGAGTGTGTAACTGCTCTGCGTTTCTTACCTGTCCAACCCGCCTCTCCAACTGCATCAATGCTCAAAACCCTGGGGCTGGATTTATTCACAAGGCTGATCAAAGCTACATATGCAGCCAAAACAAAATCTATCCCTTCATGCAGTCAACATAATGTACTTGTTTATACATTTATAGTAAATTCCACATAGCTCTGATGCAAGATTCATCTGACTGTGCTCTGTTATTCTGCAGTGCTCTGAGCAATCAGTTTCCTTTGACACAGTGCTGAAAGCATTGGGTCCTTGTGTGTTTTTCATAAGAGCTTCCAACAAAAGAATGTCAGACATCACAGTAGGAAACACTTGTGAGTGGAAAATCTTTAGTATTCTCACAATTCATTTAAAACACCAGACTTTGAATAGAGCAAAGCAGACATATCTTGCGCTGCAAATATCACAAGTCATGTTATTCACTAATATTTGGAAAAATGTGTAGTCAAAATCATACTGCTTAGATAATGCAGAGTCACTGTTTCAAAGTGGCAAGGCTATCATTACACAAGATGAGAAAAAAAAATTCACACTGATTAATTTATATCAAATGGCAGTTCCACATAACTACTGGAACTCATTTTTTAAAAACACATAGCAATAAAATTTCATTTTAGGAAGGTCCTTACTTCATTCGTTTCTTTTATCTTAAGCTAATCATTTGTTAACGTCAGGTTCATTCACAAACTATCACCTGAGTATCATTAGATCAATTTAATAATACTTGTGTCATACATAACCACAGTATAAACTGAAGGGAATATGCTGCATCAATAAATCAGCAACAGCACAGAGAAAGAAGCCGCTCAGGGATACCACAGCAATAAGTACGACTGAAGCTATGAATTTATTATTTTTAAATTCAAAAATTATATGACAACAGATTAAGGCAGTCTGTTTGTAAACTTGGAAGCGCGGTTGCTTGTGAGCTCACATAGATCTCATCGCTAAGACGGTCTATTTCCACCTCCAAATGATCATCTGGCTTCATCCCTGTCTCAGCTCATTTTCTGCAGATCCTCATTCACATCATCATTAGCTCTATTCAGAGATAATAGGAACTGCAGATGCTGGACAATCTGAGATAACAAGGTGTAAAGCTGGATGAACACAGCAGGCCAGGCAGCATCAGAGGAGCATTTCTGAAGAAGGGTCCAGACCCGAAACATCAGCTTTCCTGCTCCTCTGATGCTGCTTGGCCTGTTGTGTTCATCCAGCTCTACACCTTGTTATCATTAGCTCTATGCTCATTTTTGCCATTAAATTCCAAGCTGATCTATTACATTCTACCCTCCATAAATTTGAGATTACCTGAAACATTTCTGCCTATATCTTAGATTTTGCCTTATCACCTCTGTGTGCACTGGCCTACACTGGCTCTGCAGTTAGGCTACATCATGTTTTTAAAAAAAGATTCTCATTTTTGTTTTTCAAATCTCTCCATGACCTCAGTCCACTGAATCTCTATAATCTCATCCAGTTCCACAATCCTCTGAGGTATTTGTGCTCTTTTATGTCTGGGATTTTCTGCATTCCCAGCTTTAATTGTTCCAGCATTGGTGGGAATCCTTTCAGTTGCTTCAGCCCCACACTCTGGTACAGCCTCCCAACATCCCTCCACATCTGTGCCTCACTTTTTTCCTTTAATTCATTCATTAAAACCTCTCTCTTTGGCCAAGACTTTGGGGATCGGCATCTGATATCACTTTATATGGCCCAGCATCAAATTTTGTTTTATAAAGTTCCCGTGAAGCGCTTTGTGATGCTTCCTTATGTTGAAGGCGCTATGGAAACGTGCTATTGTTGTTGTAGCATTAATCAGAACAGATGTGTGGTGGGATTTCTGATTTGCAAAATGACTGTGTAATGCGTCTTATCAAACTGCTGAGAATACTCCTTGGTGATTGGCCAACAGGTGACAGGCTATTATTCAGAGAGTGAGATAGGTCAGGTTGTCCTCCAATCACTGTGGTACTATCATTGAGTGGATTGTTGGGGTATTGCCAAAGGTAATCAATTATATGGCCCAAATAGTGGCAACATGTAGATTGCACTACAATGTGAGCACCCTTACCTAATGTACAGGCAGTTATTTTATTTTGTTCACTCATACGATGTGTGTGTTACTGGCTGAGACATTTACTGCTCACCCCTAATTGCCTTAAGGGGTTGGTGGTGAGCTTCCTTTTTTACCCTCTGCAGTCCACAATGTAATTAGGGAGGGAATTCCAGGATTTTGACCCTGCAACACTGAAGGAATGGCAATATATTCCCAAGTCAGAATGATGAGTGGCTTGGAGGGGAACTTGTAGGTAGATGGTATAAAGCTTCTTGAGTGTTGTTGGAGCTGCACCCATCCAGGCACGTGGGGCGTATTCCATCAACTATTCTGAGGAACTCTGCAGAGACGTCCTGGAGCTGAGATGACAGACCTCTAATAACCACAACCATCTTCCTTTGTGCTAGGTATCACTCCAACCATTGGAGAGTTTGACCCCTGATTCCCAGTTACTCCAGTTTTGCTAGGGCACCTTGATACCACTTGATCAAATGTGGCCTTGATTTCAAGGGTCGTCACTCTCACCTCACCTCTGAAATTCAGCTCTTTTGTCCATGTTTGAACCAAGGCTGTAATGAGGTCAGGAGCTGAGTGGCCCTGGCGGAACCCAAACTGGGCGTCACTGAGCAGGTTATTGCTGAGCAGGTGCTGCTTGATAGCACTGTTGATATCACCTTCCATCACTTTACTGATGATTAAGAGTAGACTGATGGGGCTGGGTTGGATTTGTTCTGCTTTTTATGTACAGGACATATTTGAACAATTTTCCACATTGTTGGGTAGATGCCACTGTTGTAACTGTACTGGAACAGCTTGTCTAGAGGAGAAGCAAGTTCTAGAGCACATAATTACCAGAATACTATCAGGGCCCAAGGACATTGAAGTACCAAGTACATCCAGCTATTTTGTGTCATCACATTGAGTGAATCGAATTGGCTGAAGACTGGTATCTGTAATGCTGGATAAGCTGGATAGCAGGCCAAGATGGATCAAACACTTAGTACTGGTGGCTGAAGATTGCTACAAAAGCTTTAGCATTATCTATTGCATGGATTTGTTGGGCTGTTCCATTGATTGAAGATTGGGATACTTGTGGAGCCTCCTCCTCCAGTGAGTTGGATTGCAGAACGTAGATCTGATCCATTGGTTGTGGGATCACCTAGCTCCATCTATCACTTGCTGCTTCTGCTCTTTGACATGCTAGTAGTCCTATATTGTAGCTTCACCAGGTTGACACCTCATCTTCAGGTATGCTTGGTGCTGCTCCTGGAATGCCCTCCTGCACTCTCCATTGAACCAGGGTTAATCCCCTGGCCTGACGGTAATGGTTGACTGGGGGATGTGCCGGGCCATGAGATTACAGATTGCGCTGGAGTACAATTCTGCTGCTGTTGATGGCCCACAGCGCCTCATGGATGCCCAGTCTTGAGTTGCTAGATCTGTGCGAAATCTGTCCCATTTCGCAAAGTGATAGTGCCACACAACACGATGGATATTATTCTTAATGTGAAAAAGGACTTCATCTCTACAAGATTGTCAGCAAGACAGCTTGAAGTGAGATGAGGGGAAACATCTTTACTCAGAGAGTTGTTGGAATTTGGAATGCATTGCCTGGGAGAGTGGTAGAGATGGATTTGATTGGAGGTTTCAAGAGAGAGCTGGAAATATGTTTGAAAGTGATGAATTTGGAGGGCCACGGAGATAGGGCTGGGGAATAGGATTAGTTGGGTAGCTCTTTCAGGAGCCGGTACATATACAATGGATTGAATGGCCTCCTTCTGCGCTGTAAATTTTATGAATCTAAATCATACAGTTGTATGACAAGCTTGTAAGACAGCTCCCCTGATTTTGGCACCAGCTCCAGATGTTAATAAGGAAGACTTGCAGGGTTGGCAGGGTTGTTTGTACCATTTGGCATTTTCGATCCCTTTGCCGATGCCAAGTGGTCTGTTCATTCTCATTCCTTTCTTTCAACTCTCAATCAGTGACTTGTTAGAACACTTTTGGCAGTAGTTAACAGTCAACCACATTGCTATGAGTTTGCAGTTACATATAGGCCAGATAAGGTAAGAATAGCAGATTTCTTTCCAGAAAGGAAATTAGTGAACGAGATGGGTTTTTAACAACAATCAACAATGGTGTCATGGTCATCATCAAACTTTGAATTGTTTATTAATATCCAGCTCTCTGGATTGCTAGTGTAGTGACAATGGCGCTATGCCACCATCTTCCCCGGTGTCACAACTTCCAGGACATATTGGTATGGTAAGGGCTACACTGATGGACACCACCCTTCAGTAAGGCCCTGCCACTGCACCTGGCATTTTCCATTTGGCAAAGCGACTTGGCTCAAGGGACCAGAGTTGTGGGGGTCATTGGGCCAAGAGGCACTGGTGCCAGGGTCTGGATGCCCAGACAAGCTCAATTGCTCCAAAATCTCTATGATGGCACTGCCTTCAGTATCCACAGTGCTCCAGGCACATAATGGTCAGCTTTGCAGCCCCCATGCATCATTTTAGACAGATTGGAGACCTATTGGATCATTAGTCCCAAGGATTTCAATTAACAGATAGGCTTAGGATGTAAACTGTCTATTGTTCTGTGCCACAGTCAAAGATAAAGCAGTGATATTCAAACCCAGTTCAGTCAAATTCTAAATTTGACATTCAAGATTTCTAACTTCTATGTCTGAATATATCACAATGGTTATCTTTACTGAAAATCAATCTCAGCATAAATCTTCCATTTTTATATGAGCAGCTTTCAGCAAATCTCCAAACGTTTACACCATAGATCTGACTGGCTTATCTAGAGTTAATAATTATGAAGATGTTAATTCTTTACAAATCAGGAACTTATCTTAAAGAAATCAAGGAGTCACAGTGAAAGTGTAAATCACTTTTAGCTGCAGTTTTACCTTGAGGAATTCTCACTTTATTACATGACACTACATACTGAAGGGGAAATGTTCTTTTTACCTGTTAACACAGAAGCAAAAGGTTGCTGTGGGTCAAAGGGACACTTCAATCTTCCAGACTCGAGACCATGTAAGTCCAGTCGAAACACAGGCTCCTGATAAAAAATAAAGATTACCTCTCAGAAATATGTTTTGAATGAATGAATCTCTTTGTATTAAGTGGGAATCATCGATGCAAAATACCAACAGGGTGTTGTGAAAATCCCTTTGAAGGGAGATGATGGATGATATTCATTCCAGTTGCTGCTTACCCTGCCATGCACCACTTATAACAGTAGCTAAAATTACATTACCTCTGCCCGGGGTCCCAGCTCAATAAAGGCACACATTGGGTGGAAGGCTCCAGTGCCACAAACGTATGTGTGGGTCTTGTTGTAATTATGAAGGACCCTGATGAAATTCGCACACTCTCTCTGTTCAGGAAACAGACAGAATCATTAGCCCAGGAATGAAAGCAATGGATCGACAAAGTGCTTGCCTCTGACTTCTCTGATCATTGCTCCACTGAGTATTGTGTCTACAGAGCACTGCTGTTTTATCAAAACCTTCCCCCCTCCACGTCCACCCCCTCCACAAACATCTGGGCAGATGTATTTGCATCAGACACAATATCTTTTCAAAGTTTAAAATAGCCAAGCACCACTCACACCCCACAGAAAATTATAAATATAATAACATAGGAGAAATATGTGCCTGTGGTCATTATTCACATTGATTATTCTGAAAATTCGCAAATTACCATGTGGTGGGGGTGGGGGGGCGGGGGCTGGGTGAGGAGGGATGGGGTGGAGAGGAAATCCAGAGAATGAGGCCACATAGGATTTTCTCACTTTAGTCCTGAGATTACCTGTACAAAGCATTACCGGGCATATGCCAGCATCCTCCAGCACCCACAGTTCTCCCACTGATATCTCGGTAACATCAGGGATTCATAATAGTTAAGGAAAGGAGTAGGTTTTGAACTGATACGGCTGCATGGATTTGGAATTCGGATTTACTGGTTTGTGATGAAGATCCTGTAACTGGCATATTATTTCTTAGTAAAAGGTCAATCAACCCACCAAGTCATCCAGGCTCAAAGGCCTACTCTTTTTTTTAAATTATTCATTCAAGGGACATGATCATCGCTACTGAGACTGGCATTTGTTGCCCATCCCTAATTGCCCACAGGGCAGTTAAGAGTCAACAACATTGCTGTGGGTATGGAGTCAGATGCAGGCCAGACCAGGTAAGGATGGCAGTATCCTTCCTTAAGGAACATTAATGAACCAGATGGTTTTCTTCATAATTGGCAATGGTTTCGTGGTCATAAATAGAATCCTGTCATCAGTGCGGAAGTAGGCCATTTGGCCCATCGAGTCCACACTGACCCTCGAGCATCCAACCTAGAATCGCCCCCTTACCCTATCCCGTAACCCTGCATTTCCTGTGGCTAATTCGCCTAGCCTGCACATGCCTGGACACTATGGGCAATTTAGCATGGCCAATCCACCTAACTCACACATCTTTGGACTGTGGGAGGAGACCAGAGCACCCAGAGGAAACCCATGTTGACACTGTGCAAATTCCACAAAGACAGTCGAGTCGAACCTGAGTTGTTGGTGCTGTGAGGCAACAGTGCTAACCACTGAGCCACTGTGCTTTAGACTTATAGTTGAATTCAAATTCCACCATATGTCATGGTGGGTTTCAAACTCAGGTCTCCAGAACATTACCTAGGCATCTGGATTAACAGTTCAGTAATAATATCACTTGGTACACTCCAAATCCTTCCCCAAGGACCATCATAAAAAATACCAACAAATTACAAGATTTCATACTTCGAAAAGCTATCTGATAGCCCATGCACTTTTGGTGGGAAACAACACATTGTTTATGTTTGGGTGTTGTTCTTTTCAAGAACAAGGTTTTTCTGGAAGATGATCCCATATAAAATATGAACTTGTTTCCAGTAACTGAACATGTAGCCAAGCTGCACAGGCAACAAGAAATAGCAAAGGACAGAGTTAACAAGAAGGTATGGAGAGGTAGATTCCTGGGAATGTTTTTTTTATTTTAAAACAAGCTGGCTGCTCGAATCATCTCCTTAAAACAGTATTCAGTTGAATTTCTGCAAACTGTCTATAAGGATTCATAACTCCTGATAGTTGAAGGACTCCACCTGCAGTGAGTTGGACTTATGAGATAGTCAAACTGAAAGAAGAGTGAGGCATTTTAAAGAAAACATTAGAGCCAAGAGAGACCTGACTTGAGCAGGCTATGTTTAATACACAAGTGACACCTGTGTTGAACCGGGAGTCTGGGATCATGCAACATTTCAAAGACATTTGAAGGGACAACTTTACCAGAAGTGGGCACATTGGTTAAGAAATCTAAAACCTTATATAATCGTTTGAAATGTTCCTCAGGCCAAGTATTTAATCTTCCAATATCTGATAAGTATCTAATTCAAGTTATTTGTTGCTGTAAGTCAAATCAACGAAGAAGAAAATCTGAGTTAACAAGTTCAGCTTAGAGTACAGATAACTATTCATTCCATTTTAATATTTCTAACATAATTAATATTTAAAACAGCATGTGGTGATTATTCCTTTTGTGTAATACAACACCTTAGCTTTAAATAGTGAACATTGTGGTTTAATTCTTTTAGTAACTACCTGGGTTTTAGGATTGCCAAAAATAAAGGTAAAAATGTCTTGTAATATCATAACAACCACCAAATCCCACTGTTGTAGAAAATACTACTCAATGATAAGCTTTTATGTTGTCCTCACACTTTCTTGACCCCACCACCAACAAGCCTTTCTTTCTCCTACTCTGCTGAAGCCGTCATCTCATTGCTGCACTATCATTCCAAAAACATTGAGCAAACACCATGCCATGTCCAAGTGAGCATGACTCATTTACTGATGAATCTTTCTTTGAACTGAGTGAATCAAATATGAAATTGCAAATTGCAACAAGAAATCTTGATGATAAAATGTGCAGGATGAGCACAAAGTCTTATTCCCACTTTTCCACACAAAATGCATGTGTCCTTTTAGCAGGAGGAGCTGCATGGTGTTCAGAATTGAGTAGCTTAATCAAGTTCCCCTCTCTAACTGAAGTGGAGTAAATCATCTGAGACTAGAGATCAAAGCCAAGAGCTTTCCCGGTCATTTTTTGACACAGCTACTCACAGTATTGAGTTGCTTGTATTATAAGTTTCAGGTTTCTTTATTTAAAAAAAGACAAAAAATCATCACAGTGAAGTCTCAAACAAATCTGAAGGAAAAATTCATTAAAATGACACATGAAAGGCAGCTTCATCTTTAGAAACATTTGCAACATAATTGTATTGGTGTTGGTGTAGAATAGGTATCAGATTCTTTAGTTTGTATGAATTATTTCTTCATGCTTGATAAGACTGCTCTGCTCATTGTAACTTGCTTCTATGTTAATTATTGATCATATCTCAGGACCACTTCTGTTCAGATTGCTCGGTATTAACTTCCACTCTACTGTCTTAGATTGTAACAGAATACAACCCAGACGGGATCACTTTAAATTCAGTTTAAATCACTTTAAATAAACATGTCTTATCTTTCTAATTTTATGTTTCCAAATTTTGTGGCAGGCAATAGAAGTGATTTTGTGGATAACAATTGTTTATTGCCAAATGCTACAACAAAGCATGTTACACAAAGTAATTATTGTACAGGTTAAATGTGGATGGAGTTTTATGCTGTGTCTTTTTTTAAAATAGGCTTGCAGTCAATTGTTAACAGAATGCAAACAGCAGTTTATTTATTAAGGGCTCCTAACACTTTGAGCAGAAATAGCCCAATTTTGTAAGTCACGATTGAAACAAACTTTGCATGACTTGATGTTCACCCCAGGGTGAGAGAGAATATATCTATGGAGCATTTGATTTAGTTTGGTTAAATAAAGAAGAATTATTGTCATTATTATAAATGTGATGATAGAATAGTGCTCAAGGCTAGAGTGATGAAATCCATTAACTAGGGCCCCATGCAAATGACTTTACAATGAAAACTCAACCCCACTTTCAGCACCATGCCCTCCAGGCTCATGTCAACAGGGTGCTTGGCTGAAACTGCCAAAATACGTGTTTCATTAATGTGACCCCTAGCACCTAGCAGCAAAAGGTTACATTCATCATTTTACGTGTCACAAAGTCAAACTTTCTGAATGGGATTTTGTAGATATGTAATTGGATGTGGGTCCTGGGAAACCTTTGACATAACTCCTTTTTGCCACAACTAATATTCATTTCTATCTTAAACAATTTACAATGGTCATTTTAATCTCAGATACATTTCTTCATATAGAAATCCCCTTTATTGAATGTTATAAGAGGAAGAAAGGTCATTAAGAAAAGTAAGTGCACAATATTTAACAGTTAGCATTTATCTGGAACACACCAGCAAAATACTCCAATTAATTACAGCAAATGTGTTTCCATTTTACTTTTCAGTAGGAAGTACTCACTATCAGATTAGGAAGATGCCATTCATCACCTACAGATAATTCCAGCAATGAATAAGAGAACAACTGATCTGAGTTAAAAGTTGTATTTACTCTCCTTGACTCCATTTAGGTTATTACTCTTAGACAACAAAATATCTACCAACCTCAAATGTAAAATTGTAATTGGGCCCCATAATTTATGGATGTTTTTGGGAGAGAGATCCACATAGTTATTATCCTTTACCTGATAAAGTGTTTTCTAACTTTGTTCCTGAATGGCTTGGCTCTGATCGTTAGATTATGTCCCTTGATCCAAGATTCCTCCGCCAGTGGCAAAAAGATCGATCTACCTAACAATTATTTTCAAATTCCTAAAACCCTCAGTCAACTCATCCCTTAACCTTATATTATACAAACTTTATTTATGTAGTTACCCCTCATAATTTAAACCATGGAGGTCTGGTAACATTTTGGAAAATAGTCAAGTAGCATAGTGGCTATGTCATTAGACTTAAAATCCTGGGGCATGCATTAATGATCTTGTAACTTGAAATCAAATCCAATCATGAGAGCCAAGGAATTTAAATTTGGCCAGCAAATAAATCTGGAATAAATGTTTGTATTGAGAATGGTGACTAGGGAACTACTGAATTATCATTAAATCCCATCTGGTTCACATCTGTCCTAAAGAGAAGGATCTCCTCTAATCTATGATGTGACAGCAGACATACTGCAGTGCGGAGGTGGTGGCATTGTGGTAATATCCCAAGAATACTAATAATCTAGAATCAAGGCTAATGTCCCAGGACATTGCTCAAATCCCAACAGGGCAGATGATTAAATTGGACATCAATAAAATTCTTGAATTAAAAGCTAGTCTAGTGGTGAGCACATAACCACCATTGATAGTTGTGAAAAACCCACCTTTATCACATCACCTTCAGGGAGGAAATCTGCTATCCTTACCCAGTCTATTTTCTTTATTCAGTCACAGGATGAGGGCATTGCTGGCTAGGCAGCATTTATTGCCCATCCCTAATTGCCCAGAGGGCAGTTGAGAGTCAACCACATTGCTGTGGGTCTGCAGTCACATGTAGGCCAGACCAGATAAGGATGGTAGTTTCCTTCCCTAAGGGGCATTAGTGAACCAGATGGGTTTTTCCAACAATTGACAATGGATTCACGGTCATCATTAGACTCTTAATTCCAGATTTTTACAGAATTCAAATTCCACCATTTGCCATGGCGGGATTTGAACCCAGGTCCCCAGAACGTTACCTGGGTTTCTGGATTAACAGTCCAGCAATAATACCACTAGGCCATTGCCTCCCGTCCCGTAGCCTACATCTAAAACCACCGCAATGGGGTTAATTCTTAACTGTTGTTTGGGCAACTAGTGATGGGCAATAAATACTGGCCCAGCCAGCAATGCCAACATCCAATGAACAAATTTTAAAAATGTAGATGGGCTGTCAATGAGCCTGCAAGATGGAAACTATTCAACTGAATCAGAGGATCAACACAAGCTTCTAACCAGCAAGAAACGATATCCTTGTCATCAATAACCAATTTCCATGTATGAATTTTAAGAAATTATATCCATGTTGAACTCTTTGCAAACTTGATATTTCCTACCTAAGGTGAGACACAGGAACCATACAGCATAATCTAGACATGGTGTAGCCTGGACTTAGTATCACTGGGGCCAAGCTTTTTTCCCTATTGTTATAACCTTTTTATAACATTCTTTTATGGTTATTGGATAGGGAATTGGCTCATGGGTAAGAAACAGCGAGTGGACATGAGGGGTTCTTTTTCAGATTGGCAATCTGTAATGAATGGATTTTACGGGGTCAGTGGTGGGACTGCAACTGTTTATAATATATATTAATGGCACGGAGGAAGGGAGTGAATGTACTCTAGCTAAATTTGCGGATGACACAAAAATAAGTGGAAAAGCTCATTTTGTGATAGATACAAATGGTTTACAGAGAGAAATTGATAGGTTAAGTAAATGGGTAAAATGCTGGTAAATGTTGTATACTGTGGGAAAATGAAAAGTTGTTCATTTTGGAAGGGAAAACAAAAGAACAGAATATTATTTAAATGGAGGCACAAAGGTGTACAAGTAGTCAGGAAGCATCCTTTATTTAGTCATTAAGTGTCCCTTCCCTCAAGGGAGTTGGAGTACAAGAGTAGGGAAGCCTTACTGCTATTATACAAGGTGTTGGTGAGACCACATCTGGAGCACTTTGAACAGTTTTGGTCCCTTATTTAAGGGAAAGATATCATTTCATTGGAGGTAGTTCAGGGAAAATTCACTAGGATGATCCCTTGTATGAAGGGATTGCCTTATGAGCAAAGGTTAAACACATTGAGACTCCACTCGGCAGATTTTAGAAGGCTTAGAGGTGATCTCATTGAAACACATAGGATTCTTAAGTGTCTTGACAGTGTAAATATTGAGAGGATGCTTCTCCTCATGAGAGAGTTTAGGACCAGAGGACATTGTGTCAGAAGAGAGGGGTGCCAATTTAAGATTGAGTTGAGGAGGAATTTCTTCTCTCAGAGGGTTGTGAATCTTTGGAACTCCTTGCCACAGAGGGCTGTGGGGCAGAGTCCTTGTGTATATTTAAGCTGAGATAGATAGATTCTTATCAGTAGGGGAATGAAGGGTTATGGGGAAAGGGCAGGAAAGTGGACATTAGGGGCGTCAGATCAGCTATGATCCTATTGAATGAGTGCAGCAAGCTCAAGGAGCCAAATGGCCTACTCCTGTTCCTATTTCTTATGGTCATATGGTTTAATCTTTTAGCAATCTTTGAATATCTTTGGAATATCACTGTTCCTGGATTTTCACCAGTTAAGAATTACACGCATCTATCTTTTTCTGCACTTATGAATGATCACAATTTACCTGGGTAGGCGATAGCCTGGTGGTATTATTGCTGGACTGTTAATCCAGAGACCCAGTTAATGTTCTGGGGACCCAGGTTTGAATCTCGCCATGGCAGATAGTGAACTTTGAATTCAATAAAATATCTGGAATTAAGAGTCTCACAATGACCATGAATCCATTGTCGGAAAAACCCATCTGGTTCACTAATGTCCTTTAGGGAAGGAAACTGCCATCCTTACCTGGTCTGGCCTACATGTGACTCCAGACACATAGCAATGTGGTTGACTCTTAACTGCCCTCTGGTCAATTAGGGATGGGCAATAAATGCTGCCTAGCCAGCGACGCCCTCATCACATGAATGAATAGAGAACCTGCATTGAAATCCATCTGTCACAGTTCTACCCATTCACTTAATCTATCACTCTCCCTTTCTAATGTTATGGTCCCAATATCTACCACAATATTTACCCTGCCACCAATGTTTAACAAACTGGAATGCAAGGCTGCCTATTGTGTTTAGCAGGTCAGTAACACAGTTGGACTACATACCTACAATTTGTACTTTCAGTCAGCTATCACAAAGGTCATTTCCTCCCCAGTATGATAAATACCTTCAACTCAATAAGCTTTAATAACAAACACAGTTTCTAATGTGAAATCCTGTTGGCTATCTTCTGGAAGTCCAAATAAACTGTATCCATAGATATTCCCCTCTCCACAACTTTAATTTGGGGGTCAGTTGGCTGGTTGACTGGTTTGCAATGGAGAGTAATTTCAACAGTGTGGGTGCATTTCTGACATTGGATGAGGTTACCATGAAGGATTCCCCTCCTCAAACTTTCCCCTCACCTGGTGGCTGACCCTCAGGTTAAAGCACTACCAGTTGCCTCTCTGCAATGGGAGAGCAGGACTATAGTGACTTGCCTTTCTTACTTCCCCTAAAATCAGTTTGCTTTGTTACCCTTAACCATATGCACGTTGACTGTCTCTCAGCCAAAATTCATCCATGTGCTTAGCCATGCTGTCCTTAGAGTTCCAGTAACATTTCACATGGATATTTCATTAGTATAACTGAATGCAAGAGGGATTTAGCATGGAATTTACAAAGGGAGAAGACTGGTAGTGCTGGAGTTGAGACAATCTATAATGACTATGAGCATTGAAATGGTTTATGTTGGTCAAATCCATGTTCACTAATATTGCAGAAATTGCACAACTGCAGAACACATATTTTGAACAGACACACTTTAGTACAAGTCTATCTCCTCACATCTCAATCTACTCAAATGTTCTGTTCAGCAATAAAAGATCACAATTGAAGTATAGCTTCTGTCAGGGAGATATCAGTGAAAAGTTAAACAACATTTTCTTTTACAAGGTTGAATGACCTATTGTGGACATCTGTCATTTTCTCTTTTTTTCTCAGATTTCCAAAGTTCACAATGTTTCCTTTTGCCCCACGAATGTCTTCACTCAGGTTCGGCAGCACTAAAGCCAGCTTGTTTGACTGGCAGAATTATTCATGCTTTGTCTCCCCATGAGCCATGATTGACACACCCTGTGATCCACATCGCTGTGATCCAGGCCCCTGTGGATCCACACACGGGGCTTTCCGTACACTGTAACAGATCAGTGATGTGAACCTATAACACAATGAGCACTCACAATATAATTCTGGAATGATCGAGAAGCTGTATCGGATTGTTTTGTTTGATACTTAAGTGTCAATTACCCAATAAAAAAAAGATATAACATAATGCAGAAATAATGTAGAATGCATAGTGACAAGTTTAATTAATGAAATGGCTACATTGCAGTGATACTTACCAAAGGATGTTTCCCAGTCAATTTGCACATTTCAACTCTTTCTTTGGTTGCAGGCCAGTGAATCTGAAAAATCAAATGAACTTTAAGCTCTCAACATTACATCATGTGATTATGTTGCTGTATTTCTTTGAGAATTAAAGATATGTGCAATCCTGAAATATACAGCTGGATTTCCCTTCTGCCTTTGTGAGTCCATTGATGGTAAAATGTGGGGTGCAGCTTTGATCTTCAATTAATTCATCTCAACTAAAATTACAGGAAGGGCATTGTGATTTAAACCAATATCACCCAACTCTACTAACACCAGTCAGGGCTAATAAATGATCAACCAGAGTTAACTGTTTGCTTGCCAACTAATAACGTCAGGATTGCCATATGAAGAGAGACTGAATTGGTTAGGACTATTTTCACTGGAGCTTAAAAGAATGTCAGAAATACATGACACCAAGTTTTGTCCAAAAGGTTTATTTAAAAGCACAAGCTTTCAGAGCCTCACTCCTTCTTCAGGTGTTAGTGAGAGAGGTAGTATCAGAGACAGAATTTATACGTAAAAACTCAAAGAGTCACACCATTGATCAGGATGCATTAAACAAATTGAGTGGCAGAGCAGGCTGGTGGGGTCGAACAACATCTTATTGTCAGAGATTTGGAGGAGTAAGACCATGGCAGGAATAATAAACAAGGATTAGAAGGTTAAAATTGAGATGCTGCTGACAATGTTTGCTGGAACTTTGTTTTGCTGTTGTGCAGACCTCAATATCCATGCACGGCAGCAATGGATTCCATTAATCAACACTGACTGATGGGTGTGAAGTTTCCCAGCAGTTGCAGGGGTGAGGAGTGCGTTGGGCTTGGTGAAAATCAGCCACCAAAGTTTTGGACACGCTCAAGCGCAAAGGTCCCAAACAAACAAAAATCCCAAAACGAATGTTTCACTTCAAGGAACCTCAAACATAACGCAGAAAATGCAGTCAGTTAAGTCATGACATCTTGCAAGTAACTTATTTAAATGTTGGCATTTAATATAGAGCCAACTCCAAAATAGTCCAGAAAAGGCTAAAATTAATTTGCTGTATTGGCACACAACTTTCCTTAATATGACAGAGCATTCTTTAAACAGCATCAGAAGGATGATCATATCTCTGGCCCTACAGTGTCCCTCTGTGAAATGTTTTCCTGTTGGCAGACTGTTTTCATTAGAAAACACGGCATTTGAGCCAAAAGAGAAGTAATTTGGGGCACGGAATCTTACAGGCTTTCCGTGTATTCAACATTCTTTCCATTTAAAGAGTTCTTCCTCCAATGCCTTTTGTGGTTTCTCATTTTTATAACTTCCTTGTGTAAGTGTTAAGGACAAAGAAATACTGTGTTATTGGACTGAAGATTGCCTTCAGCATATAAGAGCTGGCATCTTGTTGCTGTTCAATGTAGTTTGCAGGAATATCAAAGATTTTATTCTTCCAATGGAACCATAAGAAATCACCTTTTGTCAAGTAACAGCATGGAGAATTCAAAATAGTAGCATGCTAATTTATTCCTCTTTCCAATGAATGTTACTATTGTACCTTTTTTTTCAAACCACGTTTGTTTTTTGTGGTGAAGGCTACATGGAGTTTGTTTCAAAACATTTAAAAAACCCATGGCTTGCAGAATTTCTTCTGAGCACACATTATAAGGTTAATCTCCAAATGCTTTCCTGTCTGATTACCAATAAGTGGTCATTACGCCAAAACTGTATTTTTAAATCATCAATGAATCTAAATGTGAACTTTAAGCAGGAATTCCATTAGATGTTTTACAAATTGGATTTTATGGTGGAGACAGAGAAATCAAAGAAAGATTGGAAATCAAAATTGGACAGAAAACAATATTGGACTGAACACAATTCTTTACAATGAATAATTCAAACAAAAACCTGAGAATCTGAGTTCACATTTTATTAGCTTGTTACTTCAGAAAACATTACTGAAAACTGGAAAATTTCACATTCTACAATTTCCCATAAATACTATACAATAAATACCTAGGCCAGTACAACAAAGGAAGCAAGTGAACTAGAAGCAAAATATCAGCAACAGAGTTATGATATCGTCATAATTGGCTCCAATCTTGTGTCGGTTGTGTTGGCATCATAGACTAACATCCATATTGCACCAAATCTCTTATTATGAATGCGATTACCAATGTGATAATGAGTGTTTTTGTGACATTAATTGAGGAATAAATATTGGCTAGGGCGCTGGGAGAAATGTTCTACTCTTCTTTGAAATCATACTTGGAGATGTTTTACATACATCTGAATGAGGTTTAATTTGATAACACATCAAGGGATGGCACCTTAAACTGAATTGATTGCAATAGGGTCAGCCAGGTGGACATCAAAGAATATGAGTTCCCTGATTGGGGCTATTAATCTGGTCCAATCAGGGAGCCCTGGATGACAGATAAGAACAGGAGTATCAGACATCCTGTTTACTCTGAGAGCTGACTCTAACAGAGCTGGATCAGTGTCAAGAACTCTCTACGTGTAAATAAAGGGTAACTTGGTGATAGGACATCAGTCTCTGTGGAGTCATTTCAGAACAGTGCAGTGGTCCGTCAGTACTGCACTAAAATATCAGCCTTGGCTCTTATGCACTCAGCCCTGGATTGGAAGTTGAACAAGACCATGTGGTTTTAAAATAGAGTAGTCATAGAGTCATACAGTAAGGAAACAGACACTTCGGTCCAACTCATCAATGTTGACCATGTTCCCAACTAAACTAGCCCCACTTGCCTGTGTATGTCCCATATCCCTCTAAACATTTCTTATTCATGACCTTATCCAAATATCTTTTAAATATTGTAACTGCACTTGTATCCACCACTTCCTCTGGAAGTTCATGCTGCACACGAACCACTCTCTGTGTTGAAAAGTTGTCTCGTCCTTTCTAAATCTTCCTCCTCTTACATTAAAAAGTGCCTTCTAGTTTTGAACTCTGCCACCTTATGGAAAAGACCTTTGCTATTCAATTTATCTATGCCCTTCATGATTTTATAAACCTTTATAAACCCATGCAGCCTATCTTTATAACTCAAACCCTCCATTCCCAGCAACATCCTGGTAAATCTTTTCTGAACCCTCTCCAGTTTCATAATATCCTTCCTATAATAGGGCAACAAGAACTATACACAGTACTCCAGAAGAGGCCTCACCAATACCTTGTAAAACCTCAACATGATGTCTCAGCTCCTGTGCTTAAAAGGTCTAAGCAATGAAGACAAATGTGCTAAATTCCTTCTTAACCACCTGTGACACAAATTTCAAAGAATTATGTACCTGAACCCCTAGGTCCCTCTGTTTGAGAACACTACCCAGGGCCCTACCATTAATTGTATAAATCCTGCCCTTGTTTGTTTTACCAAAATGCAATACCTCACATTTATCCACTTTAAACTGTATTTGCCACTCCTCAGCCCATTGACCCAATCAATCAAGATCTTTTTGTAGTCTTAGATAATCATTTTCACTGTTCACTACACCACCAATTTTGCTGTTAACCACAAACTTACTAACTATGTCTCCTATATTCTCATGCAAATCATTTATATAAATGATAAACAAAAGTGGACTCCGCACCAATCCCTGTGGAACACCGCTATTCACAGGCCACCACTACCACCCTCTGTCTCCTACCATAAAGCCAATTTTGCATCCAACTGGCAAGCTCACCCTGAATCCCATCTTATCCAACTTTACTGATTAGTCTAGCATGTGAAACCTTGTCAAAGGCTTTATTAAAATGCAAGTAAACAACATCTACTGCTCTGCATGCATCAATCTCTTTGGTTAAAAAAACAGAAGTTGCTGGAAAAGCTCAGCAGGTCTGGCAACACCTGTGAAGAAAAATCAGAGTTAATGTTTTGGATTCAGTGACCTCTCCTCAGAAGTGATAGTAGCTGGTAAAATGTCGGTTTATATGTAGAAAATAGGGAGGGGATGGGGTAGGGAGTAATTGATAGGATAGAGCCCAAAGAGAGAGAAGAACAGTTGGACAGACAAAGAAGTTGATAGTTATCTGGCCGGGAGGGTGAATAGTTCTTAATGGAGATTGTTAGTGACTAACAATAGCTAGTGTGTAATGGCAGGTTATGTGATAACAAGGCCTGGCTGGGAAACAGGGTGGTAAGAACATAGAACATAGAACAGTACAGCACAGTACAGGCCCTTCGGCCCACAACGTCATGCTGACCTATTATCCTACTAAGATCAATCTACCCTGCATACCCTACATTTCACTATCCTCCATGTACCTATCCAAGAGTCATTTAAAAGTCTCCAAAGTATCTGACTCCACTACCACTGCCAGCAGTGCATTCCACACGCCCACCAGTCTCTGTGTGAAGAACCTACCTCTGACATCTCCCCTATACCTTCCTCCAATCACCTTAAAATTATGCCCCCTCGTAATAGTCATTTCCGCCCTGGGAAAAAGTCTCTGACTATCCACTCTATCTATGCCTCTCATCATCTTGTAAACCTCTATCAAGTCACCTCTCATCCTTCTTTGCTCCAATGAAAAAGCCCTAGCTCCCTCAACCTTTCCTCATAAGACCTACCCTCCAGTCCAGGCAGCATCTTGGTAAATCTCCTCTGCACCCTCTCTAAAGCTTCCCCATCTTTCCTGTAATGAGGTGACCAGAATTGAACACAATATTCTAAGTCAACAAGGTGCAGGGCTGGATGAACACAGCAGGCCAAGCAGCATCATAGGAGCAGAATGACTGACGTTTCGGGCCTAGACCCTCACAATATTCTAAGTGTTGTCTAACCAGGGTTTTATAGAGCTGCAGTATAACCTCACGGCTCTTAAACTCAATTCCCCTGCCAATGAACGCCAACACACCATACGCCTTCTTTACAACCCTATCAACTTGGGTCGCAACTTTGAGGGATCTATGGACGTGGACCCCAAGATCCCTCTGTTTCTCCACACTGCCAAGAATCCTGCCATTAACCCTGCATTCTGCATTCAAATTCGACCTTCCAAAATGAATCACTTCACACTTTTCTGGGTTGAATTCCATTTGCTACTTACTTCTTTGCCCAGCTCTGCATCCTGTCAATGTCCTGTTGCAACCTACAACAGCCCTCCACGCTGTCCACAACTCCACCAACCTTTATGTCATCGGCAAACTTACTAACCCACCCTTCCACTTCCTCATCCAAGTCATTTATAAAGATCACAAAGAGCGAGGTCCCAGGACAGATCCCTACGGCACACCACTGGTCACCGAGCTCCAGGCTGAATACTTTCCATCTACTACCTCTGTCTTCTATTGGACAGCCAGTTTTGGATCCAGACAGCCAAATTTCCCCGAATCCCATGCCTCCTTATTTTCTGCAAAGGGTGGTGTGTTAAATCTTTTTGGTTAGTTACTCAAAAAACTCAATCAAGTTTGTGAGACACAATTTCTCTCACACATAACTACATTGACTATCCCTAATAAGTCCTTGCCTCTCCAAATGCATGTAAATCCTATCATTCAGAATTACCTCCAACAACTTACCCACCACCGATCTCAACTCACAGGTCTGTAGTTCCCAAGCTTCTCTTTATAGCATTTCTTAATTAAAGGCACAACATTAGACACCCTCCAGTCTTCTGGCACTTCAACTGTGGTTATATAGATGATACAAATATTTCTGCTAGGGGCCCCGCGATTTCCTTCCGAACTTCCCACAATATCCTGGGATATACTGTCATGCGGTGATGTGATGTATTGACTCCCATAACATAAGAATGTGCTGAAGAATTCAATGAACTTTTATTAAACCCCCTGGTGTTTACAGATATACATTATGATCCAACATAGTGTGTGCCTGCACTCAAGCTAAACAATTCAGATGTACTGCAGCACTTTTCCCTCAGCACAGTATACTGCAGGATGACAGGATCAATAAGATGTACACTGAGAGCTCTATACCAGTGGGTCACATACTATATATGATGATAACTCCATGTGTTTCTCCCTTAAAAGTATATAACAAGCAATTATAAAGACTCATGGATTTTAAGCTTTATCCCAGAGGGCTTGGAATTTGAAAGTGAGGAAGCAAGTCTTCATACAAACATGCAAAATAGCAGCCGATGTAGGCCATTCTGCCCCTATAGCCCGCAGCACCACTCAATACGTTTGTGGCTGATCTGTTTATGTTCCAAACTCCACATTCTCATCCTCCTGCCTGACAAGAATCAATTCACCTCTTTCTTAAAAATATTCAGTGACTCTGCAAGTACTGCAATTCTTTAGTTTTATGCAACTCGTTCAGGTCCTATCAGGATTGTTGCGTTCAATTCTGGGAACTGAACATCCGCAAATATATACTATACCGGCCTTGAACAGGGTACAGTGCAGATTCACCAGACTTAAAGAGTTAAATGACAAGGCCAGGTTACACAAACGTGGCTCATTTACTTTGCACTGTAACTCCCGTTACTGACCAGAGAGATATCAAGGATGATGGTGCAGGTGCACTCATCCTGGGGGGTGGCTGGTACACGTGTAACTGTTCCTGATTCCTTTGAAGTCAGCATGTAGAACAGCAATGAAGTTTTAAAGCCTTGTTTTAGATCCCTGAAAAAGCAGAGCAGGATAGCCATCCATGGTCGGGTAGGAAAAAAAAATGTCAATGAGAAGGTAGTGGCAGTGGCAGCTACAACATTTCATCATGGAACATGCAGACCTGCCAATGTGCCTGAACTGCATTGTTCAATGCTTTGCTCAGATCAACAGGAAGCAGAAGTTTGAAAAGTTTCAGACAGAGTTGTAAAGCTGTCGCCCAAGTTGGGAGAAGGTTTGCAGAGCAAGCTTCTGTACAGAACAGTAAGCTCACTTGGCAGGTAACAGGACTCTTACTCACAGTCATGAAGTTGAGGCCCCACAGTCAGTGACGATTTTTGTTAATTCAAAGTTTTATTTAAGAAGGTAATAAATTATACAAAATTAAGTGAGCCAAGGAATTTTTTGACAAGGCCGTTTGGGCACTGTTCTTTGGCAGACGAGACCTGTTCTATTATGAAATGTTACAACTGACACATTCATTGGAAGGCATTTCAATTTAGCACCTCGGGAAGAAATTATTGCTGGCATTGCCATGACTTTCTCATTGGCATTTACCCCTCTTGTTCTGTCATTGCTTTGTTATCCTGATCTTCATTTTCAGGCATTCACTCAGTCCTCATTTCATGTAGACCCAGTTAACGTTGTTTTGCTTTACTAACGTGAATAAAGCAGTCACCATATGTTTGCTTAACAATGAGAGTTTCAGTTTAACATTGGCTGCCAGCTTTCCTATTCTGTAGCCTGATTGAGCCAGGTCAATTAAAACTTAGTCAGATGAGCAGCATGGTAGCACACTGCTAACTCATAGTGCCAGGGACCTGCATTCAATTTCAGCCTTGGGTGGCTGTCTGCGTGGAGTGTGTACATTCTCCCTGTCTCACAGTCTGAAGATGTGCAGGTTAGGTGGCTTGGTCATGCTAAATTGGTCATAGTGTCCAGGGATGTGTAAGTCTCATTCTGCACTATAGGGATTCTATAAGCACTATATTAACATCTACTCTGTTAGCTTATGCTTGTCTTGTATTTTTACAGCATTTTTCAATTTAATTTATTTTTAAGGTTATTTAATTAAAAATGTAGGCAGTTAGGAATCACAGAATTCCGACTGCATGGAAGCAGTCCATTTGGCCCATTGAGTCCATAGCACCCCTTCAAACAGCATCCTGCCCAGATCCACCCCATGCCTATAACCATGCATTTCCATGGTCAATCCACCTAACCCGCACATCTTTGAATTGTGGGATGAAACCTACACAGACATGGGGAGAATGTGCACACTCCACATAGACAGTCGTCCAATGGTGGAATCAAACCTGAGTCCCTGGAGCTGCAGTGCTAACCACTGAGCTACTGTGCCACCTCAAACATCCTTTTAACTTGGTAAAGTTTTAAAGTTACTTACTGCTTAGGGAAGCCCTGACATCTACAACTATACAGTGTTTCTTTTACATTTAGTGATTCATATTATTTTGCAAGGTTTTTTTCAGCTGGAAATACGCAAACATGGTACAGTATTTCAACCCGTGTGATGCTTTTTCAGAACATAAAATTGTTGCATGAACCTAACTCTCGTTTTAACAAAAACAGAACTTGCTGGAAAAGCTCAGTAGGTCTGGGAGCATCTGTGAAGAGAAATCAGAGTTAACGTTTTGGGTTGAGTGACCCTTCCTCAGAGCTGGCTTTAATATTGATTCCTATGGGAAACAACGCTTCACTTAAAGTTCTGGT
Organism: Rhincodon typus; assembly: GCF_021869965.1. Taxonomy (NCBI): domain Eukaryota; kingdom Metazoa; phylum Chordata; class Chondrichthyes; order Orectolobiformes; family Rhincodontidae; genus Rhincodon; species Rhincodon typus. The sequence continues at coordinate 48,860,692 of NC_063353.1, read as the reverse complement.
TACATGCTAGAAAATGATGACTTTAAGCGAAATGACCCTTTTTTAATTTATGCTGTAACATCACAGGAGGACTTCCTGCACATGTATGAACACACCTGCTGCATACTCTATTTTTAAAAATATAGGAAGTCCTCACTTAGAGATGTTTCACTTAAAATCTTGACTTTAACGATAGCTGCATGCTAACAAAAAAAATTATTGTAACCAAGTAAAAGGGGTTTTCAAAGAACAAAGCCAATCCCTCCTTCTTAACTGGTTGCAATTCAAGGATTTTGTTTCTATTTTGTATTGAATTCATAAATTTAACCTAATAAAATTCAATAAAATCTAACTAAATGGTCAAAAGTTGGAAGTTTCATTGGAAATCAGCATGTTCAATTAGTATAAATGATTTGTTGAGAATGTAGAGACTGTCTTTGCTTATGTGGCCATATCAAGTGCACTTTAAATGGGCATTAATTCGGGAGTCAATCTTCTCCTCTAAACTCTAAACTTATATCAGAGTAGCAAAAGAAGTGGGTGGTCAGGCCAGATCTGCTCAGATGCAACATTTCCCCAATAACGAAGAAAAGAATTTCGATTCATTAATGTTGTATGCTGAAGATGTCCATCTATCATTTCTGATGTATCAATATGAAAAGAACGAATGTCTAGGCTATCCAGTCTGTACCATGCAATTATAATCTCTTCGGTATCACAATATGCAAATTATCCCTGCACTCTTCCTAAACTATGATCTTCTGGGGCAAGTTAAAGAATACAAAATTTCTGATGCCACTTTGGAAGGACGTTCCAGGGAATTCCTTTCAGAATATCACAGTCAAACAAAATTAATCCAGGGAACCACTCTGGTCCTGATAACTTGTCGCAATTTTTAAGGCTATCCTGTATTGTTGTAATAAAATGGTGCTTGATATCCAGGGTCATTATTAGTGGTAACAGAATGCATTGAATTCTAATTAACATTTTCGTTAATGCTTTTCAGTCACATTTTACAAATGTATTCACCGCCAATCAGAATAACCTGTTCATGTTGAAGAAACTAAAGTTTCTTTTGATTACATGACATGTTCTGGGATTATCAGCAGTGGCTCCAAGATTATATCCTGCCATTCCCTCTATTTTGCTGTGAAAACTGCAAATCATTGGCCTAGGAGATTACCTGGTCTAGATTTTCGCATTTGCTTGAGTCGTTGCTCAGAAAAATATTGTTTCAAAAAAGTTTATAATTGTTGGATACTTGTTCAAATGGACGTAACTGAGCCTTATCAAGCCAATCATTGATTGTTCTATTAAATTTCATTAGACTTTATTAAGCTGTTTAGAAATGGATAACTGACAAATATAAAATTACTCATCTGCAAGTTTAAGGCACCTTCCTCTGGGGCTGAAGTGGGTATACAACATCTCCAACTCAATAACTCCACTCAAACTCTGTGCAAAGAATGAGGTTTATAAAGTGGTAGTCACTTGGTCATACAGAACTGGAGTATTGCTAAAAAGGACACATTTCCGAAATGTTCTGTCTTGCACTCATCATGACAGTTTATAAGAATAGCAACATAAAGAGGAACAACATTTTTATGTTATAGATTCTGATTGGTAGAGGTGTTGCCATGGTGAATGTAGCTGTTAGCTCATGACTATCAGTTAACTGCTAATTAGATCTAAAAAGTAAACCAGGCAGGTTGGATCTACTTGGTCATAGCATTGCTCTGGGAATCAGATCAGTGAATCGCTGTCACCTATTTTGTTGAGTTGAAACAGGCTCAGTGCAATGACGTACGTAAATTGCAATACAAGCAAGTGGGCCACAATATGAACCAAACGTACAATCTTAAATTGCTTGGCAGTGTAATTCCTAGCACACTTTGGATTACTTAGCAAATGGTGTCCAATCACAGAATCACTTCCAATGTTGGATACCCTGTTTAGAATGTTGCAAATACAGGTTGGTTGGACAGGTTGAGTACTTGTTCATTTCTAACAGATAACAGAACATGCTGTTTGGTCCAATCCATCAGTCTTTGGGTTGTATGACCTACATACCTGGCATCACATCAGCACTGGAATTCATGTGCCACATTTCTCAGGTGTGTGACAGGTAGACTATCCTTCTGGCTTGTTGGCAACAACCTGTTCGTGGTCAACCCCACTCGTCTGTTCTCGGCATTATGGTAATAAAATCATGTTCAGCAATTAGAATTGCAGCATTTTGGAAGGGTATACTTAATTAGCACCTATTTGATAGAGATTGTCAATGCACACAGCAGAGCAGTGATATTGTCACTTCAGTAAATACCCTGCGAACAACTACAGCTCTTGGCAACAGGCAGACTGTGAGGGTTGTTGTTGATATCTGCAATAGTTTGAGATGTTCAAAGCTAGTAGGAAAGCCAATAAAATGTAGAATTGACAGACGGCTTTTAATCAGTAAGGTAATCAATGGCTATGGAAAAAGGCAAGAAAGTGGAGTTGAGGATAATCGGATCAGCCATGATCTCATTGAATGGTGGAGCAGATTCACTGGGCTGAATGTTCAGCTTCTGTTCCTATGTCTTATGGTCTCATTGGTCCAAAATTGTCTCATATATCTCAACATGGGAATCCCATCTGGACAAGAACCACATTTTCTGGTTTTAGTGGTTTTTCCTTCCTCCATTCTAAGGAGTCCATTGATACTGTAAATAGCTGATGCAAGACGACCAGGAGCAGGGATATTGTGGGCTGACAGTTGCTGAAATAGAATGGGAGGAGGCAGGTCATTTTGTATAGTACTGGCCTGACACCACCTCCCATCACACTCCAGACCTAATTCTGTTAGGTAACTCAATCTTCAGTGGGAGAATGAGCGAGTCGGCAACACAGAAAGCATGTAGATTTAGTGTTAAAGGGGAATTGGGCAGATGGGATCAAGTGACAGAAGCATGCGGCACTTGCACTGGCAAAGTGGAGAGTGGCAGAGTTTCTTCCTACAGTGCTGGTCATTCCAGCAGACAGCAGGGACTGCATTAACCTGGGTGACAATCTCAGACCAGGCTACAAAGTGGAACTTGAAGAGCTCTGGTCAGGGCAGAAAACTTCAATTTCCCATAACTGCCACCTTAGGATACAACTAGGAGATGGGGCCTGAAAGCTCAAATCATGTTTTGGTGCACAATTCTTGAATTTGTCGGGTGTCATGGCTTCTTCTGCTGGTCCTGTGGGTAGAGGACATCCCTCCTCTGTACCACCCTATCCAGCGGGGCCTCCTGGTGCCTGTCTATAAAGCAGGATGTCAATTTTCTCTTCTCTGCCATATTCAGAGCAATTTTCGCAAAACATCCAGGGCATCTCTAGACTGACAGTGTTTCTCCAGGTGCTCAGCAACCTTCGAAAGATGACACCAATGCTGGGTTATTCCAGGATAGTCCCGGCACTGGTAAGTGGGAGAATCTGACTAGCATGTATGGGGCGGGGTTGGAGGTGTGGGGTGGGGACACCTCAGGATGGTGACGGGTAGTTAGTGAAGTGAATTGGGATGATAGTACAAGATAATCTGCCAGATTTCACAGAGAGTAACCCTCGGTGAAACTCAATGGCAATGACACTTTACCAAAATACGATAAGCTCAGCCCAAAGTGTTTCTTCAGTATTAAGGAGGAGTTCTGCTACAATAGGTTTGACTGAGTTAAGATCCTCTTTCTTGAATAGAAAGGGTAATCAAGCTACAAGCTGCCTTATTTATCATTGTGATCAAATGTAATGATTCTGACTGAACTCAAGCATGCAGACGGAAGGGTGAGGAAACAATGAAAACAGATTATCTCAGAGGATGTCGGACCGAAGAGAGTCAGACCTGTTCTCGTGAGAGATTCAACTCGGCCACAGATATGGAAGCAAATATACTGTAGACACAGACATCTGAATTGTATTTATAGTCACATACTGGAGTCTCTGATTTTGTCTGTGTGCTTATTGACTACATATAAATGCCCATTTCCCATCACTAGCTACAAACAACAGGTCTTTCAAAATACCGCTTGCATTGCTTGTACATTCAATATTGCAGTGAATTAGAAGGAGCATTTCAGGAGATAGCCTATCCTACTTTCCAGAAATGTGACACTACCCAAAGATTTTACACTCTGTGCTGACTCTATCAGCTGTGTTGAGAAGTAGGTGCAAAAGTACAGATCACTTCATAGAATCCCGACAGAGGGGAAGCAGGCCATTCAGCCCATAGACTCACATCAACCCAGTGAAGAACATCCCACCCAGTCCCACTCCATCCCTGTAACCCTGCATTCCACATGGTTAATCCACCTAAGCTGCACATCTATGGACAATTTAGCATGGCCAATCCAATTAACCTGCATGTCTTTGGAAGGAAACCAGAGCACCCAGAGGAAACCCATGCAGTCACAGGGAAAATGTGCAAACTAAATTGCAGCATGTACCTTTAGACCACACAGCACTAATTTGGCCAATGAACAGAATGGACATCTTTACTAGATCTTTCTGCTAGCCTACACCTGAATAATTTAGTTGTGATTGATTGTAAATTTCTCCAAGTAATAAGCTATTAAAAGCACTACTTACACTACAAAATATATTGCGACATCTACAACTATTCAATTGCATTCAAATGTAGATAATGCTTTAATTTTGCCCACATGACAATTTACATTTTGCATTTCAAGACAAAAATGAGAACAGCAATTTTTTTTGATCCTACAGCAATTGGAACATGACTGAGCAGTGAATACTGAACAAGGTGAGGTAGAGAGGAAGCTAACCCCTGAATCCTGGACTTTAATTCATTTGAGTTAACAGATGGAAAACAAGTGGCAATGCAACTTGCAGTTGTGTGCACCTTGGATTCTGACATTCCTGCATCCAGGTGCTCTACTCTCTTCAAATACTGGAACAGAAAACACGTCCCCAGTATTGGGGATGCCATGGTTCAGCTAACATGAGCTATTTTTGTACAATTCTTGCTGCATTTACACCATCTCATTTTGACATCACACAGCCCCAAAAAGACATTTCAATGTTCTGAGGTTATAACTAACTATTTTATTAAACTACCTGCCCCATGTTAACTGTGTCATAATTAAAACAAACCTTGCACCATCTAATCCTTATTTACTCGTCTTTTCATTCAATTCTTTAACTGTGATCGTGTCTTTATTCATTGGTTCTGATCCTTGCTATTTTAAATTCAATCCTGAATCCCTGCTCACCGAGCTACAGAGCATTGCTGAAAATATTAAAACAGCGAAAGGAGAACAACCTTGAAAACAGGTAAAAATAGGAGACTGGATTGGTGATATTGTTTAGTAGAAACCTCTGGAGAGTAGCATTTCACTTCAGCGTTTATAAATGTGTTCCAGCTCTTTTCAATAACTTTGGAACATTGTACAGAGGAAGAAACACCCATGCAACCATCAGCAGTTACCATAGCGATGATCACTGCATTTGTGCTGCTCCTCATGGATGTTCAACACAAAATACTGTGGGTAAGGGCTCAGGCAAACTGATCTCTCCCAACTATTGAGACTCAGCATATGACCAATTATTGTGTTTGGCAAAGCTCAGACAATAATAGGTTGCACTTTTATTCACAAAGAAAATACAAAGTGTTATATATAGTTATTAAACAAAGTATTTTTAAAGTGTTTAAAATACTCAGCATCAAGTTGACATTTACAAATGTTCAATCTTACATGAAATCAAGAGTGAGCTTGAATTGACAGTCTCTTATTAGACCCTTGGGACAGACCAAAGCAATGCACTGCTAGTCATTAAATGTTTGTAGTACAGACCCTGTTATTGTGTGGACAGTATGGCAATTAATTTGAGAGCAGTGAATTCCTTCAAGTTGTAAGTCAGCTGGAGAGCTAGCTACATGCTTTTGATCACATCTGTTCAAGGCAAAATAATCAACTAAGACACAGGAGAAACTCCAAACTGTGACAAGATCTCTTTTATTTTCCCCTCAAAGAGATATCAATTTAAAATCTTGTTCTAAAAGTGCCAACAGGGTACCTTTCCCACAGTACTTCATCCAGACGTTCACCTCAATCATATGGTCAAACGTCAGAATGAGTTTCCAGATACTGGGGGTAAGGATACTGTCACTGAGCCAAGCTAACAGGCCAAGAGGGATCAGATTAGGTCCTCAATCCAGGCAGAGGTAGCTCCTCACAACAGCACTGACATTTGGCTAACAATGTGGAATTCAGGTAACAAGCCAATCAGGTTCAATAATCAATAATCTTCATCCTAATTCTGATTCATTGACATCAGCAGGGAACTCCTCCAGTGGTCCCCAGCATCATAGATGCCAATCTTTCGCCAATTTAATTCATTCCACATGATATCAAGAAATGGTTGGAGACACTGGATAGTATTAAAGACTTGTGTTCCAGAACTTGCTGCTCCCCTAGCCAAGCTGTTCCAGTACAGCTACAACACTTTATCTACCTGATAATGTGGAAAATTACCCAAGTATATCTGTACAAAAGAAGCAGGACAAATCCAACTTGGCCAATTACTGTCCCATCAGTCTACTCCCAATCTTCAGGAAAGTGCCAGAAGATGTCATCAACAGTGCTATCAAGCAGAACCTGCTCAGAAATAACTTGCTCAGTGAAGCCCAGTTTGGGTTCCACCAGGGCCACTCAGCTCCTGATCTCATTACAGCCTTGGTTCAAACATGGACAAAAGAGCTAAATACCAGAGGTGAGGTGAGAGTAACAGCCTTTCACACCAAGGCTGCATTGAACAGAGTGTGACATCAAGGAGCCCGAGCAAAACTGGAATCAATGGGCATCGGGGGCAAACTCTCCGCTGGTTGGAGTCATACCTGACACATAGGAAGATGGTCGTGGTTGTTGGAGGTCGATCATCTCAGCTCCAGGACATCTCTGCAAGAGTCCCTCAGCGAGGTGTCCTAGGCCCAGCCATCTTCAGCTGCTTCATCAATGACCTTCCCTCCATCACATGATTGCACAATGTTCAGCACCATTCACAACTCCTCAGATATTGAGACAACAAGGTGCAGGGCTGGATGAACACAGCAGGCCAAGCAGCATCATAGGAGAAGCGTCACCCGCCCTTCTCCTATGATGCTGCTTGGCCTGCTGTGTTCATCCAACCCTGCACCTTGTTGTCTCGGATTCTCCAGCATCTGCAGTTCCTACTATCTCCTCAGATATTGAAGCAGTCTGTGTTCAAATTCAACAAGATCTGGACAATATCCAGGCTTGGGCTGACAAGTGGCAAGTAACATTCACAACACACAAATGCCAGACTATGACCATTACCAATAAGAGACAATCTAATCACCGTCCCTTGACATTCAATGGTGTTACCATCACTGAATCCTCCACTATCAACATCTTAGAGGTTTCCACTAACCAGGAACACAAGGTAGACTTGCCACATAAACACAGTGGCTACAAGATCAGTTTAGAGGTTAGGAATACTCCAGTGAGTAACTCACTTCCTGACTCCTAAAAGCCTGTCCACCATCTGCAAGGTACAAGTCACACTCCACTTGTCTTGATGGTGCAACTCTAACAACATTCAAGAAGCTTGACACCGTCCAGGTCAAAGCAGCCCGCTTGATTGGCACCATTTCAACAAGCATCCCTCCAGCACCGACGCTCAGTAGCAGCAGTTTGTACTATCTACAAGATGCACTGCATAACTTCACTAATGATCCTCAGACAGCACCTTCCAAACCCACGACCACTTCCATCTAGAAGGACAAGGGTAGCAGATACATTGGAACACCACCACCTTTAAGTTCCCCTCCAAGCCACTCACCATGCCAACTTAGAAATGTATCGCCATTCCTTCAGTGTTGCTGGGTCAAAATCCTGGAATTCCCCACCTCAGGATATTGTGGATCTACCTACAGCACCTGGACTGCAGTGGTTCAGGAAGGCAGCTCACCTCCACCTTTTTGAGGGCAACTAGGTACGGGCAATAAATTTTAGCCACCCACAACACCCTCATCCTAAAGATGAAATTTAAAAAAACGGTTTATGGTCACATTTGCTAAAATGTAAAACAAAATAATTTGGTAAGTTGGTTGAGAAGAGAGCATACAGCAGCCATCAAATCACACCCAACACAGATCAACACAGGTTGATATGAATTTCATTGAGAAAGATGCATTATCATGGTCTCTTGTCCAACTCTAAGGGAAAGCAGGAAATCCAGCAGGCACCTTGAGTGTCTATGAGCACAGAATTTGGGCCATCCTTTGGAGCATTGACAATGGAGTATCTCTGGTCAAATCGGCAGAACAAGAAAATAAAAACTGCTTTGATCAAACAAGATTGGTCTGAAAATTGGGTGGGATTTTCTGTGCCCTCACTGGGTGTATTTGGGCAAGTAAAACTGGAATGTGCCCAGCCTGTAGCTTTCCACCCAACCCCAAGCTCATGCCCAGAATACAGAAGGGTGTCGTAATCAGAGTCCTCACAACGTTAGGAAGTAAATAACTGAGGGTCAATTGAGGTTGTTAAAAGCTCAATTTGGTTCCAATATTACTCCGCAAACACCGTGTATAAGGCAGTTGATGTCAGCAGGCAAGTGGTGGCTTGGTGACACTCTTTTTAAAAAAGTCTGAGAAGTGCGGTAAAAAGGGGCACTATCCACAGAAGGCAATCTGTGCACCTTGGAGGTCTCCTCAGAGACCTTAAAACACATCCCTTGGCTTGCCCCTCCCCACTCAATTACCCCAAGTTACCAGGGTGGGGTGTTTCACTGGGGTCTTCATCCCAGGAATGCACACAGTGAGGCAGAACTCCCTTTATCCACTGATTTTATCCGCACAGTGCAGTACGGCTGAGCAAGAAGCTTTGTCTGACTCTGGCCATTGTTTTCCTTCTAGGCCCCCCATCCCCATGAACTGCAATCCTCTCTTCACAGGAGCTGCCAGATTTGCAGAGAGCTTGCAGCATTTTGTGTTTTTATTCCCGACATTGGTAATGGGTAAATTTTGACAAACAAAATAACAAAATTACTATTCATCTTGAGAAATATAGATTAAGGATTTTTAGCACATATTTTCCAAAGGTTATTTGTATCTGACATATTTAATCTAAATTTCTTTGAGGTGGAAATGGACTGTTACTGACAAAGGGGAAGTGCTAGCGAGATGGGTTTCCAAAACGAATTTGATCACGTTCCACACTGGACACTTGTTCATAAAATTCAGTATTAATGAGAATGTGACAGCACGGAACACAGCAGTGGCTGATGTCTTTGTAACTGGAGGGGTGTTAATCAGATGTTTCTTATGGGACAATGCCACGTTTAAGTTTGGGTACAAGGTGCATAACAAAATTTATGGATGACACAGAAATAAAAGCGGCATGATTAACTTTGAAGGTCATCAGAAGTGACTTCAGGACATTAACAAGCCAACAAGCTGAGCAGAAATAGTTGGTGATTTAATGCAGTGAGCTGCAAGGTAAATAAACATGTAAAACAGGGGAAAATGTTGTTGGAATTCAACTCTCGCCTAGGTTGTACATACAGCAGCTCACAAACAGGTGAAAATAGTAATAACTGAATGAATAAGGCCATCGAAGGAAACAAACAAATTATCAAGGGACTTCACTGAATCCTGTTTGAAACTCTACTCGCCTGAAGGAACTGTGATTAATCTGAGAACGCAACAGAAATGAAATCCAGGACTTCTGATAGTTGAAAATGATAAGGGGAAAAATTTCATGACAGAAAATAATTGCACTTTCTGGATCTAGATTTAAAGCTTGCATGACGTTTCAGAGATTTGAGAAAATCTTGTGAAGATTGTTTCAGGTTTTCTCTCTGATTTCACTTTGTTTTTGTAATAGGAGGAAAATTGAAGCACCAGCGTGTCATCTATTGTAAATGTCTGCTGCTTCAGTAGTAGATTAGTTTGGCCTCCTTTGCCCTGTTTAACAGGCTAGTCAGCCATAGGAAGCAAGCAGGAGGCAACTATGAACCCTTCACTACGTGTGGCTTCCATATCCTGGAGAACTTTGGAGCCAAGCCAAGTGGGCAAGTATCCAATACAAATCTGGGACAGTCTAAATACAGCACAGACACAACCTAACATTCAATTACTGCTGTGCTACTACAAATCAGATTCTGTTCATTGCAATTGCTCAATGATTTGTGACATTTAAGTCACAGAGTTGGAAACACAGCAAAAATAAAGGGGACAACATGTTTTTGGTTTACAGCAATGATACTTTCAATGTTGATCATTGTTTCATTGCTGCCAATATGTCTACCTGCCACACTGTTTAACCTGTAGAATTCATTCTGGGAGCTGGAAGCTACAAGACCATTGAGGTGATTCTCATCTGGGACACTGAGATTCAGGTCACACAGCTGGGTGCTATGTCAACCCACATAAATAGCAGAGGATGGGCAGCACTTGCACGGGATATTCAGTCTAACTGCTAACTGGTCCATAAGGGCATTACTCTATGCAATCTGCATGAGCCATCAAAACTCTGTCTCAACTGTTTATCCAGCTTCCACTTAATTGCATCAATGTCATTAGTCACAACCAAGCCTAGTGACAGCATTCCACATTCTCACCACTGTGAGGGTAAAGCCACTTCCATTCAATTCCTTATCGAATCACTCGCTGACTATCTTATTTATGGCCCTTAGTTCTGAACTGCACCATAAGCAGAAGCATCATCCCTACATTTGTACATTAAAACCCTTTCTTAATCCTAAACCAGTTATGTCTTAAAGTTTGCTTTTCTAGAAAAGGGCAATCGCAACTTGTTCAATTTTCATTCTGGTATCATTCTTGTAAATCTATTTTATACATTCTCCTGTGCCTCCAGATCTGTTTTGTGATGTTATTTTATTAATAATAAGCTAATGAAACATAGGAGCAGAAGTAGGCTATTTGGTCCATGGAGTCTGCTCCACCATTCAGTGAGATCATGACTGATCTAATAATCTTCAGCTCCACTTTCCTACCTTTTCCTCATAACTTCAGTTTCCCGACTGATTAAAAATATAACCCAGCCTTGAATATACTTAACAACACAAACTCTATAGTTCATTGCTGTAAAGCATTTCACAGATTCACTTCCCTCTGAGTGAAGAAATTCCTCCTCATCTCTGTCTTAAACAGATTGCCCCTTATTTTGAGATTATGCTCATCCTAGACTGTCCCATAGGGGAAACAAGCCCTCTGATTCCATCTTATCAAGTCCTCTAAAAATCTTGGATGTTAAAATAAACACACGTCTCACTTTTCTAAACTCCAATACAGGCCAAACCTACACAACTTCTCCAGATAAGAAAATATTTCCATGCCCTGATCCACCGATTGAATCTTCTCTGGATTGCCTCCAATACCAGTATATCTTCCCTTGGAAAGGGGCCCAAAACTGTTCACGGTATTCCTGCTGACTATTGCTTTCCTGCTTTGTATAGTTTTAGCAAACCTTTCCTATTTTTATACTTCATTCCCCTTGAAATAAAGGCCAACATTATTTTTGTGTTCGCCGTTACCTACTGAACTTGAATGTTTTTTGGTGATTTATGCAAAAGGACCCAAAACCCCTCTGTCCTGCAGTCTTTCTCCGATTAAATAATATTCAGATCGGATATTATTCCTGTTAAAATGTGTAATCTCACATGTTCCAATATTATATTCTGTATGCCAATTTTTATATCTGCTAAACTACTTGACTTCTTGTCTGTTTTTGTTTTATTTGCAAACTTGGCTATTGTACATGCACATTCCTCATCCAAGTAAGAGTATATGTTGTAAATAATTGTTGCCCAAAACTGATCACTATGGAACTTCACTAGTTACAGGTTGCTATCCTGAAAAATGCCCCTTTATTCCAACTCTCTGTTTTTTATTAGTTTGTCAATTCTCCATCTGTGCTAATGTACTTCCTCCAACACTATCTGCTTTATCTCATTAAGTAGCTAAATGTGTGGCACCTTACCAAACACCATTGGTTTTCCTTTATCAATCCTGCTTATAATGTCCTCAAAAAAAAATCCAATAAATTTGTCAGGTGTGATTTTCCCTTCACAAAGCCATGTTGACTCTGCTTAGTTATATTACACATTTCCAATTGCTCTGCTATTACACCCTTTATAACAAACTGTAACACTTCCCCAAAGACAGATGTTAAGTTAACTGGCCTATAGTTACCTGCTTTTCAAATTTTCTAGACAACAAGGTGCAGGGCTGGATAAACACAGCAGGCCAAGCAGCATCAGAGGAGCAGGAAGGCTGACGTTTCGGGCCTAGACTCTTCATCAGAAATGGGGGAGGGGAAGGGGGTTCTGAAATAAATAGGGAGAGAGTGGGAGGCGGATACAAGATGGATAGAGGAGAGGATAGGTGGAGAGGAAACAGACAGGTCAAAGAGGTGGGGATGGAGCCAGTAAAGGTGAGTGTAGGTGGGGAGTTAGGGAGGGGATAGGTCAGTCCAGGGAGGATGGACAGGTCAAGGGGGCGGGATGAGGTTAGTAGGTAGGAGATGGGGGTGCGGCTTGAGGTGGGAGGAGGGGATAGGTGGGAGGAAGAACAGGTTAGGGAGGCGGGGACGAGCTGGGCTGGTTTTGGGATGCGGTAGGGGGAGGGGAGATTTTGAAACTTGTGAAATCCACATTGATACCATTGGGCTGCAGGGGTCCCAAGCGGGGTCCCAACCTTCGGGTGGCATCATTGTGGCACTGCAGGAGGCCCAGGATGGACATGTCGTCTGAGGAATGGGAGGGGGAGTTGAAATGGTTCGCGACTGGGAGGTGCAGTTGTTTATTGCGAACCGAGCGGAGGTGTTCTGCAAAACGGTCCCTGAGCCTCCGCTTGGTTTCCCCGATGTAGAGGAGGCCACAACGGGTACAGCGGATGCAGTATACCACATTGGCAGACGTGCAGGTGAACAGCTGCTTGACATGGAAAGTCTTCTTGGGGCCTGGGACGGGGGTGAGGGAGGAGGTATGGCGGCAGGTGTAGCACTTCCTGCGGTTGCAGGGAAAAGTGCTGGGTGTGGTGGAGCTGGAGGGGAGTGTGGAGCGGACAAGGGAGTCACGGAGAGAGTTGTCCCTCCGGAAAGCAGATAAAGGTGGGGAGGGAAAGATGTCTTTGGTGGTGGGGTCGGATTGCAGATGGCGGAAGTGTCGGAGGATGATGCGTTGGATCCGGAGGTTGGTGGGGTGGTACGTGAGGACGAGGGGGATTCTTTTTTGGTTGTCTGAAATATTCAACTTGATTTAATAAAAAAACCCTTTTTAAGTTGTGCCAAGCATGTATTCTGGAGCAAGGATACTCTCCACAATGTAGCGATATAAAGAGGGAGTACCATTTCACCTAATGGACTGTGGATATCACATCCAGCGGGAGGAGATAAATAAAGAAGAGAAATATGAAAACATAAGTGAGATACTGTTTAAAGCATCCTTCTTCCCAGCTGTATAGTACAAGGTGAAATTAAGTTGGCACCAGTGAAGTGTTTAGAAACACTGCAAGGCTTGTTTACTCTCAGCAAGAACTTTGGCTGAACCCCAAGATATATACACACAGACCAAAAGGTTCCTCAGTTGTAGCATCTGTCAAAAAAACACTCCAGGAAGGGATCTTATTGTAGTGCCTTGATCATGGCCTACAATCTGATCTGAGATGTTCCCATCTGACTTAGTCTGGTGGAAGCTGTCTGACCTCACTGCGCTGGCTGAGTTCTCCTCACGGAGAAAATTCTCTTTGTTAACAAGAAGGGAGCTAGAAACCTGGACCCAATGTCTGCTGATGTCAGGTACATGTTTCTGGTGGTCTCACAATGAACAGGCAAGGCTTTGAAAACTAGAAAGGTGGACAGAACAAGAGAAATACAAGCCAAGTTTACAGCAATGTCTTGGCTCCAAGTTTGGCAAAAACTAAAGTAAGGGCAAAAACAAAGTTGCTGGAAAAGCTCAGCAGGTCTGGCACCGTCTGTGAAAGAAAAAACAGAGTTAATGTTTCGAGTCTGGTGACCCTTCCTCAGGACTGTTCTGAGGAAGGGTCACCGGACCCGAAATGTTAACTGTTTTTTCTTTCACAGATGCTGCCAGACCTGCTGAGCTTTTCCAGCAACTTTGTTTCTGTTCCTGATTTACAGCATCTCCAGTTCTTTCAGTTTTCATAAAATAAGGACAAGTCCACTTGCTGCAGTGTCTAGGTCCTAACATTAGGTGTCAGCAATAGGCTTTCAACAATTTGATACAATTGCAGGAGGCCCATGCTTCTAACCTGGGTCTTTCAGAACTATCAACGTATCCAAAATAATAAACAAAAACAGCCAGCCTATTTATATCACAGAGGTGTTTATGTATCATCATTTACCAACCAGAAGCCACATAATCCAGGAATGACAGGGTCACTCAGGAAGGAACATATACAATGTGCATAATTTGAATTTCTGTGGATTCTTCAATCCGAGGCATTTAGGTCTTGCTTTGTTTCAAGAGTTACAAAGCTTTGTGAGTCTTATTTAGAAATCTGTCTAATTTATGGATGAGTGACAAATTATAGCATTTCCAGCAATGTTCAGCTCCCTTGGAAGCGGAATTCTTCCCTCTCAGTTCTTGTCAGTTGAACTGAAATCATTGGCTAGAATCCAATCTCACACACACTGCTGATAACTGAATTTCAGCTCAATAAGAGGGGATGGCATGCTAAAATGGCGAAGATTATCAGCACTAGGCCAATCATCACTTCATGCCTGTGTAGCACTACCTGCATTCCTCTAACAGATAGAAAACTAAAGATGATTGACTAGAAATGCTGGGGTCATTGTCATTCACATATTCTACACCAGTGGGTCACGGTCATCTTTGCTAAGCACTCAATTATTGGCCATCTGGTGTTAGCAACTATTTGTTTGAGTGGACAATGTTGATGACTGGTTGGCTGTTTTTAAACTCTTTTACCCTGAGACTAACTTAGTAACTCTTCAAAAATCTGGCACAGGCATGATTGGTCAAACATGTTAGACTCCAGACAGCCAGCTGGTGCAGGATAGAATAAAGCCAAACCTTACAGTTTTACCAGCATTTGTTGACAGAGTTATGTATTATAAGCATCCACCTCCTACGTTAACAACCACAGTTTAGTCTACATCTGCTATAGGGACAGAAGTGAATCCACAATTTAGGCCCTCCACTGAGTGCAATTAATCTACAACCAATAGAACGGCCTCATTCTGGATTGTATAATTTTCAGCTCCAAAGCATGTAAGAACAGTAACAAGCATAAGGGGATAAGTAATAAAATTACATCCATCCAACAAGCATGCTGGCTTGAAAACCCAGGCTAATGTTTTATGTTTGTTCATTACATCTCCTAAAAAGAACTATTAATTTCTCCTGCTTCTCAAATGCAGCTCAGCAAAGTCCCAGAACCAAACTCCTACATTAGGAAGTATTCACTATGTTTTAATAAAACCAAGAGTTGTGGATGCTGGAGATCTGAAACACAAAGAGAAATTGCTAAAGAAACTCAACAGGTCTAGCAGCATCTGTGGAGTGAAACCAGAGTTAACATTTTGAGTCCAGTGGGTCTTCTTCAAAACTCTTCTTCACTGAACCCAAAATGTTGATTCTGCTTCCTCTCCAGGCCTGCTGAGTTTCTCTAGCAATTTCTGTTTTTGAGCCACTAAGTTATGTGTGTATCATAATGACAAGCGGTAACTTGTCAGCCGCAAAGCAATTTCACTTGTGTGGTTTTTTTTGCAATTGTAGATTCTGTAGATACATACAGTGGAGTCATTATCAGATATCTGTTCTGAATTTTTAATGCGCTGCCTGCATCTACTTGTTGCCAATTTTTGGAAACAGAATTTCTCTCTATTGCCCTCCACCTGTCAGCAAGGTTAGTTGCATTGCAGAGTACAGTAACATGGTGGTTATATTACTCGGCAAGTGATAACATTTAAGAGCACAGCTCATGGCTCACAACAAAGATATATCCCAGTCGGAAAGAAAGATTCTTGGAAAGGGAGAAGCCAACCATGGTTAATCTGGGAAGTTAAGAGTAGCATCAATTGAAAGAAAAAAATGCAGCAATGATTAGTGATAAACCAGAGGATTAGGGAAGTTTTTAAAAATAACATAAGATGGCTGAGAAAATAATAAAGAGAAAGAAGATAAACTTTAAGTGCAAACTTGTAAGAATTACTAAGAAGGACAGAAGGAGCTTCTTTAAATGTATTAAGAAGTGAGATGCCAAAGTGAACATAGTCCCCTTAGAGGACAAGCCTGGGGTAATAATAATATTAAAGGGGGAACCAGGAAATTGTAGAGAGTTAATAAACACTTGGCATTAGTCTTCGTGGCAAAGGATAATAATAGCATCTAAAATTTACCAAGTAATCAAGGGGCAAAAAGGAGGAGAGGATATAAATACAATAACTATCACTAGCAACAAAGTGCTAGGAAAACACATGGAGCTAAAGATCAATAAATCCGCTGGATATTAAAGGAAGTAGCTGCAGAGATAGTGGATACACTGATAGTAATCTTCCAGCAATCCTTACATTCTGGAATGGCCCCAGAAGATTAGAATATTGACAATGTAGCAGTTTTATTTAGAAAGGGAAAGAGGAAAAACACATGTAACTACAGACGAGTTAGCATAACTTCTGTTATTGGGTAATATTAGAGTCCATAATATAATAAAGCAGAGTGAACATGGATTCATGAAGGGGAAATCAGGCCTAGCTGATTTATTAAGATTCTTTGAGGAGGTAACAAGCAGGATAAAGGCGAAGCAGTTGATGGAATACAATTGGATTTTCAGTAATGTTTGATAAGAAACCACACATTAAGCTAATTAACAACAGCCCATGGGGTTGGAGGTAGTATATTAGCATAGATAGAGAATTGGCTGAATTATAAAAGATAGACTGTAGAGCCAAGGGGACATTTTCAAGATGGTAACTTGTAACTAGTGGAGATCCATAGGGGGATCAATGCCGGGACCACAATTATTTACTCTTTCAAACCATGACTTGGATGAGGTAAGCAAAAGTGTAATAGCGAAGTATGTAAATTAGCTGAGAAGGCAAACGGTGAGGATAACACAAAGAAGGATTCAGAGGGATTTCATTAGGTTAAGCGAGTGGGCAAAAAATCTGGCAGATGAATGTAGAAAATATGAGATTCTGCACTTGGCAGGAAGACAAGAGAAGCTGAATATTATTTAGATGGAGAAAGACTACAGACAGCTACAGCACAGAGGGTTTTGAGAGTCCTCATCCATAAATATCACGAAGCTAGCATCCGAGTTCAGTGTGTAATATATGAAGGCAAATGGAATGTTGGCCTTTATTTCAAAGGAATTGAATATAAAAACTGGGAGGCCTTGCTAAAACTGTAAAAGGCACTAGTCAGACTACAGCTGGGATACTGTGAACAGCTTAGAGCCCCTTCTCAAAGGAAAGATAAACTGGCATTGGATACAATCTAGTTCACATCATTGATAGCAGGTACAGGGGACTGTCTTATAAGGAGACGTTGAGTAGATTGGGCTGGCCTTTGTTGGAGTTTAGAAGAATGAGAGGCAACTTTATTGAAACATAGAAGATTCTTAGACTGTAGATGTGTAAAGGTTGCTTCTCCTTAACGGAGAGTCTAGGGCCACAGGGCATCATCTCAGAATAACAGGAGCCAATTTATGACAAAGTTGAGGAGGAATTACTTCTCAAATCTAATATGTAGCTACCGTGATTAAACACAAACAAATAGCTAAGCACCAAAATTATTTAAAAATTATAACAAAAAATAAATATGTTCACAACAATTTTTGAAAACTCATTCAAACTTTTGTAAATGTAATATTTTTAAAGCTTGATATTAATACAGTTTGAATGGGAGTGAGTGAAACTGGGTCTGAACTCTATTCGCCTTGATTAAAATTCCTCACATGCTAAATTATAACCATAGTAGAAAGATCATTGATACTGTGGCTGAATTTGATTTTCCCAGAACATTCAATCCTCTATTAGGATATTTGTAATAAAACTATAAAGGACTAGACAGTGTCAAATTCCTGCCCATTGCACATTATAGTTACAGGATAAATTCTTGCAGAAAACCATATGTTTCCATCAGACCGATAGCAGACATAGGATACCGAAACTAACTTCAAACTGTAAATGATACAAACTACCTCAATAGTGTGGCCAGAGAAAACGTAATTTTTATTTTGAAAGTTTTCTTGTGTGGACTATTCATTGATGGCTCCCATTTCAACCAGTTACATACTCTTTTCATACCTGCAAATTTCCTCATCATGTCATTATGTTCAGCCGGTTTTGAAGTATTGTAATGTTACTTACTGATGATAGTCTTCTGATTTGTAAAGAAGACTTCCTCATTGGATTTGATTGTCAAATAAACATGGTTTAAAAGTAAGTTATCATGATAGTGCAAACAGAAATGCATTGAATCCTCATTTTAAAAATCCACTTCTAGAAATGTTTAAAACAAATGTTATCCCACAAAGAGCAAGTTGAAAAATTCATTAAACTAACCACATCAGTTCTTTTTCATTCATCAGTACTAGGGTTCAGTCACTTTGAATATCAACTGAGAAACCAACCATTTCCAAGTTAATTAGAGCCACAAGAATTTTAAATTAATCTCTGAACATCAGCTTTCAGTTTCCCTGATAAATTGAATTCATGTTATGAACAGGACATGGAGCTCCCATAAAAGTCAGGTCTGAACAATTAGAATTCCACTAATAAATAAATATAAACAGGGAAAAGGTTCTGCTGCTATCCTGGAGAATGAATATTTGTTTGAAGTTTGTTACAGTCATTTTATCCTCTAAATATTCTCGACCTTCTCAAATTGTACAGCATACAATTATGCTAGTCAGGAGCTGGAGGAGACTGCTGAGACATCCCGCAACGGTTATGGTTCACAAAATGGTAAAAGGTTATTGTCACCAGAGGCTTGTTTTCAAAATAGCAGCTGCTAAGGACTTAAATGTATCTTTTAAGTATAATCACATCAACAATCTATAAAATGTAACCATCTAGGAAAATTACCAAATCTCAGCATTGTTCTGGTGCAGAGGCAGACTGTTTGTCTGGCTTCTGAATGACCATTATGACTTCAAGCCATTTTCCTGCCTTTTCCCAATTACACATTGTTTCTATTTAAATAATCATCTAATATCCTCTTGAATGCCTCAATCGAACCTGTCTCCACCACATTTCCAGGCAGTGTGTTCCACACCCTGACTACTCGCTGAGGGAAATGGCTTTTCTCACCTCACATTTCCTTGTTTTGGAAATTATCTTATATCAGTGTCTTCTAGTTCGCAATTCTTTTGAGAAGGAATAGTTTCTCCTGATCTACACCAAATGCTTATATCTCTTCCAAGGTTAAATTATTCCAACGTGTAAACCTCAGAACTAGTTTGCTGTCAAATTAAAAAGATTTTTCCACGTATATTTACCATTGTAATTCTTCCTCCAATCAGGAGATATTATGTCCTTGGTCTTAGTGGTTCCATGGGAAAGGAAGCATTGTGGGATCAGCTGCTGGGAACCTAGGTGGGCTAAATGGATTAAATATGTGTGGTGGACTATTTGCGTAAGTGTGATCATAATTTAGTAGGTTGAGATTAGAGTCATAGAGTAGAACAGCATGGAAACAGACCCTTTGGTCCAACTTGTCCAGGTCAACCAAGTGTCCTAAATTAATCTAGTCCCATTTGCCAGTATTTGGCCCATATCTCTCTAAACCCTTCCTATTCATGTACCCATCCAGATGCCTTTTAAATGCTGTAATTGTACCAGTCTCCACCACTTCCTCTGGCAGTTCATTCCATACACACACCACCCTCTTTGTCAAAGAGGTGCCACTTTGATCTGTGTTAAATTTTTCCCCTCTCACCTGAAAACTATGTCCTCTAGTTTTGGACTCCGCTACCCTGGGAAAAAGACCTTGGCTATTCACTCTATCCATGCCCCTCAAGATTTTATAAACCTCTAAAAAGTCAACCCTCAGTCTCCAATGCTGCATAGAAAACAGCCCCAGCGTATTCAACCTCTCCCTATCGCTCAAACCCTCCAATCCCAGCAACATCCTTGTAAATCTTTTCTACACCTTTTCAAGTTTAACAACATCTTTCCTATAGCAGGGAGACCAGAATTGAATGCAGTATTCTAAAAGTAGCCTCACCAATGAGCTATTCAGTTGCAACATCACATCCCAACTCCAATAGTGAATGCACTGACCAATAAAGGAAAGTGTACTAAACGCCTTCTTCACCATCCTGTCTCCCTGTGACTCATAACATAAGAACATAAGAACTAGGAGCAGGAGTAGGCCGTCTGGCCCTTCGAGCCTGCTCCGCCATTCAATAAGATCATGGCTGATCCTTTCGTGGACTCAGATCCACTTACCCATGTTCTCACCGTATCCCTTAATTCCTTTATTGTTCAAAAAAAATCTACTTTTTTTTAAAAACATTTACTGAAGTAGCGTCAACTACTTCACTGGACAAGGAATTCCATAGATTAACAACCCTCTGGGTGAAGAAATTCCTTCTCAGTTCAGTCCTAAATCTACTCCCTCTAATCTTGAGGCTATGCCCTCTTGTCCTAGCTTCACCTGCCAGTGGAAACATCCTCTCTACTTCTATCTTATCTATTCCCTTCATAATTTTATATGTTTCTATAAGATCCCCCCTCAATCTTCTGAATTCCAATGAATATAATCCCAATCTACTCAGTCTCTCCTCATAAACCAACCCCCTCAACTCCGGAATCAACCTAGTGAACCTCCTTTGCACCCCCTCCAGTGCCAGTACATCCTTTCTCAAGTAAGGAGACCAAAACTCACACAGTACTCCAGGTGTGGCCTCACCAGCACCTTGTACAGCTGCAACATAACCTCTCTGCTTTTTATTTCAATCCCTTTAGCAATGAAAGACAAAATTCCATTTGCCTTCCTAATTACTTGTTGTACCTGCTGACCTACCTTCTGTGATTCATGCACAAGGACACCCAGGTCCCTCTCCATAGCAGCATGCTGCAACTTTTTACCATTCAAGTAATAATCCTTTTTACTATTACTCCTACCAAAATGTATGACTTCACATTTATTTACATTGTATTCCATCTGCCAGACCTTTGCCCACTCACTCAATGTATCTCTGTTCCTCTGCAAAGTTTCACAGTCCTCTGCATACTTGCAAAGTTTCACAGTCCTCTGCACACCTTCAAGGAACTACGAACCTGCACTCCAAGGTCTCTTTGCTCGGCAACACTCCTCAGGACCTTACCATTAACTGTATAAGTCCTGCCCTGATTTGTCTTTCCAAAATGCAACACCTCACACTTATCTAAATTAATCTACATCTGCCACTTGTCGGCCCATTGGCCCATCTGATCAAGATCTCTTTGTAATCATAGATAACCTTCTTCACTGTCTACTATACCACCAACTTTGGTGTCATCTACAAGCTTACTAACCATTCCTCCTGTATTCATATCCAAATCATTTATGTAAATAACAAAAATCAGTGGATCCAGCACCAATCCTTGCGGCACCCCACTGGTCACAGGCGCAAGCAAGGGATAATCTCATATAGAACTTCTGAACTGGAAGAGGATTAATTACAATGGGATGAGAAGCCAGGATAAAATGGTACCAAAGACAGAGAGCAAAAACTACAATGGAAAAATGGGTGATCTTTAGGAAAGAGATACTTCAGTTATAGCTTGGTACATACCATCAAGGGTGAAAGGTGATGGGCACTTGGGATGACGAGGGAGACAGAGTTTATGAAGAAACATAAAATCTGTTTGATGCACATCAGGTGAATTTTTCAAGTGAAAACTAGGTCAGATACAATTGGGAAGAACGATGAAGGTAGCAGGACATAGGGAGAGTAGTTATTAACTCCTATAGGGTCATGACCTTCATGGTAAAGGCCTAGATTACAAAAGCAGGGAGGTTATACTGAATCAAGGCACATCCTGATTGGTATATTGCATCCAGTTCCAGTCACCACACTTTCAGAAAGATATGAAGGCCCATGAGAAGATGCAAAGGAGATTTATCAGGATGGTTCTAGAGTTGGGAAGCCAGTTAGTAACAAGCTTAGGTTGAAAAGGCTAGGGCTGCTATCCTTACAGGGGATGTGAACAAGGGAACATCATAGAGAGATGTTAAGTAAGAGATAAGCTAGGCAAGAGAAAACTCTTCCAAGTAGCTGATTTTACAAGGACCAGCAAACACAGATTTCAAATTTTGAGCAAAGGATGCAGGGGAGATGTGTGAGGACATTTTTAACAGTCACTGATGATAACTTGGATTGATTTGCCCTTGAGGCTGGTGGAGGTTGAAAGAATCAATGATTCCCAGAGGTAACTGAATGAGCAATGTGGGAAATTATATTGCAGGGTGATGTGGATTGGTCAGGGGAGTGGAACTCAACACCGTGTGGAGCTGAAGGAACACAACATGTCATGCAGCATCAGAGAAGCAGGAAAGTCGACTTTTCGGATCAGGACCTTTCATCAGAACTGAGTGGAACTGTCTAGATTGTTCCAAGGGATTGAGAAAGATGGGGCAAATGGTCTCCTTCCGAAGTGTAAATTATTCCATGTCTCTACACAAACCACTTCACTGCGGAAGAAATATTAGCACTGTTCATGACAGTTTATGTTCAAATGAGCTTTACAGTGAACTGTATAAAGTGGTCACTGTTGAAATGTGATATTTGAAACAGCTGACTGACACACAGCAAGCTCCCACAAACAGCAGTGTTATCACTATCATAGAAATGTAGAAACATAGAAAATAGGTGCTGGAGTAGGCCATTCGGCCCTGATCCTGCACCACTACTTAATATGACCATGGCTGATCATGCAATCTCAGTAATCCATTTCCACTTTCTCCCCATTCCCCTTGATTCCTTTATCCGCAAGAGCCACATGCAGCTCCCTCTTGAATAAATCTAATGAACTGGACCCAGGAGCTCAGATCTTCATTCCAAAAGTAAACTACATTAGAAAGTTGCATTGATGCAAAATGCTGTTCTCATATCAGCAGTGACTGACTCAAGCATGACAATGAACCGAGTGTGCCAACAAGAACCAAATATGCCAGTAAGGACCAAGTGTGCCAAAGAAGGACCAAGTGTGCCAAAGAAGGACCTCCAATGCACCAATACTCATGACATTCCGGTACCTATTAGACGTGAGCGCTATGGTAAATGGGAATGATCTCGATTTTAGCCCAAGGAAATTGACATTTTTTTTGGAATGATAAAGAGATAAAATGAATTTAACTTTGAACAAATAAACTGAATGATGTTCTCTGACCTTTCTGATGTTTTTGTTCAGATCATCTAAGTTGAGTAGGAATATGTGATCCTTGGCTCCTACTAGCAGTCTCCCCCGCTCCTCATCAAGCAGCAGGGTCTGAAAATCGAAGCCCTCCGCTGAGCCGAGGAATGGAATGCAGCTGTTTGAGACCAACAAATCTGTGACAAAGGAACAAGAACCTTTATATTACTTAGAATATTTTTACATCCCTCTTTTGCTTCATTGAATGTACAGTAGCACAACATGCTTACAGCTCGTAAATCTGCCTACGTTCCATTTTCAGAAGCTCCTTATTTGCAAATCTTGACAGATATTATTTTTTGTCAAGAATGAGAGCTGTTACAATCAGAAATTATTACATATTGTCCAGTTTAGAAAGCCTCAATCCTATTGTTGGTGTCTAATTGGAAAGAAACATTCGCCTATTAGGCGCTGAGTGTTTGTAGGACCAGCATTTATTACCCAGAGGGCAGTGAAGAGTCAATCACATTTTTGTGTGGATCTGGAGTCACATGTAGGCCAGAGCAGGTAAGGACAGCAGTTTCCTTCCCTAAAGGATATTAGTGAACCAGATATTTTGTTTCTCCCTCCTGACAATCATTTCACTGTCATCATGAGAGTCTTCCAGGTATTTATTGCGCAAATCCCACCATCAGCAGGTTTTAGACTCTGGTCCTCAGAGCATTACCTCAGTCTCCAGATTATGAGGTCAGTGACAATTCCTCTAGGCCATCAACACCCCTTGAGAGGAGTCATATCCTTACTCAATGTGGAATCAAATCTTTGTGCAATGATGATACATGATA
The DNA here is from genome assembly GCF_021869965.1 of Rhincodon typus. Taxonomy (NCBI): domain Eukaryota; kingdom Metazoa; phylum Chordata; class Chondrichthyes; order Orectolobiformes; family Rhincodontidae; genus Rhincodon; species Rhincodon typus. The sequence continues at coordinate 48,836,517 of NC_063353.1, read as the reverse complement.
TTTTCGATGATATCAGTATTTTAGTCACTGACCGTGACACTAAGAGGAGTAACTCGTGTTGAATTCGTGATTATTTTGACCCTGCCATGCTATTTCACGTGGTCTTGTGAGGAGCTGGTCGTGAGGCTGCCTGATTCAGAAAAGCCACCTGTAATCGTGAAGGCTGAAGTTTCAAGATAGTGGAATTTTACTGTGGCATTCTGTGTAAGACACCCAGAGCCATTTCCCTGGTGCATGGAATTGACTCACCATTTTAGCTTGTGTCACATACAAAAAAAGCTTCGGTATATCACTCTCAAATCCAGAAAGTACTTCGCCTTTTCAGAGAATCTCAGATCAAACATTATCTGAAATGAACACTTGTTCAATTGTTGACCTCTTTTAGAATCAGTCAATCAATGCTGAATGATGTCAGGCCGGGTTATTAGTCAGTCAAAAATCTAACTTCTGACACACAGTCGCGTCTTTTTGATGAAAGTACAATAGAGGCTGTTACTTTCTCTCAATCAGTGGATAGAGTGCATTGGACACTATGTCTGCCCCATTTATTCTCAGTTAATCAGAGCTGAATACATTGCAGCATTTTACCTACTCTGTTTTCCTTTAATGTAAATTGTTCTCTTTCCCCTTTTAAAGACCATTTAAAATTTTCAGTGTGTTTCTTTATTATGTGCCACCATTGCAGGAGGCCCTACTGCTGTTTTTATTTCAATGCTGATTGACAGGTCCAAGTGGTCAGAGTCCCAGGCATTAGAATTACAGCCAATTGAAAGAAAGGCAGTGATTTCCTCAATCTAAGGTTTAACGGGACTATTGTCCTGTATCTGACATGGGGATATCAGGTGTTCAATATCAGTTCAGATAAGGTTAACTTGTAGAGCAGTGACTACAATACCTGTTTCCTTTCCAAATGATTGTGGATATAAGATTTCCTGTGTCTTGTTTAGACCCATCAATCAGTATTGCTAACCATTAAATGAAAGAACTTCAGCTAAAATTCATTTTAAACTATGTCGAGCTTCAAATTAAGAGTTGTTCTATATGTAACATGTACCAGTGTAATTCTTGTGATGCTGCCCTGCTGTGTTGCTGGATATATTGGCTTATAATGATTGCTTCTTCCAAGTCTCAGCAACAAATGTCTTTCTGCTCCAAGCAGGTATTGAGAACTCCCCCTCCTCCACAACAGCGTTCCTTTCCATTTGTTGTTTCTTTTCATTCTTCCCTTGCCACATTACAGCCTTTGGTGGATTCCCCGCACAACCCCCACTGCAGGGCAGCTCTTGCTTAAAGGTGACTAACCAAAATTTTGAAAATGCCTTTCCTGATGTCAAGATGTTCCTTAGTCTTTTACAGCATTTTTTTGCCTTGTATGGAATATGGGAATCCCTGGCAAGCTAAGCTTTTGTTGCCCGTCCCAACTTGCACTTGAACCAAGTGGCATTCAAGCCATTTCAGAGGGCAGTTAAGAGTCAGTTGCATTGCTCTTGATCTGGAGTCGCACGTAAACCAGACCAGGTGAAGATCACAGATTTTGTCCCCTAATGGACATTAATGAACCAGTTGGACTTCTTTTTTAAATAACAATGGTTCAACTGGCCTTTCATTCCAGAATCTCTTTTTCCTTGACTTCAAATGTCACCGCCTGCTGTGGTGGGATTCAAACCAATGTGCCCAAAACATTAGTCTGGGGTCCTGGATTACTAATCCAGTGATATTACCACTATATCACTGAGTCCCCTCAACAAAACATTTTTGCAGTCACCATTGTATTGTGGGAAACAACCAACTTGTACATATCCAAGTTCTGACAAACAATAACGTGTTAAATACAAGATCTGTTTTATGATGAGAAAAGACAGTATGATGCACTTGCATATACTGGAAGTTGCTCTGAAGCTGTGCATTCACTGATCAGTGTGCTGATCCATTCCCAGCACTGATTTTCTGTTTTAGAAAGTCACTGCCACACATATACCTCCGAGAATCCCACCCAAGAAAAGAAAATGAGAAGGAACATGAACTGAAAGCTACATGTACTAATGCACAGGGTCCTATTCTTTGTAGAAGGAAAGAATATACTCATGAACTGCACCAATTTCAACTCAATGAAATAGGAGATAACCATTCCCTAATTTATTTCTCAGGACAATGACTGGACCAAACTGTGTTAATCTGCCTTGTTTAAAATTTAAACAAAACCTGGGAGTCAATCATCATTTAACAGGTGCATTCACCATAGCCAAGCATCTGTTAAGGAGAGTCCACTTGCCAAACTAATCTGCCCTCTCAAATGGTACAAACGTTTGCTTTACCCTCAAATTTATATTCATGCAATAGTCCTGATGAGTGGATGGTGAAAAGTTTCTACAAAACATATCTTTTTCAGCAAGTTCCGTATGACCAAATGATGGTTTTTATAATGTTGGTTCATGGATAATTATTGACCAGGACAATGAGAAGGAACTGCTTTAATCTCATTTGGAATTGTGCTGTGATTTCTTGCACGTCCAGCTGAGAGGATGGACATTTTGGTGAAACAGTCCCACTGACAAGGTAGCTCTATGCTAGATGGCAGCTTGGAATTTCAGTTTTGTGCTCAAGCCTCTGGAGTGCGGTACGTAGTGATTGAAATGAGGTTAGCTAGGTGTACCTCAGAATATGAGTTCCCTGATTGGGCCTGTTAAACCGGTCCAATCAGGGAGTCTTGGCTGACAGATATAAACAGGAGTATCAGGAGTTCTGCTCACTCAAGGAGCCGGGTCTCAAGTAGCTGGGTAAGTGTCAGATACTATGGATGTATAAATAAAGGGTGATTTGATGACAAGATACCAGCCTCCTTGAAGTTATTTCGGGACTCATTTTCAAATACAAGACCTAATATTTCCAAATGAGAAGCAAAATATATATTTAGCGCACCCATCCCCTCCAAAACCTCTGATAAAAATGTTTTTGGAGATTTTGAATCTCAGTAAAGCATTAATTATGACCTCAGCAATCCTTAACAAATGTCAATAAAGTTTACTGAAATTGAAAGAATAAATGAGGATTATATTTTACTAAGCTACACCAGATGACCTGTCAATTAATGCATTCCAGTAATTTTTTTAACAATAACTGATACCTGCAGCCACATTTTTAGAAGACTTTTTAAGACTTGGGAACTAAAATAACTTCAGACTATGACACAAAAATAAATCTCTGCGCCATTCAAAAGTTTTTCTAGCTCCTCCATTAATTCTTAGTTCCAACACAGCAGGTAGAGTCCATTGGAAAAGTGAAAATGGGGTCTGTGGAAACTCAGCACGAGTCTTAATGATTCCATGGAGTTCTATTGCTATGTGAATTATGCTTCATTCTGGAGAAAATAGGATCTTTGAGAAGAGGAGTGGGACATCACATCCAAGTCACTTTTTAAAGCCCTCCAAAGTATACTATTCTACAATAACCCAGCCCCTTAATCTTCACTGAAAGAAGCTGATTTCCATTTCTTTCAGCTATAAGTACAGTACTGGAAGAGACCAGTCTGTAGCCTTTAGTCCATCCTTGATAGTAATCAATCTGAATCAAATAGTACAGTGTCGTGTGACCTCCTGCCTGAAAGTATCTGTTTTATTATTTCAGACAATAATTGCACTCCTCTTTACTTGCCCAATATATGTTTAGCACCCTGCATTTCTAATATTTCATTACTTTAATTATTGGTCTATTGAGTTCCAAGTGCATCTATGCATCAATCATGTTATCATTGTTGATATTGTAAAAACATCAAGATAACTAGTAGCTTTGTAATTACAGTGAATTTAATATACGAGTGAAGGGTTCGACATGTTGCCTGGGATGTATTTTCAAATGTGTAATTGCCTGGATTTCTCACCTTTAATTCTCACAATTATATACACTGCAAACCTGAAAATGATTATGGAGAGAAACAACAGTAAAAAAAGCTGGTCACTAACTATTTTAATTTCTCGGATACAGACAGTCACAGTGTGTGTACTGTAGGCTCCGCAGTGCTAATGTTGAAGGGCAATTTGACATTAATTAAGAGCAATATCTTCAAGTTCTTCTTTGACCCATGAAAAATACAGACATTTAGATCAGCACATTGCCAAATAGTTATTGAAGAGATGGCATTTCAGATTTTTTTAACATAAAGTTACCCATTAAAATCATTAGGTTCTTTCTAAAGCCTTCAGTCACATCTGTCAAAACTGACTGTAGATTAACAACTGATCAAAGAACTTTGTCAGTAACAAAATTAAGTCAGATCCCAGGATGGTAACAGGCTTCCTATTACATTTATCATCAACATCTGGAGTCGACGCCAGGGCTGAGGGCACCTTGCCCACACTGATAGCATCACTTTCAATCAGTCTTCACTTCCTTCATACACTAATGCTATTGTACAACAAAAAATGTAAAGCACTGAGCAAGAGGGAACAATATTGAACAAAATGAAATTCTTCCCTGAGCAGCCTGCTAACTCCAAGTCCTGGCTGGGCGCCCAGCTGAGAGCTACATTTGTAAATGGTGCCACGAAAATAAGAAAAAACAAACATTCTCACATTCAGTCAGCGTTTCATTTGAAATGAAGCCTGGCTTCACATTTGTATTTATTTATAAGTGTTGCAGCACATTTCAGACTTGACATGCTGACATCTAAAGACCTGACACTTGTACAGCATGAGAAGTCAGTGCCAGGCTAATCTTTACAGCAGAGAGCTCACCTACTCTTAACTCACTGAAGCTATCATCCCCAACAGGTAGGCAGTTAACTGGAAAAGTCAAGAAAATTAGAGTCTTCGATTGTGAAATTCAGTTTGCAATCCCATTCTCAATATTAACACAGACTCTGACCACAAAGCAGTCATTGGAAATATAGGTTGGTCCACTGAAGGATAAAGAGAAAGGGTTTTCCCCACTGTCTGTTGTGTTGAGCAGGATTCATGAGGAATCTCAAGGGCTGGTCTGCCGTAATCTCCATGGAACAACATGGATGGTTGTTGCCGGAGTTCAAAAGGGCACAGCATTTATTAAGCCCAGCAGTCAGACAACGCAGGCTGGATCTAGGTTGGATGAAGAGATGTATAAGCAAAGCTGCTGAATGGCAGCGCTCTTTGGAAAATTTCCAGTGTTACCTCGTTAAGGACTAAATACAAACGGCAAAGAACAGAGGTGAAAGGTCCAGACTGATTGTCCACTTCTTCGCATAATACTTTGCTAACAAGGTCTGCAGCTATTTGCGAAGGGAAATATTGCTTGGAGAAAAGGTGCTGCTCATAGAAAAGAACAAAATAAAAATGAAAGAATGCATTTTGACAATTTCATGTGAAGATTTTGTTTCTTTGTATAGTATTTGACTATCCCTTTGCGCAAAAAAAATCAATTGGAGCAGTTCACACTGCTTACTAATGCAGAACAATTGATAATTTTACATACTAAAGCAGTGAAATTTTAATTGTCCTTTTGAATTTCCAACACAATTCTGAGAGCATGGAACTGGCTCACATGAAGGTGACAGCACTAGTAAAGGGTCAGCTTCAAATTGCTCCAAAGCTCCATGAACTGACTTCATCCAATATAAATGATGCATGAATAAAGAGGCAGCTCTTTCATAGCAACTTTGAACACTTAATTGTGCAGTCACTTGCCCAAATGCAGCAGAAATACATGCTAATTTTTCCACAAACCCTGAGAGTAATATTATTTAAAAGTTACAGTTACCTGATCAGATGCCTACAAACCCAGTTTGTTGTTTAGTTTTTTTTGCCTCGTGCTACCTTGGTGAACTGTACCAATTACACCAAACAACAGGACAACAGATAAACTAAATTGTGTAGTGGTTTGGGGACATCTGGCTTATTGATCTTTACAATTTTGAGTATTGGAGATGAAAGGGAAACTTGAACAAGATACAGTCACATTACACAAAAGGGACAGGAAATAATAGTATCCTCTGGGCTGTGTGCTGCTGTGCTTTACAAAGAATGAATGTTGTAAATCAAGACAATTCAGAGTGGAACACGGTGCATAGAGGAAAAAAACGTACATCTAATGCCCTTTCTGTAATTTCCAATTTTAAATGTTTTGCCCTCAGACTGTATACCTGAGTTAGAATGTATTTTGTGAGCTTTAAGTTTACTACAATTATACTGAGTTGAATTGTGTTGTAAATTTAGTAACATTCAAATTTTGGAGAAAAGAAAAAGGTTTGAATGTTTGAGAAATTCAAGTAAGTAATGGGTAGTGGCTTAAAGCCAGTGAGAATGGAGAACACATGTTAAGGCAGACTGAGGGCTGAGGAGGATCAAGGGAAAATGATTAGTGATCACATTAGCATGAAGTAAAGGATCTTTGCTAAGTGCTAGACCACCATAATATTTTACATATTCACAAGTAATTATTTACCACAGTAACAGTTTTGACAGATCAAAACATGAAATTATAAAACTGCACCATATTATTAAATAAAATGATATCTATATAAGTATAGATTAGAAAATAGGGTGTGGATTCATTGAGGTCTGTACACGATGTCTGGTTACTATGACAGAAAGGTAGGAAACAACAATAGAATAGTAGTACCACACTTATAAAAAGCAGCAGATGAGGCTGGGTAGTAATTTCAAAATTGTGCTTGAGAGATATTTGCTAGACAATGGTAGAAAGGATGTGGAACAAAATGGTAAATAGAATTAGGATACACACCAACCATGATCGCACTGAATGGCAGACAAGGTGAAGGGGCTGAATGGCCTACTCATGTTCTTATGTCTCTAACAACACCAGATAGTCTGAGAGTTGTGAAAAGTAAGGGTGAGTTAGTTATCAATATTGATTTTACAGCATACATTTCAAAGCACTTAACCATTAGTGCTACAAATTTATAGAAGAAAAGAAATGTTTACAGTACAGAAGCCCCATCATGTGTGAGCAAGCGAAGACAGAGCTGAATCCCAAAAACAGCTGTGTTGGGATTCAAGCCTATATCCCAGAGCATTAGCCTGGGCCTCTGGGTTAATAATCCAGTGATATAACCACTATCCCACTACATTTGAATTCAATTAATAACTTACAATCCAGTTTAGTGGTGGCCAAAAAACTGCTGTCACTTGTCGTTAAAACCCTTCTGGTTCACTAAAGTTCTTTAGAGAAGGAAATCTGCCATTTTGTCTAAGCTGGCCCACGTGATGCCACACCACAGCAATGTTGACCCCTAAGTGCCTTCAGAGAAGGCCCGCAAAAGTCACTCAGGCAATTAGGGATGGAGTAAAAATGGTGGTCTCATCAGTGGCACCCACAGCCCAGGGAAGAAGAAAGGAAAAGGTGCCTGAAGAAGGATTAGCAGAAATGAATCACAAGGTGCAACCTGTTTGTATTATTCAAATGCCACATCAAAATGCCTCAAAGTGCTTCACACTGTGAACTACCCACATTAAAGTGCACGTTATACAAAGTGACTGATATACAGACAAATGGGATAGTCACTTGCATAAGCAACATCTTCCAAGTAACACGAAGAAGAAATAGTCAATCTGCACTAATATTGGAATGTTACATAACATATGAAGATTTGCATCATTACCTTCAGACATATTGGCCGTAGATGGAAATCTATCTACCCTTCTCTGTTGAAGGTGGTGACTTCTGCAGACATCGACAGTTCTCTGCAAAGTCATGCCCATTGCCTGGACACTGATTGTCAGCACGCTACTGAACCATGAGGGAGGATATTATTACTGAGCCTGATTCTAGCGAAGTACAACACTGAAAGAGAAAGAGGCACATTACAGCCTCCAAGACTCAATATTGAATTCCACACAATCCAAGGCTGATCGCTTGCTGAAAGATCTCTATTTTCCTTACATTCCCCACACTCCTACAGCCTTATGTCTTATTTGTATGTTGTTGACTTTGCTCCAATCAGAGAGGACCCATTTTCTCTTTTCCTCACCTTAATTTATATCCATTTTGCTGACCTATTTTTCTTTCACCACAATAATAACTCCTTTGCCTTTTGCACTGGGTCTCCATGCCTTCTGTTCCCCTCACTCCTCATCTACATCTGTCAGAAATATAGATACCACTATTTGCCAAGCTCTTTCAGTTCTGAAGAAGAGTCATGCTGGACTTGAAACATTAATTCTCTCCACAAATGCTGCCAGACCTGCTGAGTTTCTCCAGCATTGTGTAGGTTTGTTTCAGATTTGTAGCATCTGCAGTATTTTGTTTCAACCTAATCCTGACGCCTACTGTGGATTGATTGAATCTGCTTCATTGGCCAAACCCCAGTCAAAGGTAAACTTGATTCAAAAGAATGAACAGGGAATAATGTGAACATAATCAACATAAGTGTTGAAAGAGTTAACACATCCACCTCACTCAGATGAATTTGTGCAGGAATACCCTGAGAAGAATGAACAGGAAAGTTAAAGTTACAATTACAGTTCTTCAATTCCATGAAGCATGACTAGTCTGCGTTGAAGGACTAATCTACGAAAGTCACTTGGGTCCAAGGGGACATTTGATTTCCTGTTTAAGTTGTAATTAAACTAACTACTGCTAAGCATATCATTATAGGCAGGCATCAGTTTGCAGTCACAAACCAACTAGTTTATTTACTTGTTGCAAATTTATAAATACAAACACTTCCAAGATCAGCACAAGTCAATAGCGTTCTCCATGTGCCTTTCTGAGGAACAGAATGAGCTTAAGTAGTTACAATAGAATTAGAACGAAAAACTCTGAAATCCCTAAACACAACTAATTTCTAGTGGACAAAAGTCAAATATTTTTCTTTCCCCCTCAACAGCTCAGATTTCTGGAAATTAAAACTATTGACCCTAGAAATGTCTTTAACCTTCAGAACATTTTAAAAACATTAATCGTGATCTATTTATAATTTTTCTTTCCTCAAATAAGCTTTGTAATGATGCTGTGAAAACATTAAAATGATCATCCTAAATCATTAATTTACAGTCCATTAATGTCAGTTCTACCTATATATTGATAAATAAGCAATTAGATTGCACAGTGCTTATTCCAAAACTACTTTGATTTCTCTCACCTAAACATTAATGGAGATTGACTGACCTGGACAATGTATGAACCAGTGTTCCAGCCAAGGTGATCCTTTGTAACTTCAGTCAGGTTTGAATGCTAACTTTGCACATTAGAGTACTCTGTCTCTAATACATTTGACAAACTGGTGGCTTTTTCTGCAGTTCAGTTGTAGTTGTATCCAACATTGGGCTCAGAACAGATGTTAGTAAAAAAACAGATGAGGAGGTTACAGCAGAGGCTAACAGACATTTTGGGTCAAATAGTCAGTTTCTGCTGTGTATATTCTTTGTTGACTGACAGGTTGAGAAAAAATTAAGAGATGAATGGAATGTCGGTATTTATCCCAAGAGGCTGGAAGAGAAACTGGGGGAAAGTTATTCCAGTGAGACATCAATTTGTGTACTGCATTCATTTCTGCACACTGTACTTTAGGAGCGCCATATTGGTCTTGAAGAGGCTGCAACGCAGATTCACTAGGTCAGAAGGATTCAACTATAACGATAGGTTGTGTAAACTCAGCTTGTCTTTCCTGGAGTATGAAAGATTAAGGGGTGACGTCATTGAGGTGTTTAAGATGCTTCAAGGAGGGGATGAGAAGAAAAATTAGTTTGACTGGTGGGTGGGAGTTCAGAATAGAAATGGCATCGCTTTGGAATTTGAGCCAGGTCATTCAGTGATGTATCAGGAAGAACTTTTTACACAAAGGCTAGTGGGAATTTAGAATTCCCTCCCCCATTCAGCCCATCTTATCAGTCCCAATTCTTGAAGTTAACCACTTGCTGCATTGCTCCAGCTCTCCTTTGTCCCTTTCTCTTTCAAAATATCTGGTCTACTTCCTCTTGAAACATTGTTATGGGGTTTTACCCTGTTTTAGAAGGAAGCTTTCACATTCTCACAAATTAGCCATTAAGAAAAGCTCCAAACCTTTCACTTTACTTGTAGTGGAGGGATTAGGAGCTGTTTGTTATGGATGGTGAAATTGCTAATCTATTATTGTTGCATACGTTCAACATTTCACTATAAAAATGTTCCCCTATTGCAAATGTGCAATTATAATGCAATGATCTGCAAAATTTCTATCTTTACATATCTGCAAAAGAAAGGGTAGTTTTACTGAATTCCAATGATAGAATGAGAATGTTTAACAGAAATCAGCAAATGAACAGTACCCATAATATAGAACCAATTGTAGTGAGAAGTTTTTGGTAGAAATGGTCCAGATTGTAAAGCCAACACATTGTGATTGTGAATTACTGGAGAATGAGGTGTTCTGTTGGTACAGCAGGCTGGTATCTGCTCACTGTGCCAAACAGCAACAGAGATTGCCTTCACTCTGGAGTGTCAACATGCACAAGGCAGGAGGAAAAAATGAAAAGGAAAATCAAAGTCAATTTTTCCTTCATAATTCCACGAATAAGCAGCAACACAGCCCTGAAAGCAGGTCTGCCAATCAACCTCTCAGTTGGAAATAATGTGTAACAGAAGTCTAAGAACCAAAATAAACACAGAGCAAGTTTGCAGTGCTGGCACAAAGTCTTGGTTCACTGATGCTTCTTCTTACAATATTATTTCGGGGCAATGAAACTTAATGGTCTTAGGTCAGGATAATAGTTAACGTGACATTATGTGCGCACATCTGCAAAATAAGAGAAAGTAAATGACAAGTTGGTACAATTGAAAGCAAAGGACCCACCATTGACAGATACCATAAATTCAGGCCCCACAAGATTAGTATGCAAATGCTGAAAATAAACTTGCAACATTCGTTTGAGCTTTTCTACAGGAGCATGAGCCTCCTTACATATAAAAAGTTAAAAAATTGCAGATGCTAGAAATCTGAAATGAAAACCGAAATTGTTGGAGAAACTCAACAGGCCTGGCAACATCTGTGAGAAAAAATTAGAGTTAATATTTTGTGTCCAGTGATGTTTCTTCAGAATACTATTGAAGATGAATCCTTCAGTCTCTCTATGAACACAGCCTTGCAAGGGATTTCATAAAAACACATACATATTCAAAGAACATGCACGGATTGAACACCTCATCCATTCTCTTAAATGCTTCCCAAAAGCCTTGACATTTGCTGAATTCTTTAAACATCAGTCATGGTGTGATATTGGTGAATGTGGCACCCATTTTGTACACATCAAACAGCAATGATGAACCAAGTTTTGGCTGGTAATGCTTTTTAAGCAAAGAGCAATCATTATTCTGGAGGAAGAACCTCCTGTTTGAAAAATGTCACAAAATTGGAAATATCAGCAGCAGCAATTGACATTTGGTTAAATGTTGTCTATTAAGAGTGGAACCTGTGACAATGAAATGATCCCTCAGTACAGAGTTCACTTTTAAACACAGTGACATGCTCAAGTATTTCAAGTTGAATCTTCAACCTCTTATGAATGAGCTCAGTGCAAGCTGAAAGAATAACACCTCATTTCCTGTTTGGGGACGCTGCAGCCCTCCAGACTCAATATTGAGTTCAATAATTTTAGGGCCTGAACTCTCCCATGTCCTAGCCCCCTACCCCACACACCAGGCCTTGTTGTCACATAGCCTACTATTGCACACTACCTATTGTTACCCACTAACAAACTCCATTAACATATATTCACCCTCCTAGCCAGATTATTATCTACTCCTTTGTCTATCCAACTGCTCTTCTCTCTATTTGGGCTCTGTCCCCACCTATCATTTATTCCTTACCTCCTCCCCTCATCCTACCTTCTGCATATAAACCGACATTTTCCGAGCTACTATCAGTTCTGAGGAAGCGTCACTGGACCCGAAATGTTAACTTTGATTTCTGTTCACAGATGCTGCCAGATCTGCTGAGCTTTTCCAGCAATTTCTGTTTTTGTATACTCCTGACATGCGTCTTGTAGATGGTGGACAAGCTTTGAAGAGTCAGGAGGTAAGTTATACATTGCAGTATTCCTATGCTCTGACCTGCTCTTGTAGCCAAAGTATTTATTTGGCTGGTCCAATTGAATTTCTGCTCAATGGTAGACCTAGATATTTGACATGGGGATTCAATGATGGTAATGCCACAGGATCTCGACGAGTGATGGTTAAAGGTTCTCTTTTTGGAGATGGTCGTTTGTGTGCTACAAATGTTACTTACCATTTGTCACCTCAAGCCTGGATATTGTCCAGGTCATGCTGCAATTGGACTGTTTCAGTGTCTGAAGATTTTCAGTGAACATTCTAACCCACAATGGCGGCAAGGTCATTGATGAAGCAGTTAAGATGGCTTAGTCTAAGGATATTGTCCTGAGGAACTCCTGCAAAGCTGCAGAACTGAGACTTTTTTATTCAGTCATGGAATACAGGCATCACTGGCTAGGTCAGCATTTATTGCCCATTCCAGAGGGCAGTTAAGAGTTAACCACATTGCTGTTGGTCTGCAGTCAAATGTTGGCCAGACAAGGTAAGAATGGCAATTTCCTTCTGTATAAGGGCGGTTGTGAACCAGATGATTAACTTCTAACCACCACAGCCATCTTCCATTGTGCTGGGTATGATTCTAATCAGCGGAGAGTTTTTCCCCTGATTCTCATGTTGCTAGAGCTCCTTGACACCACACTCAGTCAATTACAGCTTATTTGTCATGGGCATCCACTGTTATATCACCTCTGGAATTGAGCTTGTGGAACCATTTTATAAGGACACAACTGCTCTCAAATTTTCTGTTTTGTCTGTACTTGATATCCTTTACTTTCATTTAGTCAAGAATCTGTCCACCTCTATTAAAAATATTCAGGAACCCTGTTTCCACCAGTCTCTGGGAAAGACCCATAACCTTGAGAAAATGCTCCTTATCTCCACCTTGTATGGGAAGTATTTCAAAGAGGGGATTGGGAGGACTCGGAATCAGCATGTTCCCACAAAGCAGTAGGCCTTGCAAGAGGACAATAACAACCAACCTGTCCTGGTCCTCCCAGGTAGATGCAGCAGTCAAGAAGGCCAAACAATGCCTCTTCTTCCTTAAGATTCCAAGGAAATTCAACATGTTCATAACAACCCTCATCAATCTTTACAGGTGCACCACAGAAAAAATTCTATCTGATTGTATTACAACCTGGTACAGCAACTGCTCTATCCTGCACCCTAAGAAACTACAGAAGGTTGTGTGCATAGCCCAGATGATCACGCAAGCCAATTTCCCATCCATTGACTCCATCTACACTTCGCATTGCAGTGAGAACATTGCCAACATTATCAAAGATCCCTCCCACCCCAGTTACATTCTCTTCTAACACCATCCATCAGGCAGAAGATTCAGAAGCTTAAACACATGTTACAACAGATTCAAGTACAGCTTCTTCCCTGCTGTTATTAGAATGTTGCATGGACCTCTCTAATTTTAAATCAAATGTTAGTCTTGCTTTTGTACACCTCCTGTGCAGCTGTAACCTGTATGCCTCACTCTGTGTCAGGACCCCATGATCTGTATGTCCTTGTTTGCTCTGATCTGACTGTACTGCTCGCATACAAAGCTTTTCACTGTACTTAGGTACGTGACAACAATAAATCAAATCAGAAGCTGCAAAGCCCAAATTATCTTTGCAGCCATGTTTTCATTCACTTTGTCATAAATCACTGGTGATTTAAGCCGGGATCTGAGGTTTGAATTTGTTTCATTGTACAGCTGCATTGTAGGACAATGCTGGAATTCCACAAAATTTATAATTTAGGTTTTTGCAAAGTGCACACAGAAACAGGTGTAGGTCATTCACCCCACTGAGCCTGCTCCACATTCAAATAGATCATGGCTGATCATCTATCCACACCACCTTCCCCACGTATTCGCTCATCACCCATCTCGAACCTGCTTAGTGACTGAACTTCCACAGGCTCTGGGCTAGAGAATTCCATAGATACACCGTCACTGAGTAAAGAAATTCCTCATCATCTCAGTCTTAAATGTCCTGCCCTTCATTCTGGGACTGTATCACCTGGCTTTAGACTCATCAGCCAGGGAAATATCATAACTACTTCCCTGCTGCCATGTCATATGAGGATTTTCTAAGTTTCAATGAGATCATCTCTCATTCTCCTGAGCTTTCAAGACCACAGGCACAAACACTTCAATCTCTCCTGGTGAGACAGTCACAGAGATTAGTTTGGGGAATAGCTGTCGGAGACTAGAACTGGACACAATACCCCAGGTGAGGTCTCCCCAAAGCTCTACACAAATGCAGCAAGGCATATAATTGTACAACTTGCAATCATGTCAAAAAAGACAAGATACTGGCCACGTCCACTAAAACTGTGATATTCTAACCAGAAATACACTGCAGTAGTTTTGGTTCCCATGTTAAATTGTATACAGGTAGAGTTTATGGTCTGAAGGTGCAGTTTACAATAAAGAACTGACTGTTTGAGAACTTATATCATACAGAGGCCTGACATGCAAACAAACCAGCTGCTGGGAGAAATAGTAAATGAAAAATATGTTTGAATTTGGCTGAAATTTAGAATTGTCATGAGAACTGATTCCAGAATATTCAGACGAACTTGGAGCATGTAATTCATCAAGATATAAGGCTTAAACTCTGGTCTCCAATTGCCTGTGGAAATTCCACTCCCCTTGTTCTGCAAGGAAAGTTGATGCAAGATAAGATTCTGGTCTTTATTAGCAAAAATAAACAATAGCCGGAATTTAAAAATTATCTGAGCTAACTAAACCAGAACTCAAACTATAACATAATGAAATTATGATCGTAAAATCTTGAATTGATGCTGCTACATATTCAAATTATTAAATCAGTCTGCAGTATTTGTGACTGACCGTGTTCCTTATTTAATGGAAGCAAGCCCATGTGAATTCAGCACGGAGTCCGGTATTTCTGCTTTTTGAGTTCATGTTCTCACTTTCTGATGAGTTGGCATGGCCTGACCGCAGACCCTGCAAACCACAACCATTCAGCCCAAGGCTCCCACTGCAGATTTTCACAAGCCCATTCCCACACCACAGACCACAGTCCCAATTCTTCAACAAATTCACTGCTTCATTTCCACGGCTTCCTTCAATGCATAAGTCCAATTCTCACTAACCCCCGCCCCAACCCACACCTCCCCCCCCCACCCCCGCCTCCCCGTGCCCCTCTGCCTTCAGAGCCTGGGGCTATTTACAGCAAGGACACAGCAATAAGGTTAGACACAGAGATAGTAGGAGGGTTAGACATGTTTCTCAGCCTAACTTTGTTGTGAAACTATGATAGATCCCAAGAAATGGGACACATCAGTTAAAGGAAAAAGAATGTTCACTGAATTAAAGGTGGAAATGGACGATTTCATTACAGAGCAACGTTGACTCAGCACTGATTGTGAACTGAGATAGTAGGAAGTGCAGATGCTGGAGAATCTAAGATAACAAGATGTAGAGGAGGCCACATCAGGGAAACCAAGCGGAGGCTTGGGGACCGCTTTGCAGAACACCTACGCTCGGTTCGCAATAAACAACTGCACCTCCCAGTCGCGAACCATTTCAACTCCCCCTCCCATTCCTCAGATGACATGTCCATCCTGGGCCTCCTGCAGTGCCACAACGATGCTACCCGAAGGTTGCAGGAACAGCAACTCATATTCCGCTTGGGAACCCTGCAGCCCAATGGTATCAATGTGGATTTCACAAGCTTCAAAATCTCCCCTCCCCCTACCGCATCCCAAAACCAGCCCAGCTCGTCCTCGCCTCCCTAACCTGTCCTTCCTCCCACCTATCCTCTCCTCCCACCTCAAGCCCCACCCCCATCTCCTACCTACTAACCACATCCCGCCCCCTTTACCTGTCTGTCCTCCCTGGACTGACCTATCCCCTCCCTAACTCCCCACCTACACTCACCTTTACTGGCTCCATCCCCGCCTCTTTGACCGGTCTGTCTCCTCTCCACCTATCTTCTCCTCTATCCATCTTCTATCCGCCTCCCCATCTCTCCCTATTTATTTCAGAACCCCCTTCCCCTCCCCCATTTCTGAAGAAGGGTCTAGGTCCGAAACGTCAGCCTTCCTGCTCCTCTGATGCTGCTTGGCCTGCTGTGTTCATCCAGCTCTACACCTTGTTGTCTCAGATTCTCCAGCATCTGCAGTTCCTACTATCTCTATATTTTGGGCAAGTCAGTTTAAATCCTACAATGACAGAGGGTGAAATTTGAATTCAGTTAAATTCTGGAATATAAAGTTAACTTTATAGTGACCATGGGTAATGATTGCTGATTGTTGTAAAAACCCATTTGTTTCACTGATGTCCTTTGAAGGAAGGAAACCCATTGTCCTTGATCTGACTCCACATAACTCCAGACCCACAGCAATGAGGAACAAAACAGAAGTTGCTGAAAAAGCTCAGCAGGTCTGGCAGCATCTGTGAAGAAAAAATCAGAGTTAACATTTCGGGTCCAGTGACCCTTCCTCAGAACTCCCACAGCAATGAGATAGCAAGAACTGCAGACGCTGGAGTCAAATCCCGACCCAAAACGTCAACTTTCCTGCTCCTCTGATGCTGCTTGGCCTGCTGTGTTCATCCAGCTCCACACTATGCTGTCTCCCACAGCAATGAGGTTGACTCTTAATTGCCCTCTGGACAATTAGGGATGGGCAATAAATGTTGGCCTAGCCAGCGACTCCCACAGCCCATGAATGATTTTCCTAAAAATAAAAACTACCTTCCCAATGCTAGGTCTGTGAAGCTGCTCCTCATAACATAGAATCCCTACAGTGTGGAAGCAGGCCCTTCGGCCCAATAAGTCCACACCGACCCTCAGAGCATCCCACCCAGACCCATCCACCAATAACCCACCAAAACTACACATCCCTGACTGCAATGGGCAATTTAGCATGGCCAATCCATCTAGCCTGCACATCTTTGGACTGTGGGAGGAAACTGGAGCACCTGGAGGAAACACACACAGACATGAGGAGAATGTGCAAACTCCACACAGACGGTCACCCAAGGGTGGATTCAAACCCAGGTCCCTGGTGCTGTGAGGCAGCAGTGCTAACCACTGTGCCACTGTGCCACCCTGGCATTGACAGGCTTTGTTCAACAGCTTTTGGAAGACATCTGAAAACCCTGTGAGTGATGTTTAATCTTCAAACCAGCAGTAAAGCTGGTGGGCAGGGGGATAATTGGATTTAAGCAGCTCCTTTAATGATTTTTAAGCACTATCTCATCACTGGTGGGTGCAGTTCCTACATTTCCATCAAATTCTGCCTGCTATTCTCAATAAGGGACTGACTACAGCTTACAGAGAAAGACACAAGGTTCAGCTTCAACATCTCAAGTAAATCTGCTCTTAGCCATTATGGAGGGACAAGAACTTTATAAGAAACTGAACATGAATGTAATTTGCACAAAGTCGGTGATACAGGATTCTCCGATCATGTGCTTAGCTTGGACTGTGTATCATAGTATAGGATGGAATATTTTTCCATTGTGGCTTGTGACAAGCATTGACAGTGTTACAGTAACACAATAGATAGAAACAGAACATGTAATTCTACTGCCCAACAGCAGAACAACCATTTCTTAATCAGCATAGGATCTTAAACGAACATCAACTTGCATTATTATAGCACCATTAAGGTGGTAAAATATTGACACAAGCCACAGAACAGAAGAGATTTAAGTAATGTCTTTAAAAAGGAGAGGAGAAAAGAGAGGTCGAGAGGTTTAAGGAAGGAGTTCCGATTCCAAATGTTCAGGCAGCTGATGACACTGTCACCTGTGATCCACATGAAGCCACAACTGAGGGAACTCAGTAAACTTAAGAGGATCAGATGCAGCCATGGAGAGATTGATCAACCAAAGATGACAGTGCTAATATTTGGGCTTTAAACTAGGAGCCACTGTAGGTCAGTGGTGCCGTTTGAATGTGTGTGAATGTGGATAAGGCAGGTGCATTACTGATGGCGTTTTTAGTCGATGGAAGCTTAAAATTCTGAATTCACTTTTCTCTCTCATTTTTTAAATAGAGACATTGCCTCGAATGAGTGATAATACCGGTGTTATAATCCCAGCAAAACTTCATAAATGCCTCTCCTCACTATCACCAAGGGTTTAAATGCTTACAGGTTTCTCTGATATGAATGAATCTCTCACAAAATAAAACCGATAAAGTCAGTTCAAAAGATGATACCTTCCCTCTCACTTCTGACTCTTTGGTTTGAGCAGCCTGGTTTTGATCGTGCTATCTTTCGTCACATGCAACAATGGCCTTGATTGATGGGACGTTTTCTTATCAGGACAGATGATTCCTGACAACTTAATCTCAACCTAAACTATTTTCTAACTATTCAGATTGGAAACTGGACTGTTCGCAGCCCTTGACTGAACCTTTACTGACCTCTGGTCAACAACAGAGTGTTTCCAATTGTTCAAAATGGCTTTTTCGTTCCCACAGTTGAAGACTTCATACCGTTTTACCTTACAATAGCAAAAGGGCAATTGTCTGTGAAGGCAGAAAATAGAATGCCAGATAAATCAGCTCTTATTGATTATCTATTTGCTAATGCCTTTGGGCACACAGCAGGTAGCCTGGTTTGGCCACAGCCACAAACAAAGCCAAATTCTTTACTTAATGGTACAACCCAAAGAAGGTCTGGGGTATTTATTTGTGCTTATTAGGATTCCATCAATGAATATGCTGTACAACGAAAGCATCTAGGGAATACAAAGCCTGCCAATTTTGTGGGAATCTTCCAATATAAGCCTTTCTCTGTCAACTGATTTGATCTGGTCTTTTGTGGTGAACACCACTATTTTGAAATAAAGAACAAACCCCATGAACCCTGCATAGTCCAAGACACAGACATCAATCTTTGATTATTCCTTTTTTGACAGACATTACCACATGAGGGCTCTTTAAAATTATCATGCAAACGGAGTTAACATCTCAATCGCTTCATAGAAAACCAATGAGCACTTGACATCTGACTGTGATGTTACAGTTTCCTAGCTGCCTCAGTACAAGATCCATCCAAAAATTCCCAGTAAACTCACAATATAAAAGGTATATCGTGCATTTATTATTGCAAATTTACAATCAAATTTGATATTTCTGTTTATAATTTTGTAAAATTTGCCTCTACAGTGAGTAAAGCAAAATGAAGGAATACAACATTTAAACCATAAATTACTCATTCAGAATTCAAAGTCCATTGCAAAATTACTTTAGTATTACAGTGCAAGCTTTCACGCGAATTATGTGATGTAGTACTACTCAGAGAGTAGTAAGGGCGTGGAATGCCCTGCCTGCAAAAATAGTAGACTCGCCCACTTTAAGGGCATTTAAATGGTCATTGAATAAACATATGGATGATAATGGAATAGTTTAGGTTAGATGGGCTTCAGATTGGTTTCACAGGTCGGCGCAACATCGAGGGCCGAAGGGCCTGTACTGCGCTGTAATGTTCTATGTTCTATGTTCTATGTTCTAGTTGTTTCGTGACGTGAAACTCCTTTGGCACCCTAACCCTGATTGTATTGCATCAATGAAAATTTTGATGAGCATGCAGAATTTTGCACAAAACACATATTGGAGACCGAAATCTTAGAACCTTGGAGGATGATTACACCCTGTGAGGCTGCTATTCAATATGATCATGGCTGATCCTCTATTTCAATGCTATATTCCCACCCTCACACCATACTCCTTGATGCCTTAAATCCATTCCCAATGGTGCTGCCTTATTCAGTCTAATTTCCCAATATGCAGTATAAAACTTGCAAAGTTGTAAAAAAAGTACTACATTCAGTGGAATTTGACTTTCCACGAGAGCTTTCACAGTGGATATTGAAGATAAACATTTGAGGAAGAGCTGCTAGGTATGTCAGAGATTATACAAAGAGGGACCAATGCTAATCAATATATAAACACTTGTTTTCAGTTTTGGCTCAGAGCTGTGAGGCCAAAGGGAATGCATAAGCCCTTAATGAATCACCTTCCAAAGGCACAAGGTAAACTATACTGCATTCCCATTGAACAGAAACCATGGATTATAACGCAGCTCAACTTTGTTAATTGACTTTTTGATCCGATGGGATCTGTATATTATATAGAAACATGGAAAATAGGCACAGGAGTAGGCCATTTGGCCCTTTAAACTTGTTTTTTTCTATTCATTTGTGGGATGTGGGCATCGCTAGCTGGCCAGCATTTCTTGACCATCCCTAGTTGCCCGTGAGAAGGTGGCAGTGAGCTGCCTTTTTGAACTACTGCAGTCCTCCTGCTGTGGGTTGACCCACAATGCTATTAGGGAGAGAATTCCAGGATTTTGACCCAGCAACAGTGAAGGAACGCTGATATATTTCCAAGTCAGGATGGTGAGTGACTTGGAGGGGAACGTGGAGATGGTGGTGTTCCCATATCCTTGTCCTTCTAGATGGAACTGGTCGTGGGTTTGGAAGGTGCTGGCTGAGGACCTTTGGTGAATTCCTGCAATGCATCTTGTAGATCGTACACACTGCTGCTACTGAGCGTTGGTGGTGGAGGGAGTGGATGCTTGTTGATGTGTTGCCAATCAAGCGGGCTGCTTTATCCTGGACGGTGTCAAGCTTTGTGAGTGTTGTTGGGGCTGCACTCATCCAGGCAAGTGGGGAGTATTCTATCACACTCCTGACTTGTGCCTTGTAGATGGCGGACAGGCTTTGAGGAGTCAGGAGGTGAGTTACCCGCTGCTCTTGTAGCCACTGTGTTAATGTGGTGAGTCCAGTTGAGTTTCTGGTCAATGGTAACACCCAGGATGTTGATAGTCGGGGATTCAGTGATGGTAACACCATTGAATGTCAAGGGACGGTGGTTGGATTGTTTGTTATTGGTGATGGTCATAGCCTGGCATTTGTGTGGCACGAATGTCACTTGCCACTTTCAGCCCAAGCCTGGATATTGTCCAGATCTTGTTGCATGTGAACATGAGCTTCAGTACCTGAGGAGTCACAAATGGTGCTGAACATTGTGCAATCATCGGCAAACATCCCCACTTCTGACCTTATGATGGAGGGAAGGTCATTGATGAAGCAGCTGAAGATGGTTGGGCCTAGGGCACTACCCTGAGGAACTCCTGCAGGGATATCCTGGAGCTGAGATGATTGACCTCCCACATTCAATATGATCATGGGTGACCCGCCAACTCAATATTTTGTTCCCACCTTCTGCCCATAGCCTTTTTCATTCATTTAGCCTTAAGGACTACATCTAACTCCTTCTTGGAACATTCAACATTTCAGTTCTAGCCGCTTTCTGTGGCAGAGAATTCCACAGGTTCCCCACTCTCTGGGTGAAGAAATTTCTTCCCATCTCAGTCCTAAATAGCCTAACCCGTATCCTTAGACTGTATCCTTAGGTTCTGGACATCCCTTTCATCAGGAAGATCCTTCCTTCATTTACACTGTCTCGTTCTGATAGAATTTTATATTTGATCCCCTCCCTCATTCTTCTAAACTCCTATAAATATATAGTCCTAACTGATCCAGTCTCTCTTAATTTGTCAATCCTGACATCCCAGGAATCAGCTTGGTAAACCCATCTTGCATTCATTTCAAAGCCAGGGCATCTTTCCTCAGATAAGGATACATACAGAATACTGAGGGGCCTGGATAGAGTGGACACAGAGAAGATGTTTTGACGAGCAGAAGAGACAAGGACCCGAGGGCACAGCCTCAGAGTGAAGGGGCGAACCTTGAGAAACTGAGACGAGAAGGACTTTCTTCATCCGGAAGGTGGTGAATCTGGCTGTGGAGGCCAAGTCATTGAATGTATTTTAGACATAGAAAGACAGGTTCTTGATTATCAGTAAGGTGATCAAGGGTTATGGGGAGAAGGCAGGAGAATGGTGTTGAGAAATACATCAGCAATGATGGAATGGTGGAGCAGGCTTAATGGGCCAAATGGCCTAATTTTATTCCTGCATCAGAAATATGAAGAGAACAAAACTGCACACAATAGTCTAGGTGTGATCCCACCAAGGTCATGCACAACTGCAGCATTCCTTTTGGAGGCTTACATCAGGTAAAATTGACAGTGAGGATATTCACATCGTAAAAGTGTTGTGTAATCAGAAACCCACCAATTTTATGTTCATATTTTAACACACCAGTCCAACTTGCGGCACCCCGTCAGCCTCCTCATCTTCCCTGCTCTCAGATCTCTCCTCTCCTCAGCAACTGGGAAATTAGACTTTCACAGAAGATATAAAGAGATGCACTTTATAGCAAATACAGAGTGTTTAAGGAAAATGTGCATTGAGGAAGAAGAAAAGGAAAGCGATAAGAAAAGATAAAACTATCAGAATGAAGAATGAAAATGTGTTTGACAATATGTAAAATAAATGTCAGGAAGAAAAAGTGGTGTATCCAAAATGTGTTATTTATAAAATAACCTGGAATTGTAGGGAGCAGTGAGAGGCCTGGGGAGAAGTAGGTTTATACAGTGAACAAGTTGTAAGGAAAATCAAAGAAAATAAAGCCAAAGAAAAGTAGAGACATAAGGGTCAGTTTTAACTGGGAGAAAGTTTGGAATGAGGAGGACAAGTTGGAAACCCCACCCGGAGTTTATCCTGACTTGGAACCACATCATCATTTCCTTTGTTGTCAGATTCCTGGATCTCCATACTGAACAGCAATATGGGTGTCCTGAACACCAAATGGACTGCAGTGGTTCAAGAAAGCAGCTCACTGCCAATTTAGACCATTCAGGATGGGTAACAAAAGATGAAAAGTGAGGCCTGGGCTTTTTTCAGTCCTTGCTCCTCACTGAATAAAGCAGGACAGGCGAAGAATCCTGGAAGAAGTTTAGTGAGCTGGAGCTCTTGGCAATGCTGGACGGCAGAAACAATAATGTGCTGGGGTGGCTTCTTCCTCACAATTCCCAAGCATTGCACATCATATTAATATTTTATAAGCCTGCTCCTATAATGTTTAAGATGTAGATAATGGGAATATGGGAATGAAGTTGCCTCATACCCTTATCCCTCTGTTTGTTGCTACCTGTTAGACAATGGATGGTGGGTTAAAAATTACTACAGTTACATGCAGAGGAAAACACATAATGTTTATGTTTATTTTTGACCGTTGCTATGGGGTGATGACTAACCATTTCTTTTCACTGCTTTATCTGGCTGAAGCTTTATCAAAGTGCTTGGACACTGGCTAAGGTCATTGCATGCTTAACCCTAGGTCAATACTGGCACAACTTCCTAAAAAAAGCCTGAAAGTCTGCCAAATTCTCTCATCAAAATGTCCACGTATAAATCATTTGGACTAGGTTATTCTCTGGAATACAAAAGATGAATGCACATTCAGCTGTCCACTTAATTAGTCAAATCAGATTGTAAATGTTGATACACTGTAATGAATGTCTTACTGTCCATTAGTCGTCAAAATACTGAAAGACTATCTAATGATCCTGACAATATTATTACACAGTGGAAGGTATTCATACAAGCCATGAGGAAACACTTTAACATAATGGCCATAAATCTGTGACAATTTAATGCATTTTAATAAATGAATAGATTGTGGGAACATAAACAAAGTGTCTTGGTTTGTAGATTTAGAGACCTGCCAATGGTGTTAGTGCTGATTATCCCATTTGTGTTGCTATGAATGGATGTTTCTGCCTTCCAGAAACCAATGTGCAATTCACTAATGTTAATGGCCTTTTGCACCATGCACTTTTAATCCACGCAATGTAAAAATTGAATACTGATGTTGGCATTGTCAAACTGTCTCCAACCAGTTCTGACATAAAACAAGTTCTCACCAGGCAGCTCAACATCAGCTTCTCAAGAGCAACCAGGCACAGGCAATAAACGTTAGCCTGTCCAGTGACACCCATGTCCCACAAGAGAATAATAAAAAAAATCACAAAGCCCTATTTGTTGGGAAGCCAGCTGATTTTTCTTGTAATTATTTATTTTCACTAAAATTTTATCAATTTCAACCAAAAAAAATTTTAGATCAATTTTTTCATAAAATGATGTAAGCCAGAATTTTACTTTTATGGACAGATGTGAGGATGTTTGTTTTATCTGGAATTAATGACCTGTTAATAAATTTTGTGGGAGCATGAAAATTTTGTTATTAAGAACAGACAATATCAAGCATTATCTCTTTTTGAATTTAAAGAGAAATTTCATCCCTGGGGTGAAATTAGGAATACACTTCAGTAATTAACCTATAGTGATGAGAAATGTCATTTATTTACATTCAAATATATCATTAAGCGGCTGACAGCTTTAAGGTGTTTTAATAGAGAACTGCCCTTCAATTAATTTTTCTGCTCATAATTACAGGAACTGTTCATTTCTTAAATCAAAAAAAGATGTAGTTAATCAGAGATACATTTTTACATGCAGTATCTATAGACCAACATCTTGGATATTTTAGCTTTACAGAGCGCAAGACGGCTAAAGATCTAAATGTGTGGTTTGGTGCAAACATGCTCATAGTTGCTCTTCAATTAAGTGTGACATTGGTGGGTAGGCTTTTCAGTGCTGTTTCTGATCAGTCTGAATCACGCACAGCCCACAGTCAATTTGAAATATTTCCTGGCAAAATCAATTATTTGTTGTGTTTCACTTGCTGATTGTACAAATTGGCAATGAATAAAAAGCATAATCAAACCATGCAAATAATCTGAAATGGCTTAAAAGATGGAAATAGGTTTGGAGTATTCTTGTAGTTATTTGTTTTCGATTTCCAAATGATGTTTTGGGAAAAGTGGAAATAGCCAAAGAAGAGGATCCATTTTTTGAGCTCACTAGATTTGCAACTGTCAAAAAAGTGAATTTATCATTGTAAAAAATTATTGCAACAAGCAGAGAAAAAGTATATTCTTGAGGAAAAATCAAAGTATTATGTAATTTCTAGGTAGTCAGGACAACATGTATTTATAAAATACCTTTTATTTTGTGAAAAAACTTCCTACGTAAGGCACTGCATGAGGGCATTTACACATGATAAAATGCTTCCTTGAGAGAACAAGTTGAACTACTAATGATCCCGTGGTGATATTTTGAAGAGTGGAGAATTCTCTCAATGTCCTGGCCAAAATTTGACCCTCAATCAACTCAAAAAACAGATCAACTGGTTAGATATCTCATGATGTTTGTGAGACATTTCTCTCTCTAAAACGGGCTGATGCTTTTCCAAACATATCAACAGCCTTGGCAATTACAAGTCATTTAAAACATTGAAGACATGGGGTAAAGATTCTTGGAGAAATAACAGTGAATTCATGAGGCACATCTAAATCATCAGCAAGTTCACAAACTCAAGAACTTCCCAGTTGATTTATTCTGCTCCTTCAGTTGGGAGTTTACCTCTCATTTCATGATCCTCCATTTTGCAAATTGGTTGAGATCTTGCCGTTCTGATTTCTTTCAACTGCGACTGAATTCCAACATTCAGGATGAGAGAGAGAAAGAGAAAGAGACAGGACCTTCTGTTGTCCTTGTCTTTTTTTCTGCCTGGTTTTCAGTTCCCAGCATGAAAGATGGACTTTCTTTGCCTGCAAAATAGTTCTTCAATTGTGACCTTAACAGCATTCTAATGCTGGTATCAAACAGAAGGCTCAGTTCCAATAATTACTCCCAAGACTGAAACTGGCTTTAATCCCTATCCTTGTGTGTTCTACAAAAGGGGCAAAACACAACACGCGTCTCCTTGCTGGAACAGAATTTCTACTGAGCTAGGGTCATCAGCCCCCTGTTATCTTTATAGCCACAAATGATCACAGTACAGTTTGTTTTGCCTCTCTGCCCCAACTCTCTTTAAGCGTTGTTGTTTGTCATCCCTTTGACATCTGTAGGTATGACATTCTGTGAGTGAGCCTTCTCTGTCTAGACAGGCACTTAATTATATCTACTGCCATTTTTTGGCTGTATTCTAAAAAGTACGTTCCGGAATTACAAGTTGAAAGTGTCCACAGTCCCATGGCTATGACAGAGAAAAGAGAGTAGAGGCAGCATCGTAATAGCACAGTTCTCTATTTTATTTCTGAGTTGCTCCTAGATGCTTTTAATATGCATTTCTTCTGCCTTAATTTTCCTTTTTGGTTCTTTCTTGTTCTCACCTCAATGTTATCTTTCTTTACC
>NC_063353.1:48767915-48805357 GCF_021869965.1 Rhincodon typus | reverse complement strand
TGAAGGGTCTAGGCCCGAAACGTCAGCCTTCCTGCTCCTATGATGCTGCTTGGCCTGCTGTGTTCATCCAGCTCTACACCTTGTTATCTCATAATCAATCATGCCTGATTGAAGTGTGTAAGACCCTGCAAAGTCTTGACAGGGTGGAAATAGAAAGTTGTGGTTGGTTGGCTCGCCGAGCTGGTTCATTGTTCCGCAGATGTTTCATTACCCTGCTGTGTAACATCATCAGTGCAGCCTCCGATGAAGCGCCGTTGTGTTTTCCCGCCTGGTATTTAAACTCTGGAGTCCGTTGAGCTTGATTACCTCACTTCCGGTTTTCCTTCGCAGTGGGCTTTATATGGGGTCAAGTTCTATGTGTTTGCTGATGGCTTTCTTTGTGGAGTGCCAGGCTTCTAGGAATTCCTGAGCCTGTCTCTGCTTTTCTTGTCCCAGTCGAATTGTTGGTTCTCCTTATCCATGTGGATAGAGATGAGTGAGTATTGGTCGTGTCTTTTTGTAGCTAATTGATGTTTGTGTACCATTGATGTTTGTGTACCCTTGTTGTTAACTTCCTTCCTGTTTGTCCGATGTAGTGTTTGTCACAGTCTCTGCAGGGGATCTTGTATATGACATTGGTCCTGTCCATGGCGGGGAGTGGGTCTTTGGTTCGGGTGAGCAGTTGTTGTAGGGTTGATGTGGTTAGTTGCTACTCTGATGTCCAGTGGTCCTAGGAATCTTGTGATTAGTTCTGATGTGTTCCTGATGTAAGGTAGCGTGATGAGAGTGTTGGGGCGTGTAGTATCTTCCTGGTGTTGTACGTGTAATAGGCATCTTCTGACCCAGTTTTTGGATATCCATTGTCCTTAAAAACCTGGAAGAGGTATTCTTCTTCCTCTCAGCGTAGCTCTGTGCTGCTGCAGTGTGTTGCTGCCCATTTAAATAATGTTCTCTATTTTTCTCACTCCGCCGCTTCATCGGATGCTGCATTGATGGTGTTACCCAGCAGGGTAACGAAACATCTGCGGAACAACGAACCAGCTAGGCAAGCCAACCAACCACAACATCCACAACCTGAGCTACAAATCTACAAAAAAAAGCCTTATGAACATAGAAAGGATGTTTCCTGTTGTGAGCGAGTCTAGAACTAGGAGGAGGAAGGGTCAACGGACCCAAAACGTTAACTCTGATTTTTTTCTTCACAGATGCTGCCAGACCTGCTGAGCTTTTCCAACAACCTCTTTTTGTTCTTGAACTAGGGGACACTATTCTACATTAGGGATTACCCTTTTAGGAAAGAGGTGAGGAGAATTTTATTTTCTCTTAGCTATACAATTATCCTAAACATCCCTACTTCTGGCCTTACAAAGGAGGAAGGATTAGTACTAAAGCTGATGAAGATTATTGGGCCTATGAATGTAGCCTGAGAAACTCCCTGCAGTGATGTCTTGGATCTGAGGTTATTGGTCTCCAACAACAATAACCATCCTCCTTTGTACTGGGTATGAGTGCAAATATCAACAAGTTGTCCACCTGGCGTCTGTTGCTCAGCTCATTGATGCCTTACTTGGTCAAAGGAGCACTGCTCCTTCATATTTATGAAATTCCACATCCCCAGAGATAGGCCATAAACAGTTGGTGAAATAACTCCACAGAGGCCTGTGTCCTGTCACTAGGACCCCTTTTACTTACACGTGGAAAGTCCTTGACACTGATCCAGCTCCCTCACAGCCAGCTCTCAGAGTGAGCAGAACATCTGACATGCTTGTTCTTGTCTGTCAGCCAGGACTCCCAGATTGGACAAGACTAACAGCCCCACTTAGGGATCTCATTCTATAAGGTCCACCTAGCTGACCAGTTACAATCACTGCAAGCTGAGAGATCAATTTTGCCCCATGCAACATCTACCAACAATATCAAAACCCTTAATTCAGGCCGTAAATGTAAAGCTTTCTGCCTGTAACAAAATAGCCAGTCTTTAAGCTCTTTAAGCTCTCTGTGCGCAATCAACCTTTCATTTTCATAAAAACAGTGAAGTTGAAGTTAAATTTCAGTAAAGCATTCTGAGAAGAACTTAGAAGAGACTTTTCTTTTAAACTGGCAAGGCAATCAGCCACTCCCATTAAGGAAATTTAGATTGCTAACTCTAGTTTAAGATCTTGAATACCATCCTAAAGGCAGGGACATTAATAAACTGGTGTCCCTTGGGCATTTTGTAGCTATGTTATTGCTAATTGAATCATCTCTTTGAATTAAAAAGGAATAACCTCTCCTTCCATGTTTGTAAGCGTTCTAATGTTGCAAAGTATCCCCCAGTGTCTAAAAATGTGTAAAATAAATCCCATTATGGTTTAATTTCACAGTAGTGTTGTTGTGGTCCTTACAAAGTCAAAATCCACCAAAAGGTGGGACTAGGATTAGATATGCCAGCTCTGAATATAAAATCACAACCTGCTTATAAACAGCAGCTAAAAATACAAGGACAGAGAGATTTATTTTAAAACACAATCTGTCCGTAACACCAACAAAAGAGAATCTAAACATTTTCTTTGGTGTTCAATGGCATTCCCATGTCTGAATCCTCTCAACATCCTGGGGGTTGCCTTTGACGAGAAACAAACACACAGTAGCTGCAGCGCTGCCAGGTTTCTGATGCGATTCTCTCCCTGACTCCACAAAGTTTCTCCAATGCATAACTCAGCAGTAGGATGAAAGGAATATATACTACTTGCCTGGATTCACTGATCAACACCCCTTCTAATGCCTTGCTTTCACCCAAGGTCCTTAGACAGCACCTTGCAAACCTATGACCAATTCTATCTAGAAGGACAAGGGCAGCAGATACACAGGAACACCACCCCCTGCAAGTTTCCGTCCAAGCCACTCACCATCCTGACTTGAAAATATATTGCTGTTCCTTCAGTCTCACTGGGTTACAATCCTGGAACTCCCTCTGTAATGGTATTGTGGGTCAACCTACAGCACATGGACTGCAGACTATAAGAACATTCTCAAAGGCAATCAGGAATGGGCAATAAATACTCATTGAACTTAGCCCAAGGACCCAGGTTCAAGCCCCACCTGCTCCAGAGCTGTGTGTGAACAGATTGATTTTTAAATATATATATAAGGTTTTACTTTAGGGCTCTTGTAATGCAATGGCCGTGTCCCTACCTCTGAGCCAGAAGTTTCCAGACCCACCTCATCCAGAGGTGTATCATAACATCTCTGAACAGGTTGATTAGAAACTACCTAAGCCTTCCCCTCCAACAGCAACATCATTTTGATTTGACCCTTATCTCTTTCCCTACTTGTCCTTTACTTGTTGCTATTGTTTCAGAGCCCCTGGTGGGCAGTGTATGTAATTTGTGGCTTGTTTTAATTGGTCGATTGGGTTATTGGATGGTGGGTTTACAAAAGGAGCTGGGTTCTACCCGGTGTTTGTTTTAACCTATAGATTTGCAATAATGTGAAGGTGCCGATGTTGGACTGGGGTGGACAAGGTCAGAAGTCACACAAAACCTGGTAATAGTCCAACAGGTTTATCTGAAATCACAAGCTTTTGGAGCGCTGCTCCTTTGTCAGGTGAAGGAGCACTGCTTCAAAAGCTTGTGACTTCAAATAAGTCTGTTGGACTATAACCTGGTGTTATATAGCTTCTGAGATGACAAGGTGTAGAGTTGGATGCACACAGCAGACCAAGCAGCATCAGAGGAGCAGGAAAGCTGACGTTTCAGGTCTGGACCCTTCTTCAGAAATGGGGCAGGGGAAGGGGATTCTGAAATAAATAGAGAGAGAGGAGGAGGTGGATGGAAGATGGATAAGGGAGATAGGTGGATAATGGATAGGTGGAGAGGAAACAGACAGGTCAAAGAGGCGGGGATGGAGCCAGTAAAGGTGAGTGTAGGTGGGGAGTTAGGGAGGGGATAGGTCAGTCCAGGGAGGAAGGACAGGTCAAGGAGGCGGGATGAGGCTGGTAGGTACGAGGTGGTGGTGGGGTTGGGGCTTGAGGTGGAAGGAGTGGACGGACAGGTTAGGGAGGCGGGGACAAGCTGGGCTGGTTTTGGGATGCAGTTGGGGGAGGGGAGATTTTGAAGCTTGTCAAGTCCCCATTGATACCATTGGGCTGCAGGGTTCCCAAGCGGAATATGAGTTGCTGTTCCTGCAACCTTTGGTTGGCATCGTTGTGGCACTGCAGGAGGCCCAGGATGGACATGTCATCCAAGGAATGGGAGGGGGAGTTGAAATGGTTCGCGACTGGGAGGTGCAGTTGCTTATTGCGAACCGAGCGTAGGTGTTCCGCAAAGCGGTCCCCAAGCCTCCGCTTGGTTTCCCTGATGTAGAGGAGGCCACATCGGGAACAGCGGATACAGTATACCACATTAGCAGATGTGCAGGTGAGCATCTGTTTAATGTGGAAGGTTTTCTTGGGGCCTGGGATGGGGGTGAGGGGGGAGGTGTAGGGGCAGGTGTAGCGCTTCCTGCGGTTGCAGGGAAAAGTGCCGGGTGTGGTGGGGCTAGTGGGGAGTGTGGAGCGGATGAGGGAGTCACAGAGTGGTCCCTCTGGAAGGCAGATAAGGGTGGGGAGGGAAAATTGACTTTGGTGGTGGGGTCGGATTGCAGATGGCAGAAGTGTCGGAGGATGATGCGTTGGATTCAAAGGTTGGTGGGGTGGTACGTGAGGACGAGGGGGATTCTGTTTTGGTTGTTATTGCGGGGAGGGAGTGTGAGAGATGAGTTGCGGGAAACGCGAGAGATGTGATCGAGAGCGTTTTCGACCACTATGGAGGGGAAGTTGCGGTCCTTGAAAAACGAGGTCATCTGGGATGTCTGAGAGTGGAATGCCTCATCTTGGGAGCAGATGCGGTGGAGGCGAAGGAATTGGGAATAGGGGATCGATTTTTGCAGGAAGGTGGGTGGGAGGAGGTGTATTCTAGGTAGCTGTGGGAGTTGATAGGCTTGAAATGGGTATCGGTTTCCAGGTGGTTGCCAGAGATGGAAATAGAGAGGTCCAGGACAGAGAGAGAGGTATCGAAGATGGTCCAGGTGAACTTAAGGTTGGGGTGGAAGGTGTTGGTGAAGTGGATGAACTGTTCGAGCTCCTCATGGGAGCACGAGGCGGCGTCGATACAGTCATCGATGTAACGGAGGAAGGGGTGGAGTTTAGGGCCAGTGTAGCTTCGGAAGAGGGAGTGTTCCACGTAACCTACAATGAGGCAGGCATAGCTTGAGCCCATGCGGGTATCCATGGTCACCCTCTTTGTCTGCAGGAAGTGGGAGGAATTGGAGGAGTATAACTTCTGACCTTATGGACTTGCAAGAACACCCTCATAAATCTCTATAAGTCTTTTGTTGCTGAATTTAACATCTTGATTTGTTAAACACCTCTCCACCTGCACAGAATGTGGAGAACCCTGGGGAAAAGAAGAATTTACTCTGCCCCTAAAACATGACAGGGCAACCTTCTGTTCCCTTAATTTAGGGCAACTAGTAAATATGTTTGCGATGGTAAACAGAAATAATATTAAAGGGGATCTCAACCATAAAGATTAAAGCATACACAGGGTATTAAATTTTATGGTAGTTTGATGGAAAAGAAATTTTTTTCTTCGGCTGCCAAGTCTAATGAACTGTATCAATAATCCTTTGATGGTTTCTGCTTCCAGGAATCTCGGGAACTTGGTGTCAGGCCCATGTATAACAGCCCACAGGTAAGTGAATAGCAGGTGGTGCTTTCAGTAGCCTGGAGGTTAATGCTTTCAGTGATGGGTGGAATGTTTCACACAGATAAGCTAGAAATCTCAGGCCACAGCCAAAAGTGGAGTCTCTGTCATGCCTCAGTATACTCTCACTGCTGTAGGCAAAGTTCGAAACGATGCAGACAATAAACATATAGCTACACTTTCAATCCCTGCTGCTTGTTGCTTCTTGTAATCACTGTTAAAGGTTTTGTGTAGCCCTCAGGAATTCCATATGGTGAGACAGAAAAGAAAGTTCTCACACCAGCATACATTTTAGCAGGGTTTAAAATGCTATTGCCTTCAGAAAGCAACAGAAGGAACAGTATCATATTTATTTTTGATGTCTTTTTAACCTCTGGAATTAGTCTTTGGCCTGTATGGTGCCCTTACTGAGGGTTCCTATTTAAATTTTAAAAGGTGTACAACATTTAGTTGGTTGTGAAAACTGTTCAAAATTGGATTCAGCATTCCTCTGTTCATTGCATCTTATCAGGTGCCACTGGGACTAAGTATGTCAGTCCTACTAAGACTCACTGAAAAACTTGCTCTGCCAGTTACAATGTTTATTTATGTATGTTGTAAGGTCTCTCTCCAATTTAAGTAAAATCATAATTAAAAGATACATACAAAAAGCATACTTATAACAAACCTTTTACACACTTGAAGGGGAATTTTACTGGAGTCCTAACTTAGTGAAGGAATAAGTGAGAACCAGAGATCCTGGAGTAGTCTACCATTCTGTGAAGACTTGGAAAAATGCTTCACATAACTCAAATTTCATTTTGTGTTTCAGATTCTAAAGGAACAAAACAAGTATATCATTCATTAATTGTTTTTCAAAAACTTCACTCCAGCAAACCCAGCTCAGTTTCACTGTCCGTTCAAGGTTGAGATGATATGGTTTGTGATCCATTTTGCAGAGTAGCAGCAAACTATGTCTAGGAGATAATCTTGCCTCGAGTGCAGTTTTATTTGTAAATCACCTATCACTAGCAAACAGCTGGTATGCATTTCGCAATCTGCACCTTTAAAATTTAAAGGCACATCAGCAGACACTACAGCTTGTAAATGTAGAACAAATGCAAAAAACTGCAAAATTCTTTATTCTGAACACTTTAAATCTGCATCTCAACTTGATTCTCAACCTTCCCACACAATTCCCATCACATTCTACTCTGTCTGTAGATTATAAAAACATACGATGGAATCTTCTAGGGGGCTGGGTGATGTGGGTGATGGCTGGAAATCCAGGAGAATCATATGCGAACTCCAGCGAGGCTGATCTCAGGAATGACCAGCTGCACCTTCCAACTAAGATCCAGAGGTTGAGATGACACTCTGTTCCAGCAGCAGTGACAGGGAATTTTGGCATGTTATCAGCCTCGTAAACTGCACATCTCACCTCATAAATATGGATCTTCCCATTCTGTTACCCACAGTAGGTACCTGGTGACCCCAGCTCGTCGCTTATTCCTCTAGGCTGCCAATCTGTACACCATGTAGCGACATCTGAGGGCAAGCTTCATGTAGCCAACCAAGCACTCCCCACATTCACAGATGTTGGTATCTGACATGTGCCAGTGTCTAAGAATCCCACTTACAAGATGCTTCTACAGTTTAAAGCTGTACTTTTGGACACAGCAGTTACTCTCACTGTAACACTGGAGCAAGGACACTGTGTGCTCAGGGACATCCCCACAGCTCAGGGATTACATCAGGCTGGATCTCTGATCCATTTGCTTGCTCTTATAGCACTCACTCACTTCGAGCTTACCCTGATGCTCACTGTATCCCTGCCCTGCCATTTTAGCATTGCACTCCCCTCAGCGAGGGGTTAAATGCCCACAGCACCTCTTGCCTTGCCTTGCTGTTTAGCACAGGCACAAAGCAAGGAAACTTGCCACCATTGTCAACTGCCCTCAGTCAAAGGAGAAAACCTTCAGGTGGAGGTTATGGCTAAGTCAGTCACAGGTCAGCCTGGAATACAGCCGAGGAGTTTGGAGACGATCAGCTAGTCACTAAGGGTGGTCAGACTCAGGATCTTCTCCTCACAGGGCTGAGGTGGAGGATACAGGACACCATAATACTCATCTCAACCCTTTCTACCCTAGCATGGGCCGTTTCCTCCTGGAAGGAGAGAAAGGGAGTTATTAAGGAGGGATGAAAGTGGGTGACCCAGCTATAACCCTTGGTGCAGGTGGCAGAAAAGAGTGGAGTTGTCATGAGTCAGTGAGTGGCAGTGCAGAGGGCATACAGGATTAGGAGGGGGTGGGGAATTGGGGTGGGTGAGAGACAGTGACAGAGATGTTACATGCAATGGTGTGGGGGGCATAGCTTAAGCTTTGGAGGCAGGTGGGTACAGTAGCAACAGAGTGAGTGTGAGGTAGCAGAGAGAAAATGGTGGCTCTTACCCTGGCAGAGGAGAGAAGTTAATTGATCTTTCTCTCATTATGTTGGGCATCTCTCCAAATGGCTGAGACTTCACTGTCTTGGATGGTAACTCCAGACCAGGCTGCTAGGCTCTGGCAGTTAAGCCTTTGACAAGGTCCCTCATGGCAGACTGGTACAAAAGGTGAAGTCACATGGTATTGGGGTGAGCTGGCAAGATGGATACAGAACTGGCTTAGTCATAGGTGACAGAGGGCAGTGGTGGGAGGATGCTTTTTGGAATGGATGGTTGTGACTAGTGGTGTTCCACAGGGATCAGTGCTGGAATCTCTGCGGTTGATGGTCTACATAAATGATTTGGTGGAAAATATAGCTAGTCTAATTAGTAAGTTTGCAGATTATACAAAGATTGGTGGAATTGCAGATAGTAAGGAGGATTATCAGAGGATACAGCAGGATATAGATCAATTAGAGGCATGGGCAGAAAAATGGCAGATGGAGTTTAATCCGGACAAATATGAGAAGATGCATTTTTGAAGGTCAAGTAGAGGTGGAAATTATACAGCGAATGGCAGAACCCTTAGGAGTATTGATATGCAGAGGGATCTGGGTGTGCAGGCCCACAGATCACTAAAGGTGGCAGCAGAGGTTAATGGCATGCTGACCATCATTGGAAGGGGCTTTGAGTATAAGGATAGACATGTTATGTTGCAGCTTTATAGAACTTTAATTCGACCACCCTTGGAATATTGAGTACAGTTCTGGTCACCACACTACCAGAAGGATGTGAACGCTTTGGAGAGGGTACAGCAAAGGTTTACCAGGATATTGCCTGGTATGGGAGATTTTAGCTAGGAAGAAAGTTTGGATAGATTGGGTTTGTTTTCACTGAAATTCAGGAAATTGAGGGGCGACCTGATAGAAGTTTACAAGACTGTGAATGGCATGGATAGAGTGGGAAGTATGAGGCTTTTTCCCAGGGTAGAGCGGTCAATTATTAGGGGACACAAGTTCAAGGTGTGAAGGGTGAAGTTTAAAAGAGATGTGCAAAGCAGGTTTTTCACACAAAGGGTGGTGAGTGCCTGGAACGTGATGCCAGAGGAGGTGGTGGAAGCAGACACAATAGCAACATTCAAGAGGTACCTGGACGAATACATGAATAGGAGGGGAATCAAGAGATACGGATCCTGTAAGTAAAGACAGTTTTTGGAAGGGCAAAATGTGTTAGCGCAGGCTTGGAGGGCCGAAGGGCCTGCTTCGGTGCTGTATTGTTCTTTGTTCTAGTTCAGGAGGAAGAGGATATCTCTCATCTGCAGCCTGTCCAGCAAGTCCTTCAGGTCCCTGTTTATAAAGTGGGGATGGGTCAGTGATCTCCTCCGTCTGCCACGTCCAGGACTAATGTCAGGAACTGTGCAGGACAGGCCAGGACTGACAGAGCTTGTCCATCTGTACAATGGCCTTTAAAAACGATACCGATGGCAGGTCCGTTCCAGGATATGCCAGCAGTGAGGAGTCCTTACAAACAGAAGTAGGTCATTCAGCCCCTCAAACCTGTTCCAAAATTCAGTAAGCTCATGGCTGATCTGTGGCCTCACTCCCTATACTTGCTTTTGGCCCATATCCCTTAATAGCTTTGCTTAATAAAACTTTATTATCTCAGATTTATAATTAACAACTAATCCAGCATCCAGTGCTGTTTGTGGAAGACAGTTCCAATATCTACCACCCTTTGTGTATAGAAGTGCTTCCTAACATCTCTCCTGAAGGTCTGGCCCTAATTCTCAGGCTATGCCCCCGGTTCCAGAATTTCCCAAACCAGTGGAAATAATTTATATTTATCCACATTGTCTTCTCCCTTAATACCTTGAATACTTTGATCAGATCACCCCTTATCCTACTAAATTCCACTATGGTGAGTGGGAGAATCTTCCATCCAGACTTGTCAGGATTCAGTTTCAATCGGATCCCCTCTCATTCTTCTAAACTCCACTGCACACAGGCCCAGTTGACTGACCAATCTCTCCACATACAACAAACCTGTCATCCCAGGAATCAGTCTAGTGAACGTTCGCTGCACCCACTGTGTAATAATATAATATATATCTTTTCTTTGGTAAGGAGACCTAAACTGCACAGAGTATCCCAGGCATGGTCTCACTAAGACCCGTACAGCTGCAGTAAAACATCCTTACTCCTACACTCAAACCCTCTTGGAATGAAGGCCAAAAAGCATTGCCTTTCTAACTGCTTGCTGCATTTAGAACATTAGAACATAGAACATTACAGCGCAGTACAGGCCCTTCGGCCCTCGATGTTGCGCCGACCTGTGAAAACCAATCTGAAGCCCATCTAACCTAAACTATTCCATTATCATCCATATGTTTATCCAATGACCATTTAAATGCCCTTAAAGTGGGCGAGTCTACTATTTTTGCAGGCAGGGCATTCCACGCCCTTACTACTCTCGGAGTAAAGAACCTACCTCTGACATCTGTCCAATATCTATCACCCCTCAACTTAAAGCTATGTCCCCTCGTGCTAGCCATCACCATCCAAGGAAAAAGGCTCCCACTGTCCACCCTATCTAATCCTCTGATCATCTTGTATATCTCTATCAAGTCACCTCTTAACCTTCTCTCTAACGAAAACAGCCTCAAAACCCTCAGCCTTTCCTCATAAGACCTTCCCTCCATACCAGGCAACATCCTGGTAAATCTCCTCTGCACCCTTTCCAATGCTTCCACATCCTTCCTATAATGCGGTGACCAGAACTGTACGCAATACTCCAAGTGCGGCCGCACCAGAGTTTTGTACAGCTGCAACATGACCTCATGGCTCCGAAACTCAATCCCTCTACCAATAAAACCTAACATACTGTACGCCTTCTTAACAACGCTATCAACCTGGGTGGCAACTTTCAGTGATCTATGCACATGGACACCGAGATCTTTCTGCTCATCCACACTACCAAGAATCTTACCATTAGCCCAGTACTCTGTATTCCTGTTACTCCTTCCAAAGTGAATCACCTCACACTTTTCCGCATTAAACTCCATTTGCCACCTCTCAGCCCAGCTCTGCAGCTTATCTATGTCCCTCTGTAACCTACAACATCCTTCTGCACTATCCACAACTCCACCGACTTTGGTGTCATCCGCAAATTTACTAACCCATCCTTCTACGCCCTCATCCAGGTCATTTATAAAAATGACAAACAGCAGTGGCCCCAAAACAGATCCTTGAGGTACACCACTAGTAACTGAACTCCAGGATGAACATTTCCCATCAACCACCACCCTCTGTCTTCTTACAGCTAGCCAATTTCTGATCCAAACTGTTAAAACACCCTCAATCCCATGCCTCCGTATTTACATGCTTGCTTTAAGTGATCAGTGTACAAGGACATCCAGGTCCCTTGTAAGTTCCAATAATATTGCTTTCCTGCATTAATGGAAGGGACATAGCCCTCATGAATTTCTGTGCTGAGGCAGTCCTGTACAAATGCATATTGTGGGTGTACATCTCCAAAAAACTTACCTGGCATACATTTCCCGTTGTACTGACTTGATCACCAGCTCTTCATATTGGTATTTAATTGGCAGTGCCAGTGATCTCGGCTTTCCTGACTAGCGAGTGCGTAGATTCAGCAGTATAACTTTGGTCTGCCATGTTTTTGTGACTTTGCGGGAAACCAGGAGTTGCAGCATAATTCCTGTTACTGAGTTAATGGATATCCCCTGATTCTTTGCTATAACTCTGTTTCGTTGCTAGAGTCTGTTCTACAAAAACAATTGGCAACATGTCCTTCACCTGATAATTCAAAGCCATGGTTTTTGTTAAAATTTGGAATTAGGCAAAATCATCTGGATTATGCAAATAACACAGCAGCACATTGTCTTAGTGTTGATATAATTTTAATTGTCAGATAATTTAGAATCAAGTAATTCTGATTAAGAGGAGAGCCCAACATGACAGATGAAACATAATGTGGATAAATCTGAGGTTATTCACTTTGGCAGCAAAAACAGGAAGGCAGATTATTACCTGAAAGTCAACAGACTGGAAAACGTAGGTTTTGAGACATGTCCTTGCAAACTACTAAAAGTAAACAGGCACGTACAGCTCGTGTTGAAGGCAGCAAATGCCACACTGTCCTTCACAACAAGAGGATTCAGGTACGGGAGCAGAGATATCTTACTGTAATTGTACAGGGCTTTGGTGAGACCATAACTGAATTATTGTGCACAGTTTTGGTCTCCTTATCGGAGAAATGATGTTCTGGCTATGGTGGGAATGCAGTGAAGACTTACCAGACTGATTCCTGGAAAGGTGGGACTAACGTCTGAAATAAGATTGGATCAGTTATATTTGCTGAAGTTTAGAAGAATGAGGTGGGGTGATCACGTGGAAACCTACATCGGGAATAGGCAGGGTAAATACAGGAAGAACGTTCCTGATGTAGGGTTGGTCATTTAGGACTGAGATGAGGAGAAATGTCTTCACAAAGAGAGTGGGGAGCCTGTGGAATTTTCTGCCACAAAAGAGGTTGAGGCCAAAACATTGAAAATTTCAAAGGAGTTAAATATAGATCTTAGGGCTAAAGGTATCAAAGAGTATGAGGAGAATAGGGGACTCAGGCGGATGATCAGCTTTCTTTTGTTGTTCAACCCAGAACAAAGGGTTCAAGTTTTCAAATTTCAGGACAAAGATCAAGATAATTATTTTTCCTGAGGATTGTGTGACTTTAGAAGTTTCTGTCTCCAAGGGTGGTTTAAGCAGTGGATAGGTCCTTGTTAGGCAACAGGATGAAGGGCTGTCAGAAGTAGACCTGAATGTGGAATTGAAAACTGAAAAGATCAGCTGTCAATTTAGTGAATGGCAGAACAGACTTGAGGGGCTGAATGGTCTCCTTCATTCATATTTCATATGTTTTCTGTAACCATCAGCCCTTGACATTTAATAGCATTACTATTGATAAAACTATTGACAAACATCCAGGCGATCACCATTGACCAGAAACTGAACTGAGGAGAGCAGGTCAGAGGCTGGGAATCCTGCAGAGAGTAACTCACCTCCTGGCTCTTGACACCATCCAGGATAAAGCAGCACACTTGATTGGCACTACATCCACAAGCATCCACTCCCTCCACCACCAACGCACAGTTGCAGTAGTGTGTTCCATCTATAAGATGCACTGCAGAAATTCACCAAGGATCTTTAGACAGTACCTTCCAAACTCACAACTCCTCCAATCAAGAAGGACAAGGGCATTAGATACACCAGAACACCACCATCTTCAAGTTCCCCTCTGAACCACTCTTCATCCGAAATTAGAAAGATATTGCCAGTCCTTCACTGTCGCTGGGTGAAGATGTTTGAACTTCTTCCTTAACTGCACATGCGCTGCTTTGGTTCAAGAAGGCAGCTCACCACCACCTTAAGGGGCAACTAGGGACAGGCAATAAATGCTGACCCAGCTAGTAATGTACAAATTCAACAAATGAATAAAAATAACATTCCAAGACTCAATGTTGTCTGGGTTTTACTGCATATGGACATGCATTGTTTCAGTACCCAAGGAGTCATGAATGGTGTAAAAAATCATGTAAACACCAGTGAGCATCCCCGCTTCTGAGCTTATTGCTCTGTCTGAATTCCTTGTGATATTGAAACAATTCCCATCTCAACCTTCTCATCAAAGAGCAGTCCAAACTTTTCCAATCTCCCCGTGCAACTGAAGTTCCTCATCATTGGAACCATTCACAGAGATGTATTATTGTACAAGTCAATGTATTGGTTTTTATAATCACAATGGGACCCTTTAATTAAGGATTCTTTAACTAGGCAAAGCACAAGTGCTTCAGGAGTTATTTCAGGCAATTTGATTGTACAAAGAGTTTGTTTTATACTCTAGATTATTATAGAGCTCTTACTGAAGCTAACTTCAGGCAATAATTTAAGACAGATGGGTCTAAAAAAGAAACTGTACATATGCTAAACCACAATTAGTATGGGCTAAAGGAAATACTAACTTCAAACAAACATAACTTTAAATGATAATAAACTCTTATTTTGTTCAATTGGAGTAAACCAGCAGCAGCCCAGGCTGGTACAGTAGCCTCATTAAGTTTATTTTTCTGATCTTGTTGTTCTGCCTGATGGGAGTACACACTGGAAATCAAGCCCTGCTATATCCGGAGTTGTCAAAAAAGTTAAAAAATTTTAAAAGTTCACAAAATTCACCAATTTACCTACTTTCTAGGCATATGTTGACAGAAAACATCAACCAGATTTCTGTACATAACAGAAATTACTGTCTACTAAAGGCAGTTAGACCCCAGCTACAGGTAGATAATTATAAACCATCAGCACATAACACTACTAATTAAAACTCTAATCTCCTTATAAATATCCCCTTTTACACACACAGACACAGACAGACAGACAAACAGCAAAAAAAAAAATGGATGGGAGGGAAAGCTGGAAAGACACTTCAGTCCTTCTTGTTAAAAGATGAGTTGAGTTGGTTCTTGCTGATTAGAAGGTTTTATCTCAGCCTTCCTTTTCTGGATCTTCCACTGGTTTCCAAGAGAGACACTGTAGTTGGTTCACTTATAAAAGATCGCTGAATTATAAATTAAAAATCACAGCTTGCTACAACTGCTGAAGGAAAGATAAATTGGTTTTCTTCAGATTTAAATGAAGCTTTGACTGCAGAGAACAGAGAGGCAGCTCCTCAGTTGATGGTAATCTGATCACTTCTCTTTTTATCTTGTTCTCAGCCACAAACTACTCAGTTACCTGATAACTAATCACATGATTGTAGGCACACAAAAGGCCTTTGTCATTGATAATGTCACCTGTCCATATACCTATCAACTTATTGTTGCCAACTAGAGCTCAATCTGAATGCAAAACCATTCAGCTCCAGCTCGACTACAAACATTCACTTGTTCAACCAGCTGTGTAAATGATGCTTGCCATGAGTGTCATATTACTTACTTTTCAAAATGTGCAGCAATCTCTTAAAACTCTGGTTCTTTATAATTTCAGTCCACAACTTTAAAAAGCACAAAAATTAAAAGGTTCAGCCTTTATTCCATCTATCAGAACAGAGTATCTGTTGCTTTAGAAATGGACAGTGACAGCATTTGTTAGAATTCAAATCTAGAGTTAATTAATATGAAGCAAAGAAATAAACTCCAGGATGAAATAGGCATGGTAATATTAAACTATCAACCTCAGTGTTTATACAGAATGGATTTACAGTGTAGAGATTCATCACTGACTGAGCGGAGTTTGTAAAGGAAAACATCCTCAAACTATAGCCACTTGAAATCAAAGCAGGATGGGTTCCTGGGGTTGTGATGAGAAGCAGCTCATCTCTCCAGCAGCTTGCTGTGGAAGCTACAAAACTGCCTCCAGGAGCAAGGCATCATAGTACACCAATTATCTAACAGAGTTAATTGGAACCAGTCTCAAGCAGAACCTGATAAGCTATGGTAAAATGCAGATTGAAATCACCTAATATACTATTAATTACACTAATTAACATTCCAAATGCAATACCTGTTCACAGGAAGATGCCACAGGTCATCATTAGTGTACATTATTGCAGGAGTAGACAACTTCACTTTAGCTTTCTGTATCAAACAACACAGAAACCAGGAGAGAATGGCAGCGTTGTTTGAGGAAGATGGGTTTAGGTTCTGATCGAGAAGAGCGACACAGTGCTTGTAGTTAGAGGTTTGGCAGTGAGGTTGAATATTGAGAATGGGAAGTATTCCCAACTCTAATTCAGACCTTCCTTGTGGTAGCTAGCAATGTCGGGCGCTGTTGTGTTAGCCTCATGCACATCCTTTTTTGCTGTACAGTTCTGGTGTTGAATACTATTTATTTATACTATTGTTTAATTATATTTTTGGACAAACTCAAGTTATGCACTGAGGTCCTGCAATTTGCATATGCAAAGAGAATGACATTTGAACATGAGTCCTGATTTTGACAAACTGCCGATATTGGTGAGTGGATTCTAAATGACTGTTACATTGGCGATCGAGCATACTGATCACACAGCAAAAAGAATCAGGCAATGTGTTTGAATTTCTAGACAAAGAAGCAGCAATATTCCCACCTCGGCCTGGCTAACAGCTGCTCCCAAACTCAGATAAACGTTTCAGATGATGCTCAGATTACAATAAACTAACACTTTTAATTTAGAATGCAAGAATTTCAGCTAATTTGAGTCAAATAGCAAAATAATTGTAGTCACCAAATTGTTTGTAAGGAACGAAGGCAGAACTGTGACAGAATTATTTTCTGTTGAATGCTACATTTCACTGTAAATGTTCGACACAGAATGAAGAAATTTAAACTGTTTTGCTAGCTCATCCTAAACAAACAGATTGTTGTGATAGTTTTACCTTGCTCTGGGGCTGCCAGCAATTGCTGATCTTCTGGTTCCTTATTCCATAACTTAATCTAAACTCTTGATCTAACTCTGTAAGATACAGGCCTGTCAAGCATTAAAGCAAAGCACATCCCAGATTTGCAGATTGGCCTGCCGAGCTCATAAAAGTGTTGGGCTACCTGGTTTAAAGTTGTAAAGGACAGCCTCACATTTCCTTCACATGTTTGTTGTTTCCAGCAGCTACTAAGCAAACAAAAGGATGATGTTAAAAGTTCCTCTGCTCATCACAGCTTGGAATTTCCACTTGCTCTGCTCTCTGCAGTCAGGGTGGTATTGAAAAATAAATGGACAAAAATGTCTGTGTTAGATGAGAATGACTAACGATCAAGAATCTGAGGACAGCTTCACGAAAGCTGGAAAAGTACAGCTAGGTCATGGCAATGTTTTTCACCAGCTGTCACATGCACCTTCCATTAAGACAGAGTGGACTTAAAGTTGAGTCCTTTGCAAATCCTGACTTCTTTTGGCATTGTAACCCATGTTATGTCATTAGACAGCTTTCAGTGAGCAGCTAACCCAGGGCCCATTGAGGGAAGTCGAAATGCATGTAAAAATAAAGGCAGTTTTTACTTGTCCTTTCATTTAAATTCTGTTTCTTTCCTGAATTCCACAGAAACATAAAAGATCACTACTATCCTGACACTTTACTGACTGATCCAAATACCCTTCTCCAGTTTTAATTACAGCTCGGCCACAGTGGAGATTAGAGACATTCAAGCTAGGCTGTTTTTTTTGATAAGCTTCAGGGAATCAAGGATTTATTTCACAAAATGACATGAATCACATTCTTGATCCAAAAGGTTGTACATGGCCAGTGGAAGGTGTCATGCTGGGTCAGGAAGCATTGCTCCTTTCATAGGTACAAAATATTGGTGATATCAATTTCTGTAGCAGTGGAGCTCAAAATAAAACTTGTGGATGGTGCACAAACTTTAGAATTTCAAACTCATTATGGTGTTGTTGCAAAGTCATGTTCTGATGAGAGGCTATTGTGATCCTGCCATCTACTCGCAGAATTGTATTAATAACAGGTGGGGAAAAAAATCCAACCAGTTTCAATCTGAAATCTCCACAAACAACCTGTTTTCCCCATTGCAATATTGGTCAGTGAGGTTTGTCAGTGTTAAGATGACCCATGGCAGACAGAAGGGGAATGAAAGATCATGACTCAATAATTTGCCTTGTCTTTACTCTAAATAATTGTCTAAGTCTTCTTCGGCATTTCCAGGATTTGTTATTTTTATTTAAAAGGCAAAGTAATACTTCCACTTGCAACCCCAGTCAAGGAAAGTGACCTGCAAGTCAAAGGTACTCTCTTCATATCAGAGAAATAATTCCAAGTGCTTCGTTCTTGGGAGTACTGGTAGTACCCAAATTTCAGGAAGATTGAAAGGTTTAAAATATTAGCTTCCTGACTCAGTGACTGTTGGCAAACATTGCAAATAGGAGCAGGCCCACTTGGAGATGTCACAATTATTTTTTGCCAAACCACCACCATCCCCAGACCCAGCCACTCCTACAGAGAGCTCATCTGAAACTCCCTCTTTAAACTCAGAAGACGCGAACTGGAAAAAGAAGCTTCTGGGATTCAGCAAAGGCTGGGGACAAAAGGAGCCAATAGTTTGACTGTACCTTTACCACATCTGCAGAGGCTGCATAACTCTACCTCGATTTTAATGACAGTTAAAGGTATAAAGTCTTTCGTGTCAGTCTATGCTGTATAATCTGAGTACATAGAAAACTGTCTTCTTCTATAGCCAAGAAAACATGACCACATTGCAAGCTTTTCCTCTTTTAGTCATGTTGGCATTTAATTGCGTGTTTATATCTTGAGAAAAGATGTCAGCACTAAGTTTAGATTACAATTACCCTAATTATACATTGAACAAAGCCTGGAACTAAATCAGGATAGAAATATCAGGTTTGAAACAGCTTTGCAGATAAACGTTCTATAAATTACATGCT
Organism: Rhincodon typus; assembly: GCF_021869965.1. Taxonomy (NCBI): domain Eukaryota; kingdom Metazoa; phylum Chordata; class Chondrichthyes; order Orectolobiformes; family Rhincodontidae; genus Rhincodon; species Rhincodon typus. Next base: position 48,786,814 of record NC_063353.1, on the reverse strand, counting down.
TTAGAATAACTGATGGAAAAACCCAGATGGGTATTTTATACTATAACACACTCGTTGAAATCTAAAGGTGCCTAAAGCAAACCACCTGGCTGATCCCAGCAGTGTTCAGATTCAGGTACTGAATTTCACTCACCCGCAGTAATTAATATTGGAGCGACAACTCTGCAGTCACAGTGCTCATCCACCTTCATCCTCAATGTGATCAGTCTGAAACCACACTGTAACAGCCACCATCCAACTCCACCCAGACCAAGCCTCTCTCTCTGCTGCTCTTCACCTTTCCCTCCTAAACAGATCGCCCTAGCTTCTCAGCTTTGATCAAATGGCTATCATTTTCTTTTCTGAACATCGCTCCTTTTTGAAAGAATTCTTTCTTCCTTGTGGTTTCAAGCACCTCTTTATTTGTCTCACGGTCATAAAGAGGACTTGTAAGCAAACATCTCAGCATCCACAGTTTAAAAGCTTCTATTTTTATCCATATACATGTTTAATTATTGACCAAGTTTTTGAGGCACACAGGGAAGTGGATGGAATGGAGCATTTTCAGAGCTTTTTTTCTTATTATGAGCTCTCATTCACTCTGACCACATGGTCACTAGGAATTTCCTCAGAATCGTCCATGTACTAATGATTTTTGAAGGCTCATAAGCAGCACTATGATCGTTTCAAATGCTTCATTTTAAAAGTAACCAGCAATACAGCTTTTTACTTCCAAAACTTAACAGGTTACTTTAGAACATAGAACATAGAACATAGAACATTACAGCGCAGTACAGGCCCTTCGGCCCTCGATGTTGCGCCGACCTGTGAAACCAATCTGAAGCCCATCTAACCTAAACTATTCCATTATCATCCATATGTTTATCCAATGACCATTTAAATGCCCTTAAAGTGGGCGAGTCTACTATTTTTGCAGGCAGGGCATTCCACGCCCTTACTACTCTCTGAGTAAAGAACCTACCTCTGACATCTGTCCTATATCTATCACCCCTCAACTTAAAGCTATGTCCCCTCGTGCTAGCCATCACCATCCGAGGAAAAAGGCTCCCACTGTCCACCCTATCTAATCCTCTTTATTAGACAACTATCCCAAAAAGTTATTTAAGGGTGATAAAATTATTCTCTAAAATTATAGATGTAAAGATTTAAAGCAAATAAGGATAAAAGTTAGGCATAAGAATGAAAATGAGACCTAAAATAATTGATACAAAGATTTAAAGCAACCAAGGTCAGCAATTATCTGCAATCATGGTGCTTTCCAGAAATGTCTTGCTTTCAAAAAAAAGGACAAATGTCTTTTCATTAATCTCAGAGAGAAAACAATCCAAGCATTTCCACCCTCCTTCAAACTCAATGCACCGAAATGATTAAATATGAGATATCTTCACAGCAGTTGCTCCTAAAACCTAGATTAATTGGATAAACAATTATCATCTATCCAAAGACCTTCAGCATGGTGAACTGATCCAGTCCTCCCCTACAATGACATCTCGATCTGCAATCTGATGGTGATGACACTGAAAACTGAGTGATAGTTATTAGACCCCCTGGCCTCTTTAGTTGGTACAAGAAAACAAAGAACTGTTGATGCTGGAAATCTGAAACAAGCAAAAACAGAAATTGCTGCAGAAGTTCAGCAGAACTCTGAAGAAGTGTCACTGAACTCAAAACATTAACTTTGCTTTCTCTCCACAGATGCTGCTGTGTTTCTCCAGCAGTTTCTGTTTTTGTTTGTTACACCTCTTCAGATGGAAGAGGTGATCAAAAGCCAAAAAGGAACAGCTAACTGAGAACAGCCCCAGAGAGAGGTCAGCAAACTGTGCGTCTTCTCAACCCATTTCCTCTACGGCCAGATAAGGCAGGGATTGTTAGGACAGAGTGACGGAACACAAAGTTGACCAATACAGGACAACTATCGTCTCAGGATGGGAGGCAGCCAACACCAAACCTAATTCCTTTTACTAAACTTTTGGTCATCTAATACAAGTCAAATTGTCTTCAATTTCTCCTCCAGTAAACCACGGGGGACATATTTATCTCATTAAAGCCATCGCGTAATTTCAAGCTGTTGTTGCAATTCCAGTGGCAGAGTGAAATAAAGATATTAAGTTGGGGAATGGTTTGCACTGCAGAGGTGTTCCGTAAATGTGCTTTTCATTTACAGGATGCCAATTTACCCATGTGCAACTCAGACACAGGAAATAACAGTGTTAGCCAGCAGCAATAAGAATCAAAGACTCGGGTTGGCTCTCTGCCACTCAAGTCATATTAGCACTGGTGCCAAAGTGTTGCCGCTGCTGGTTGATATTTTGCTGCCATATAAACGCTGCAATACAGAGAGAACTAAAGTTCATTGTTTCATTACATAGTGTAATGGCAATTAAATGTAATCCAGCAATGCACTGAAAGGCTGTCTGACAAACACATCAGTGAGGACCTTTCCATTGACATCTCTTTGAAAACACAACTATAAATAACCCTCAGGCCATCTAAACTTTCAGAAACATCCTGTGCTAAAGTTGGCCAATAAACACATCACCTTTAATACTGAGTGAATACCAGCAGGGAGCTCTTGCATTCAATATCCAAAACAAACTAAAACATGCAGACAATACCATCTCAAAAGTTCTTTGCTGTCCAAGACCTACATGTCAATAGCCTCTTTCCAATTGTTACCTTTATGAAAAAGCTTGAGTCTTGGAAGGTTCTGTTTCCATGTTTCCGCAAGTGGAATAATTAATAGCAAAATGAAGCTCCATAGCAACTGACAGGTTTGAAGTGGTTTCAGGGCTTGATTTCGGAGGGATTTCCGCATTGCTTCTGTCATTGGCTCCATCACCAACGATTAAGGTTCTTGTGCCAATAGAATTTCTGTAACAAGGAAATGAAAATTTACAAAGGGTATAAAAATAAACACAACCACACCCCCAGACAGGACAAAGTAGGCATCAAGCCCTAGGATCAATGATGTCAAGTCTGTTTAAATACATTGTTTTTTGAAGGGAAATGTCAAAACAAATAGAAACAAATTAATTGACTTAAAAAATATATTCAATCAGGAATCCCAATAGTTCAATAATTATCTGCACGACATCTAGTATGAAAGTACACTGTGCAGAAAATTCAAAATTCAATCTCTGGTTTTTGCTGCATTGATTGGTCCCAGCTGAGGTAAGAAAACAGCAATTGCTAGAGAAACTTAGCAGGTTGGCAACATCAGTGGAGAGAGAGTAAGAGTTATCATTTCGAGTCTCGTGTGACTTCTTCAGAACTGGAAGAGGCTGGAAGTTGATGGTTTTGATGCTGTTGACAGAAGGAAAGTGGGGTAAAATGGAATAAATGGTGAGAATGCAAAAGACAAAGGGAGGATGTAATATGAATGCAAATGATAGGTATAACAAAGAGAAAATGGATCCACTCTGCTAAGAGCAAAGTTAATAGGCTAGGAGGGTGGCGGGGGTGTGGTGTGGATGTTAGGCAAATGGAGGACAGGGGTCATGCTTTGAAGTTGTGGAACTCAATGCTGCATCCTAAAGGCTGTAAAGTGCCTACCTAGATAATGAGGTTCTGCAGCTTTTGTCGAGCTTCATTGGAATACCAGAGGCCCATGATGGAAACGTTAGCATGGGAGCAAGATGAGCTATTGAACCGGCTGCAGTAATAGTTCAGAGTGTTAAAATTAGAAATGGCAGGCTTTAGAAAAGTTAGCCATGATTTTAGTTTGCTAAGAGAGAATCATAATGGGCACCGTCAATAGTACAGACAACCACAAAGTACAAGAATAGTGAAGATAAGTAAAGGCTATTTAGTCAGTTATATAAATAATTTGGATGAGAATATAGAAGGCGTGGTTAGTAAGTTTGCAGACGACACCAAAACTGGTGGCATAGTAGACAGTAAAGAAGGTTTTTTCTAAGATTACAGAAGGATCTGGATAAAATGGGCCAATGGGTTGAAAAATGGCAGATGGAGTTCAATCTGGATAAATGCGAGGTATTGTATTTTGATATAACAAACAAGGGTAGGGCTTATACTTTAAAGGAATGGCCTTGGATAGTGTAGTAGTACAGAGGGACCTAGGGATGCAGGTACATAATTCTTTGAAGTTTGTGTCACACATAGATAGGGTTGTTAAAAAGGCATTTAGCATGCTTGTCTTCATTGCTCTGTCCTTCGAATATAGGAGTTGGGACATTATCTTGAGGTTGTACAGGACATTGGTGAGGCCTCATCCAGAATACTGTGTCCAGTTCTGGTCGCCCAATTTTAGGAAGGATATTATCAAGCTGGAGAAAGTTCAGAAGAGATTTACCAGGACGCTGCCAGGTATGGAAGGTTTGAGTTATTAAGACAGGCTGGGACTTTTCTCACTGGAGCATAGGACATTGAGAGGTGACCTTATAGAAGTTTATAAAATAATGAGGGGTATAGATAGAGTTAATGGGAGGTATCTTTTACCTAGGATGGGGGATTTCAAGACTAAGGGCACATTTTTAAGTTGAGAGGAGACAGATTTAAAAAGATATGAGAAGCAAATTTTTTACACAGAGGATGGTTCGCGTGTCGAATGAACTTCCTGAAGAACTGGTGGATGCGGATACAATTACAATGTTTAAAAGACATTTGGATAAGTACATGAATAGGCAAAGCTTGGAGGGATATGGGCCAGGAGCAGGCAAGTGGGACTAGTTTAGTTTGGGATTACGTTCGGTATGGACTGGTTGGACAGAAGGGCCTGTTTCTGTGCTGTATGATCTATGACTAATTATAGGAAACAACAAACCTGGAGATTATAGAAAGAAGGAAAGCAGACCTGGAGTTTTGATGTTCTGAGAATAGAACGAGTCTGTGTTGTTTATTTCAATGAGGTTTGATTACAATGCAATAAAGATGCTGAGAGGTGACAGCGTGAGTAGAACAACGTGCTTGCAGCTCAGAAAGACCAAGAAGAGGAGTTTTGAGAATACTATTAATCTGTGGTCTTGACAAAATAAAGATCATCCTGAATGTTTAAAAAAAAGGAATAGTTGGAGTTTAGAGTTCAGAAAGGAATCTCTTTGATGGTAGAGAGCTTTCTCTAATATCCTACACAGCTGTGTGAAAACTATTATTAGACATGGTGAGCTACTCCCCTTAGTCGCAGGGTCAATAACAAGGGGGCACAATTGTAAAGTGAAAGGCAGGAGGTTTTGAAGGGCTTTGAGGAAAAGCATTTTCACCCGGAGGATAGTGTTATGGAACAGAGCAAACTCCCTGAATACATAGCAAGCAGATAGCCTAGACTGTAACTTTTATCTTATTGAAAGGCAAGTGTAAGGTGTTGCTTTCCAGATGTGATTCGATTGGTCACTATTAGGCTTTAAGCAAGACACACCTATTCTTACACTACAGATAAAATACAAACAAAAAAGTTCTCTATTTGAAATATTTAACAAAATAATATATTTATTTTAGTTACTACTCATCAACTGTTCCAATATAGCAGCACCCCATAAACACACCCTTGGCAAAGGTAAATTTAGCAAAACAGCTTTCTCTCATTTGCTATCTCCTCCAGTCCAGGCGAAGGAACACCAACAGAATGAGTCTAGCAGCAGATGAAGAACTCAAGCTTTTTGCAGCAGCAGAGATGAAATAAACTTTGCAGAGGCCAGTATCCTGTCACCTAGTTAGCCTATATTTACACAGAGAGTTCTTAACACTGATCCAGCTCCCTAGAGCTACTCTCAGAGTGAGCAAAACCTCTGACACTCCTGTTTCTATCTGTCAGCCAGGACTCCCTGATTGGACCAGGTTAACAGCCCCAATCAGGGAAACCATATTCTATGAGGTCCACCTGGCTGACCTTGTCACAATCACTACAAGACAGAGAGTTGTATCTAGCAGCGGACTGGAGGTGAGCTCATTGCGGTCTGCATGAAGGACTGTACTGTAATGCTGAACGTTTTGTTTCTTTATTTTTCTAATTTATACCTAAGATCCTGTATCTAGGTACTTTTGTATCTAAGGTGGCAACGTAAGTGGCAACTTTGTAAACATTTCACTGCGCTCTTATGAGTTCATGTGACAATAAATTTATTTCTAACATTGAGGTGCTGGCTGTAGGCTATTAGGTGAATGAATAATTGATCAGTGTCTTAAGCGCTAATGTTAGTTGATAGGGAACGATTGATGAGGTAACCAGGAGAACTCCCTACAATTCCTCATCACCGCTGTCAAATCAACATCAACAAGGTAAGACAGCTGTGATGACATTTCTGGTAATGCAGCACCCATTGGAGATGTAACAACGGGGAGGTTAAAGGTCAACCCCCTCTGATAATTAAACTGAAATACCAACCCTAATCTGTTATAGCAGGAATATAGGTTCCCTTCTAATAATTAAACCCGCAACACCCAGAGAAGCTCACCTTGCCCCTCGTAATCTGTTAAAAGAATTAAATGAAAGGAATTCCTGATACTCATTTTATAAGTAACAAGTAATAATTTATTTAGTTAACCCTAACAGTGAAAAATTAACAGTTACTAACAAGCCGAACAATTCCCCCCAACTAACTATTCCCTAACTGAACTGAATTCTACTGGTATGCTGTTCCAATAAACACAGGTCCCACTTACAAAGATCTGAGTAATAAGATAACAATAAATTAAAATTAGTCTCTCAAAGTTCACACAGAATGTGTCTTCTGGAATGCTCTGCCTTCTTCATTATTTCTCCAGCCTTTCTTCTGCTGATCCTGCTGTCAGGGATGTTTTCTCTGTAATTTCATCTGTGAGGTCTCTTAGCTAGAAGTGCTGTCATACCTTTTATGGTGCTTTTTTTTTCAGAAAGCTCAGTGATTTTGAGAGAGAGCTTGGTATTTATTCCTTAAATGGCAGGTTTGCTCTCACCCTTTCAGATGGCAGTTGGCTCTCTGCGGATTTTCCAAATGCCCTCTTTTTATACCCTTGTTGGCCTATCCATTTCTTACACTAGGCTTGGCCCCAGTAGTCAACACCATCAGATTTAAACTCAATTGGCTTTCCGTTCTAAGTGCTTGGTTTAAAATGATAGCTGATTCAGGCTGGTTTCCAAAACATCAAAACAAACGTAAGGTTTTCAACCACACAGCCAATTGATACGTGCTTCAATTTTTAGAACTGCCTGTAATCTGCAGCTGCTTGCAGACCTGTTTTCTGTATAAATCTCTCGGTTTAGAAAAGCACTTTATCTCTTAAAGGGACCATGCACTGTTCTCCCTTATCATTTTTTTTACAAATAAATTCTAACTTCCTGCCTTCCAATTCACAATTACTCGACACAACTTTGTAACAGAGACCACGCAGCTTTAAACCTTCCTCTGAAGCACTATAGTACAACCATCTTATTCCAACACCAACTGACCCAGGGCCGCAGACACACATACACACACACTGGGGAAGTTTCCAACTGACTCTAGAGACTAAATGTGACTTGGTGGGACAGGTGACCACTACGCAAACTACATAAGCTACCTTTTCACTCAAGGGGTTGTTTGAAAATGACTCCCCACTTTCACCCCTCTATCTTTAGCACAATTACCTTCATATATATATGTATATATATATATACACAACCTTGATCCCAGTAAAACTCCCAAAGTACTTCAGATGAGTATCATTAGATAAACATTGATCACAATCGAGCCATGAGGATAAATGGCCAAACACTTGGACAAAGTAGGTAAGTTTTAATCAGCATCTTTAAGGTAGGAACTGAAAGAGATTCCAGAGCTAAGGCCTAGACAGCTGATAGCACAGCCATCAATAGTGAGCTAGGGGTGGGGGAGGTCAGGGATAATGGACAAGAGGCCAGAGAAAGAGCTGCACATTTCTAATTTACAGACACATTTTGATAAGTTGTTGAAATCATCTCTGTCTTTTGAAATTTCTTCGCAGATGAAGACTTTAGGAAAGTTGGTTGCAGACTCACTGCTGGCTAGCCAGGCCTATCCATGATGGTCAGACTCTCCCATAGCAGGTGAAGGGGAAGGTGTAGTCACTGCCCTGGACCACTAGGTTACTCCATCGCCTCCTTTTCTCAATTGTGCTGACTCGGTGCCCAGTATTAAAGGTGTATGTACTTGTCTTGATATAACATGTCCAGGCATTGTGATCACTGGGCTGTATTTCCTACTGGTGATAGTCCATGTGGTGTACAGAGAGTGATGTATTCAGGAAGACCTTGAAACGTTTGCATTGAGCCCCTTTGTTCCATTTACTAGTCGTTAACTCTCTGTACAACACGTTCTTGGACAGATGATGGCTATTCATTTGGGTAGTGTGACCCACCCATCATAGATGTCTTTGCAGGAGCCTGGCCTCGATGTTGGTGATGCCAGCTGTTTCCAGGACCTCAGCGACATGCCTCCCTCCTGCCAAGTTGTGATTTTGAGGACACTTGAAGGGACAGTATTGGTGAAAGTGTTGCAGGAGGGGTAAATGATGCCACCAAAAGCCTGATGAGGTTGTTTTATACACTTTGATTTTGACCTGTGCTCTAAGACAGTGGTTGCTCTACACTTGTTTTAGAACTTGCTGAATATGCTGTTTGCTTCTTTTTAAAAGTCTGTTGCCCATTTCCTCATCGACAGTGACAGCAAACAAGATGGCAAAATTGGTAAACTACTGAATGGCATTCATCCCGGTTTCCTCAAAAATTGAAATTGAAATTCCTTAACTATCAATACAAAAAACAAACTTTACTTATGAACCTTGTGCAGCACAATTTAACATTAACAGTAACTCAAAACTATGATCCTTGGCATTTCTGTTGCATCGGTTTTCCTGGAAATCTAGTTTCAAAGATATTGTGTGCAGCTTTCAGATTCCCAACAACCTCTTCATTAGCACAATCTGGCATCCTCTAAATGCACTGGGCATCTCTGTGGGATTGTGCTACTTAACCTCTCCATTGATCTTCACAAACCTCCTGGTTTGTTCCTCAGGAATCGGAAGCTATTTACAACCAGACAGGATAAATCACTTCATTAAAACTGAACAGATGTGCATTAAAGGCATCACAGTGATAACAAAGACAGACCTTGCAACTCCCCAGAATTTTCTTACAAATAATCACACTAAAATGTTAAATAACTGGTAACATTGATGGTCACATTCAAAGCATGTTTGTGTTTTAGGCAGTCACTGACCATGATGAAATGAAATACAATAAGGATCAGCAGATACATGTTCAGTTCAAGTTATATTGCAATCAATCTATTGATTACTACACAAAACAATACTGTGAAAAAGTTCAAATGCTGAAAGTTAATGAACTGTTCACTGGCTCACTGTTGACCTCTAAAAGAAAAAGGTGAAGTCACCACAGTCCAACTGGATTTGGAGCTGCTCTCTCATCAGAGAGAGAGAACAGGTAATAATCACCATGCCTCGTTTAAGGGGAGAGGTTAGTCCCAGGTAAAGATGCTGGCACCAGCACAGTAGGTAATGGTTGGGCTGAGCCCATCCACTCCAGGCCAGCCTCATTCATTTTCTCTCTTTCCTTCTCATCTTTTTTATTTTTCTTTTCTTCATTTTCCTGACGTCATGGGGAGGTTGGAGATGTATCAGCAGTGACTCCTGGCTCACAGGCCCAAAGTGCGGATTCCTGGAATGGCGATGCGACATCAGCTGCAGCAATCATGGAGTGGGGCCTCCTGGCTGCAGCAGACCCAGAGCAGGGACCTGACTGAGGTCCTATAGCCATGTTTGGGACACAGCCGATGAAGGTGAACTCTATTTAAGTACTTTCTTTTTATTCTTTTGTACCTCAAAATGGTGCTAGATTTTGGTGACAGAGCACTTTTCATCATATATCCCCAGATATATGTAACAATATAAATCATTCATTCATTCATTCAGGTTGAGAAGGGGAGTCGTTCATGGTAACTTCACCCAATGCAGGAATTGAACTCATGCTGCTGGTATCACACTGCATCACAAACCAGCCATCCAGAGCTAAGTAACCCCCCCAACTCTTTAAAATACATCCTTATCAGGGCATAGTTTCAGTGGTTCTTTCACTGGTTGCAAAGGAGATCAAGATTACTTGTTATCAGAACCTCTCAATTAGTCCTTTTTACAAAATTAGAAAAATTTAAAACTAATAACGTTAATACTCATTTCAGTGTAATGAAAGATTTCATACATAAATATCACCTTTAAAGTTTGCATTTTAAAATAGTGGTACGTGGGGTGGTGGTAACTTTTGCAAAGCATTACCAAAATAATAACTAGATCATATAGTTCTGAAATAGTAGCCTAATCCAGTATGTGTCAGAGAGCAGGAAACCACTGGAGAGTTAATGGAAAATTATGTTTTTTACTACAGTGATTTACATTAGATGGGTTAAACATTGATGGCCATTAGATGGTTATTAGTTCAGAATAATCAAAAATTGATTTTAGTTTAGAAAACCTCAAGATTAAAAGCTTTTAGGGCTCTTCACAGGAGAACTGACAGGGGTCAGGAACATATTCTAGTTTAAGAGAAAGAACAGTTACCTCAGTGCAAAGATTAACTTGTGTAGCTTCCAAACCAGGACCGTTTGGTTAAAAATGTGCATGTTATTAAAAGCTGAGAAAATATAAGCCCTCAATTTTGTAAATATTCATGTAAGAAGACTGCACAATTCAGGAAAAAACTGGGCTGAATCAATTAAGTCAACTTTAAAGACTTGATATCAATGTGTAATTTCACTGGACAATTATGTAATTGTATCCATAATGGATAGCGTCAGAACAGAATGAAATTTTGTTTCACTCCATTTTAAAACCTTTCAAACGATATTCTAGATTTAAATAACTTTGGTTTTTTTTCATCTTTTGTCAATGAAGCTTATTCTTTTATCAAATAAGCACTGTAGTCTTATTTGACTATGTTTCAGTGAAAGGCCACGATGCTGACTAAAAGAAAAAGTCATATTTCATTCTGTCCAGCAATATCGTCAGCTTGGATCATGACATTTTCAAATTCCTGTACAATATTACTAAGCACCATGAACTTCAAGAATATTTTACTATTATTACTTTATATTTTTGTTGTATTTTTGCAGATTTCTGAAGCTGGAACATTTGCGGGTATAACATAAAAGAGGAATGCATAGAAATTATGCTGAAAATGTGATGGAAATAAAACATAGAAAATTCGAGCAGGAGTGCCCCATTTGCCCTATTAAAGCTTTTCCCATATTCTGTAACATTGTGGCTGATCTAATGTGGCCTTATTCCACTTTGCTAGTTATTCCCCATTACCCTCTATTCCCTTGTCAACCTAAAGTAAAAAACATTGATGATCTTTCCAACTCATCCTTGAATATTGAATGACCTAGACTCCATTGATCAATGGGGGAAGAGAGAGTTTCAAACACTAACAACACCTTCCCCCACTCCCCCTACCTTGAGAGAAGAAATCATTCCTCATCTCAGTCTGAAATGGGAGACTTCTTTTTTAAACTGTGTCCTTTAACACTAGATTCCCAATGACAGAAGCCTCCTCTCAGTATCCACTTGGTCAAGTCACTCAGAATCTTATATCTTTCAATAACATCACTTTTTATTCTTTTAAATTCCACTAACTATGGGCCTAATTTTCTCAAGCAGTCCCGACTTGACAATCCCTTCCTCCCAGAAATCAGTTGAGTAAATCTCCTCTGAACTGCTTCCATATGCAAAGTGATCAAAACAAAGAAAAGAACTGAACAGGAGATAATTAACAAATCAATTCAGTTAAATGGTAATGGCCATTATGATAAAATATTGATAACTTTTAGTCAATAAATATTCATTTTGAAATGGTCAATCATATTATCCAAGCTACAGTCTTGTTGCTGTGCATGACATTCTTAAATAGACTCTTCTACCTGGGCATAAATATAGCACCTCTCTACAGACACATTCAGACAAAGCTAATGTCTGATACAATAACATTATAAAATATTTGCACAAGGTAAAATGACTCCAATCAAAGCTGTGCAATAAGTTACAAATTAAAATATTAATGATTTTTATTTCTGATCTCATGAGAAAATATTGATGAAAGGTAGAAATTCAGTAAACAGCAGCCAACTGCACAAATATCTTGATTGGATTATTAATCCTTTGTACTGTCAGTATTTTCAGTGATGCTATTTCACACCTCAGAATCAAGGTGAGACTTGAACCTGGGACACTACTGCTACATCAGAAGATCCCTTGTTAGTCACAGAGCCGTAGACATGTACAGCATGGAAACAGACCCTTCAGTCCAATTTGTCCATGCCCACCCGATATCTTAAATAAATCTAGTCCCATTTGCCAGCATTTGGCCCATATCCCTCTAATACTTTCCAATTCATGTACCCATCCAGATGCCTTTTAAATGTTGTAATTGTACCAGCCTCCAGCACTTCCTCTGGCAGCTCATTCCAAACATGCAACACCCTCTGCATAAAAAGTTGCCTCTTAGGTCCCTTTTAAATCTTTCTCCTCTCACCTTAAACCTGTGCTCTCTAGTTTTGGACTCCTCCACACACCTCCCCCCCCCCACCCCCCTCCCTCCCTCCCTCCCCCCCCCCCCCCAACCCCCCAACCCCAGGAAAAGACCTTGTCCATTTATCCCATCCATGCTCTTCATGATTTTATAAACCTCTGTAAGGTCACCCTTCCGCCTCTGACACTCCAAGGAAAATAGCCCCAGCCTCTCCCTACAGCTCAAACCCCCAACCCTGGCAACATCCTCATAAATCTTTTCTGAACCCTTTTAAGTTTCACAACATCCTTCCTGTAGCAGTGGGACCAGAATTGCACGCAGTCTTCCAAAGTAACCTAACCATTGTCCTGTATGGCTGCAATATAACCTCCCAACTCCTAAGCTCAATGCACTGACCAATAAAGGCAAGCGTACCAAACACTTTGTTCACTATCCTTCTTGTACACTTGCAATGGAAAGTGATCAGTTATAGACTACGGATTTCAACAGTATGGCAAGAAGTAATTTTGTCTATTATTCTGTGGTCATTCTTTGCTAAAGCAGTACAAATATTTGCATCATCTTTATTTTAATGTTTATTCAATTTTCCCTTCTGCTCTAGTTATTTCCTATGATAAAGGACACAATGCTCTACTAACCACGATCAGATGTAACTTCTTTCTCATTGAATAATTAATTTCAATGAACAATTTCACCATTATCTCCAGCATCGTTTGTTCACTATATTAAAAACCTCAACTAAATATCACCTTTGCTGTGCTTATTCCTATGGATATTGTGCCAGTATTTTAAATAATACTGGAGGTAGTGCAGGCAATATTCCATTTTTCTTATTGAAGACTGTGGTTTTAGACTCTCAATAAGTTCCTGAAAGCAATGCTTTGTATAGCTTAGAGCTGAAAGCAGAAACAGTCAGCTCCTCCTCTAGTTACAGCGTCTTATCTTTCCATTACCAGCCTTGCGGCATTATATTCCTGCCTCTTGAGCTTATCTTACGCATAACTGCTTACATGCAGCCAGTTATGATGGCTCTCATTTGCTGACTGATAAGTTCATAAATTTTCAAGAGCACTTACACAAGTCTGGCAACAAAAACAAAACAGCTATGCAAGTACATACTTATTGAGCAAAGCCCATTGACTCAGAAGAGGAAAGGCTGGTGTTTTCACATATTTCATATTGAACGGTTACCATGCTATTGTCATCAGTTTTATCCACAAATACTTGTGTGGAAGGAATCCACTTACATTTATCAATTGTTCTATTTCAATGGAAGATTTGTCACTGGTAACTTATCTAGAATTGCATAATTTACCCAGAACAAAAACGACATCCAGGATATAAATATCTTTTTTTATATATTTCACACAGATCTTGTTTTTGTATTTCTCAGTAATATATCATTTTTCAAATCCCAGAAGACAATTTCCATGACCAGTTTATGCAAAAGGAATACAGTTATGAGGTTTCTGTAGAAAATAAAGATGTTTTGAAGTAAAAATAATTTGATTCCTAAGATAGTAATGAGTTAATGTCGGTTCTTTCACTCACTTCACAAGTTGCTGGTGGGTTTGACTGCCTGGCACTCCGGGTTCAGGGCAATTCCAAAATTGTTTGCTATACTCCTGGTAATGCATCCTTCAACCAGCTTTCCAGAGGAAACTAAAAGGTATCTAGCCCAGCCGGCAGTGAGTCTGCCTGCTATCAGCTGAGAACACACTAAACAAGCTCATGAGTTTGCGTAGTAACGAGCTCCATTGTACAAGGGAGAAAGACGCATGGTTCTGCTGAGCTGGTCAATCTCAACTGGGACTGCTCTAGGGGGCAATATGATTAACATCAGCTCCTAAAGAAGTTCCACCTGCTCCTCTACAGCCAGTGACTCCCAACACCACTGTACTTAATTTCGCAATAAAATGAACCTCCAATGTCAGGGGGGCCTTGTGGTATCATCGCTACCTCTGAGCCAGGAGGTCCAGTTTCAAGTCCTACATGATCCAGTGGTGTGTTATAACATCTCTGAAAAGATCGATTAGAAAATATCTGCAGGGCATTAGTGAGGCCACAGGTCAAATGATGAGTGCAGTTTTTGGATCATCCTTGGCAGGCTGTGTATGTAAATTGGTAAGTGATTCAGATGAACAGCTGGCTTAATGATACAGGATAAAAGAAAATAACTAGTATGGTGGTTGAAAAAGTGGTGCCGCAAAGCATCTCTGGGTATGACAAAGTAAAACATTCAATTTTTGATGTTTTTAAGGTGCAGTGGTAGCATCCATACCTCTAAGCCAGGAGACCCAGGTTCAAGTCCCATATGGTCCAGGGCTGTGAAATTTCATTCTTGAACACATGGATTAGAAAAGACGTATGTTCATCTAATTCCAGCCTAACGGAGAGAAATGCTTCATTGAGGAAAACAATTAATGGGGAGAATGAACTCCCCCAAAAAAATTCAAGGCAAAGTTTTCAAAATGTACAGATGAGTAATCTATTCAGATCAAAAATATCTCAAAATATTTAATCATCTTACCCTTCCACATCCTGTTATAAGAGCCAGGTATTTCCAACATTTTTCACTTCTGTGGACCAAGAATAACATTTTCAAGTCCCGGAGATGATGTTCCTTTACCTGCCAAAAGCCTTCACTGTGGCTATTCAACATATACAATTAGGAACAGAAGTAGGCCACTCAGCCCCTCAAGTCTGCTGTCCCATTTAATAAGGGCATGTCTGACTTAATTGTAACCTTGAATCCATGTTCCCGACTACCCCGATAAATTTTCACCCACTTTCTTAACAACAATCTATCCAACTCTTCCTTAAAAATATTCAAAGTCTCAGGTTCCACCACCTTACCAGGAGGAGAGCTCCAAAGACTCCCTCTGAAAGAAATGCTTTTGCCTTATCTCTGTTTTAAATGAGTGACCCCTAATTTCTAAACAGTGGATGCTTACTTTCCACTGATATCATCCCGAACCAGAATAAAAGCTAACCTTGCCATTGCTCTATACAAGCATGGATAGACTGGCCCAAACCTGAATCCAGTATTGAATGGGATTTACTGGAATGATTTCAAAAACTGCCAGGTATTTGGAACCTCTGAGGACAGAGCTGAACAATAATCGTTATAGTTAAAGTTCTAACGTTCTGGTGAAAAAAGACCTTTGTGTGGGCAATGGAGATAAAACCAGAGAGAAACCAAAGATTTATTTGATGTGCAGCATTTATAGAATTCCACGGAATAAAAGTGCATTATCTGTTTTTGTCTTAAAATTTCAATACAGTAAATTATTCTTTCAAGATCACTAATAAAGAAACGTCATCTATTGCAAACCACTTTGGCATGAATAGAAGCTGCATTCAATTCCCTCAGGAGGGTGTGGATGCTGAACAGTAAGAGCTGCCTGAGGGAAAGGTACATAAACGACAGATGAGACCTAAACCAGAGCTTTTGAACTTTATTTGAAACTTCCAAAGTTTCTGTTTCGTGGCTTTCAATGGCTTAATTTCACACTTGCTACTCACTTGCACATTCTTGGTCACTTTGCCCATAGCCTCAAGCAGCAGGAAACATCCCAAATTATTTCTGAATATGTGTTTCTGTGAAAGGACTGAGGAAGGCATTGTTTGGAAGCAGCTTGTTAATAGGTAATGGCATAATACCCTTGGAACTCTGCATATTCACAAAATGTAGATTTGCCAAACCGATAAACTTCACCACAAAGTAACAGTTCACATGAGACTTACCATTTTACAGTAATATTCATATGATGTAAAACACAGTTTACTCAGCAGAGATTTACATGCATCATCACTCACACAACCACCCCTCCATTTACTGAAATACTATTTTCTGAGAATTAAACTTTTTATATGAAAGCTATCACCCAAAGACATTTCTCCAGGTTTTAAAATCTATTTATACAACTAGAGTTTGCAAAGAAATTGCATTCAAACATACAACTCCTTAACAGATCTCTCAGACAATCAAAGATTTTGCACAAAATTGACTTTGTTTAATTTTTTAGGACTCATCCAGAAATGTTCAATTTTATTAATAACTAAACAAAAGCAACTGAGCTGGGTCAACCTAGAGAAAGATCAGATGCTGCAGACACATTACAGCACAGTCACAGGAACTCGTGCATCAGGAGACAAGAACATAGTTTGTCAATATCAACAACTGTTTTGAACTCAACAAGGTCAACTGAAATGCAGTGGTGGCTTGGGATAAATTACGGCATGTTTCCAGATGAAAGATGAGGACTGAAACCAAAATGAGCTTCACTCACTCCAGATGAATGAAACATGATGGATCTGAGCAGCAGAATTCACCTGAGGGCAGTGCACAGACAGCAATGTCAATGGAGTGGCGACCGGTCAGTTCAGATACAAACCATGGACAGAAATAAATATCCAAAGCTTATAGGCAAGGCTGGTGGTGAAAAGAAGCAGACATTTGTGTGGAAAATGACTAGTTCTTTGTCTGGGGGCAGAATTACAATTCAATACATGAATGGCCACACTTTGAGCATGAGATTTGCCTCTCCAGAATTGTTGAGGAAAGAACAGGAAGAGCAAATAACTGTGCAGGTTGACCTTGGACAGATATTGTCCCCGTTCCCACCACCCCAGCAATTATTCTCTGTATGAGACGGTAATTGGACAAGGAACTTGACCTGCCATTATTAGGCCCTAAATGGTCAACTAATGACCAGATAAGGGCCTCAAACTGCCACTGGCCCAATTACCAGCCTTTACAGCAAGCAAGAAAAATGGCTGCCTTCCCAACAATGGCCACCTTTTTATTGGCCAACATCTCTGTCTCGGGCTTGGTGCACTGCTCCAAAGCTCAATGCAAACTGGAAGAACAGCACCTCATTTTCTGCTTAGGAGTCCTGCATCTTTTGGGATTCAATAATTTTAGGACCTGAGCACCTTCTTCCATGCCCTTACCCTATACCGTACACACCAGGCTTGTCATCACATGGGCTGCAACCACAAACAACCCTTTGTCAGCCATTAGCAGCTATTGATTCTCCCAAACTGATCTTTACCCATTTATCTGCCCAACTGTTTCTCTCTCTGTTTCTGGGCTCCATCTCCACCTATTATTTACTCCTCCCCCTGCCTCCACCACATCTTCATCATATCTACCAAACTTTACCCAGCTACAATCAGTTCTGATGAAGGGTCACTGGACTGAAAACATTAACTCTGATTTCTCTCCACAGATGCTGCCAGATTTGCTGAGCTTTCCTAGCAATTTTTACTTTTGTTTCTCACTTCCGACTCCCATGGTTCTTTGGGTTTTTTTTTACCTTTTGTTGCATTGAGAGGGGGAGCTGCATTTGCCCCAGTGTGGTGGCAATCAGGGATAGGGGCATGATTGCAGGGTATGATCGCTACAAACTACCATCTCCTGCATCCATCAGCCAAATAGATGTACGCCCCACTCCCACTTCCCCCATGTTTAACCTGACCCTCCAGTCACAGTCTCCAGCTTCAGACTGGGCACCAACCTTAACTGATAGAGGGCTACAGTCATTAGGCTCTTGGTATAACAGGAAGCTGCCAAACAGCTCAATACATCACTGCTGCTTGAACTGAGAGCCTCCTCACTGGTGGAGCAGAGAATTCAACCATCACTCCTGAAGTTATCTGCCCCAACATTTCGTGCATAGGGCACAAAATTCCAGGCTACTTCTCTGTTTTTGGAGGAAATCTGATTTTACTCCTTGACCCTGTGCCATTTTCCTCTGACTTGTTTTGCTGTCGGGAATACCTGGTGTACGTTGAGCTGCTGAGGTCAGAGTCACCAGTTTTAAAGAGATCCAAATTTGGACAAACACATGCATACCATTTTTATCCGGTCTTTCCGGGTTTTGGAAGCCCATCAGGTTTAAGAGTTTGTGAAGAAAATGGGACACCGCCAATAAATTTGGACCCATTCTGGAAGGTTAATATCACACTTTGAAAAGTCACTATTGGAAGTTAACTTGTGATTTTGATTCACCAGAGGGAACTTCTTTAAATGATTGAGATAACAAGGTGTAGAGCTGAATGAACACAGCAGGCCAAGCAGCATCAGAGGAGCAGGAAAGCTGACGTTTTGGGCCTAGACTCTTCATTTTCTGCTCCTCTGATGCTGCTTGGCCTGCTGTGTTCATCCAGCTCTACATCTTGTTATCTCAGATTCTCCAGCATCTGCAGTTCCTCCTATCTCTTCTTTAAAAGATTACTTGGTTCATTTTTCAGGGCAATGCCTTGAACAATCAGAGTCAGTTTGCCTAGTTTAAAATTTAAACAAAGCCTGATAGTTAACTGCTAATCATCATTATCTAGTGCATCCTCTGTGGGAACATCTCTAACAAACTGATCCACTTGCCAAGCAGAGATAACAAGGTGT
>NC_063353.1:48765967-48767515 GCF_021869965.1 Rhincodon typus | reverse complement strand
TGATTTTCTGAAGAAGGGTCTAGGCCCAAAACGTCAGCCTTCCTGCTCCTCTGATGCTTAGCCTGCTGTGTTCATTCAGCTCTACACCTTGTTATCTCAGATTCTCCAGCATCTGCAGTTCCTATTATCTCTGAAACACTTGCCAAGCAATTATCTTACAAATCAAGTGTTAGTTTTCCTCTTAAATTGGTATTCTTATGCGTATTCCTGATGAGTGCAAGATAAAAAGCTTTGACAAAATGTGCCTTAATGTAGCAACACACAGAAAAAGCAAGTTATCACCCTTGCCTTGTATTTAGGTAGTTGTGGTTGTGGGATTCAGCCTTCAGAACAATGCTGAGGTTTTGCTACATTGGTTCAATGTTTCATTGAACCAAAGTTTTTTGTGTCCTCTCAGTGAATGTAACAGAGTCTATGGCACAACAAAGAAAGAAGGTCGAGCCTCTCTGCTCCTATGATGCTGCTTGGCCCGCTGTGTTCATCCAGCCCTGCACCTTGTTGTCTAAGAAGGTCTTCCCAGTGTCCAAGTCAAGATACATCTCACAGGTAGCAGCACTGGATTGTCACCATCTCATTGCTTATGAAATATTCTTCTATGTAGATTGACTTTTCTGATTTTTGTATTACAACAGTGACTTGACTTTAACAGTATGTAATTATCTGTTAAAGTGCTTTTGATGTGCTGGGATCATGACAGCTATATTTTCCAATAATGTTCAATTCAAGTAATTAATCATATGCTTTATTTCACATAATAATTCAGAATAATACAGTTTTTTTCTAAGCCATCA
Organism: Rhincodon typus; assembly: GCF_021869965.1. NCBI lineage: Eukaryota > Metazoa > Chordata > Chondrichthyes > Orectolobiformes > Rhincodontidae > Rhincodon > Rhincodon typus. The sequence goes on along the minus strand of NC_063353.1, from coordinate 48,766,724 downwards.
ATATACCTTGAGAAAAAGTATCACCTGGCTGTTCTCCTCATGTCCAAACGATTTTTGAATTTCCAGCCATTAGACCCTGTCATTATTCTTAACGTGGTGAGAATGAGCTTTAATGTCAATACAGAGAGTGAAAAGAAATTAAATCCCTCTGTCAGATTAAACTCAACTCTGACACTCGTGGCTTTGAAGCAGACATGCTTCACCTAAACTCGAACTTGCCTCCAGCTGCCATGAGGTATGCACTAACACAAGCCACATGAGGCTCCTGGCCTTAGAACTTGATACAACCTGGTCCCAGGCTTAAATGAATCAGCACTCCATGCGTCTTTAACCAGTCAATGAATTGATGCTAGGATACAAGATTCCCCATCTTAAATTGAAAGGAATACGGGAGCCAAGCTAACTAAACTAATTCTACACCCAATTCATCATTTAGCTTCTGAACTAAAATCATTGTTTGAAGCAATCCTTCCACTGGAGTATCTGAAAGAGAGTGGAATTAGCTAAACACAAGTTTTGAAATTGAAAAGCTTGAGCGAAATTAGCACCTAACTAGTATAGCTGGTGTGGTATGGAACAGGTGAGTTGTTTTGAGAGAAACAGATAGAGCCAGAGAGAGAAAGGGAGATAGTGAGTGAAAAGGAGGGAGTGAGTGAGTGAAACGGTGGGAGAGTGTGAGTGAAAGAGAGGGAGACAGTGAGTGAAACGGTGGGAGAGAGTAAGTGAAAGAGAGGGAGAGAGTAAGTGAAAAGGAGGG
>NC_063353.1:48745489-48765957 GCF_021869965.1 Rhincodon typus | reverse complement strand
GATGGGAGAGAGTGAGTGAAAGGGAGGGAGAGAGTGAGTGAAAGGGAGGGAGAGAGTGAGTGAAAGGGACAGAGTGGGGTGATAAAAGAAAATGTCGAGGGGTAGAATTTTCTCCTCCCAGGTGTGATGTAAATAGATGGAGAAAGTAAAAACAATTGGAATCTTGACATTGAAAAATCATTGAGAATTTCCCCTCAGCACTTGAATGACGATCTCTGAATTTGACCAGTGACTGGCAACTACCCTACTTCCTTACATTTGCAATCTCCAACTGGCTGAATTAAAACACCACTTCCTATTCTCCTCTCTTTCCAACAAACTCAAAGCGAGAACTCCAGGTGTGTAAATTTGAGAGGAGACCTAGCAGCTGTGGCTCACCAAATGCTTGTCCATCCATCATCCAACTATGTGCGAACCGGACAATGTCCCCCTGCATAGTCCATGGGCGCCAACCTCCTCAAACCTTCATCAACACTGGTTAACATTGGCAAACCACCAACCTCACCACATCACCATGCCCACTTTCTGATAAACACGGCTCTTTAATCTGAGCTCAGAGACACAGAGATCTTGCATGCTTATGCCAGGTCACTTTGTATGCAAGGACACAGCCAGCTCATTGATCTACACAGGCTGCAACTGAGCTTGCCCCTTGGCATCCACTGACTTTTCACTACCTTGGAGGCTGCCAGCTTCTGGGAAGCAGGCAGGTGGTTTGTCATCACAAGGGGAGCATTGAACAGTAAAGCATTGGACATGGTCTCTGTTTGGCATTGTGCCACATCAACATCAGACCTGCAATGTGTGTCAACACTTTAGAGGCAAACACACTGCATGTGCTTCAAGTAAACGGCCATGAGTGAAAGACAAAGGGGTGTAGTCCTTAGTGAGGTGAAGGAGAGCCACAGTCAGTTCTGATGGGTATGACTACAATCAGTCAAGGGGTTGATGGCCCTGAATAATCAGGCACTTGGTTCAAACTAGAGTTCAAGGTTCTAGTCTTGAGATTTATTCATGGTCAGCCCTGCAGATGAAGTGCAACCAGTCCAGGAACTGGAGCTAGTTCAGACATGGCGCTGTGGAGATACCAATCCAGGGAGTAGGTAAATTTCTCTTGCAGTGAGAAAGAGAGGGATTGAGATTAGTGGAATAAAACAAAACAAAAGAACTATAGATGCTGTACATCAGGAACAAAAACAGAAATTGCTGGAAAAGCTCAGCAGGTCTGGCAGCATCTGTGAAGGAAAAAAACAGAGTTAACGTTTCGGGTCCGGTGACCCTTCCTCAGAACGTTATGAGGAACGTTTTTGTTGTTGTTTTTGTTATTGTGTTTGTGATTAGTGGAAATGGATGAAAAAGCAGTTCTTGGTGATGTGTGAACAGGTAAGGTGGTCAGGTGTCCCCAGTGAGTGAGTAGGCAGCACAGAATGCAGAAAGGGTGAGTAGTTTGGGAAGATGAGGTGGGTAAGAGTCATTGAGCAGACATGATGGATAGAATAGAGAGAGTGTCTTAGTGAGAGATGTGTCAGAGTTAGAGCAAATGATGGCCATGAGAGTGTGAGGTAGCACACAGAAAAGAATGGTGCTTAGTCTTGAAGAATGCAGAAGATGATTGGCCTTACTCCTGTTGAGATTCTGCACTGACCTGGGCTACAATTTGAGCCCACACTGGTCTGGTCTTATTTCATTGTGTCCAATCATGGCTGGCTAGGAACAGACTGCCCTCCTCTCCCCCACCGAGGTCCTCCAGGTCCCTGTCCATGAAATGTACAGCAAGCTGTCCTTTCTTCTGGGCCATGTCATCAGTGATAACAGTGGAGCACCACAATGTGAGGAGCAGTTCCTAGTTGGCAGTGTCTGAAGTGGTCCACAGGCAGACTTCAAATACAGTGCCATAGCCTTGAATGACAGTCAGTCCCAGCAAGGGAGAACATTCCCAATACCCTGAGCAGAGCACCCAAAAGCCAAGATTACTCAATAATGAGGCCGAGAGCAGACAATTACAAGAGAAATGTCACTCCAAGCCATGGTAGACTAGGAGCCATGAATGCTACTTGAGAAAACACTGACAGAAAACTGGAAAATTTCAGCCAATGGCAACAGTGCCTCAGTCCGTTCTGCATTATTCAACTGAGTCTGACATCTAATCTCTGCATTGCTCTATGCTCCACCTGGGGAAGAACTATGTGATAAGTGACAACTCTTTACTTTCAAATAATGGAAATTCATAGAAAGGTGAATGAGACCAAATAAGACTAAGTAAAACCAGGATAAATGTACCGCAACACCAGGAGAAGTTGAATCAAGTTTACAGCTGTGAAAGATAAATTCACAAAATCCACTTTATGCGGCAAACATTCAACAACTGGAGAGTATTGTCCAGATGAATAATCAGAGTAAATGATGTAGTTAGATGCCTGAATAACAGGGAACAAATTTGTTGAAGGACTTATCTGATGCAAAACTGTGCTGTCAATTAGCAATTTACAATGCCCTCAGTCAGCTCTCCAACTCTGAGTGAAGTATACCTCGAACTATTCAACCATTAACACTGGAGTGCAGCAAACTTTACATAGACTGGGCTGTAACACAATCAAATAGGTATCGTGCAAAGTATAGAAAAAACATGTTACATTTTCAGAAAATACATAGGGCACACAATGACTAGCACTGTACACATTTAACATCATAATAATGTTTTGTGGAACTATATGCTTCCCATATCACACCATATGCAAGAAAAGAGAGCTGTGTGGTCACCATATGCTGGCCATGTACTAAGTAGTGCATTCATGAGACTGTTGTCATCTGGTAAAAGAACACTACCCTCCACTGAAACAGCCATTCCACTTGGTGCACTGATAACTGAATACAATGTTTATTACTAGTGTATATGTTGGAAACCCGAAAATTAACTTCATCCATATTTGTTGACAATTCCATTGTTCCTGTAGGAAAGTCTTTTCTTTATATAAGAAATGTAATTTATTGATAACAGGCCTTTTCTGTTGTGTAATGAATCTGGTTGAATATCAGAGTTGATAAAGTATTCAGGAGATGCTCTTCGTCATCATACAAACCTTCAATTGTTCTGGTCTTGTCTATGTAAATGGGAAGTGGACCTGATGCATTGGGTCATCTTTATCCTAACAGTGAGTAGAGAAATGTGTTTGTTTTTGCAGTATGGACAACACAAACAGCCAATTTATTCTCTAAATATGATTTTTTTTTTGTCCATGTGTGCTTTTTTCACTTTTCCCTGCTTTCTTCTCTTTGATTTTGAACAATTGACTGATCCATCGCTGCACATTGGCCCAAGAAACAAAACAACAAATGCAGAATATTTAAATGAATCCTTATTTTTCAATCATTAACATTTTAATTTCTTTTGTATCATGAAATGACTAAAGACTACTAAACAGGTAAAAATCCAACAGCAAGCCAGAAGTCACATGACACCAAGTTATACTCCAACAGGTTTATTTGAATCACAAGCTTTCAAAGCGCTGCATCTCTCTTCCTACTTAATTTGGTGATTTCTCTTAGAGCACAACACCCTATTTTGGAAAGGGAAGGGAAGTTCCCTCTTATGTGTATTGTATGTGTACCTCGTCTGTAAGAGAGTTCAACTTTTAAGGATTCCATGTGCTGTGTATATACAGTGTTCTGACACTGCCTGACAGTTAGTCTGATGTAGGTTAGCAACCTGCATATACAACTATCAGTTGCTGTAATCCCTGTTTGTAACTTGTAATGTGCCTCACTGCTTAAAGAAACCAACCCCTGATGAGTAATTGATTAATATCATTAACATGACAATGACAAGAATTATCCTCAGTTGACATAGAATCATAGAAGCCCTACAGTGTGGAAACAGGCCCTTTGGCCCAACAAGTCCACACCGACCCTCAGACCACCCAGACCCAACCCCCTATGACCCATCTAATATACTCATCCCTGAATACTACGGGCAATTTAGCATGGCCAATCCATCTAACCCGCACATCTTTGGACTGTGGGAGGAAACCAAAATGTGCAAACTCCACAGAGACAGTCACCCGAGGGTGGAATTGAACCCAAGTACCTGGCGCTGTGAGGCAGCAGTGCTAACCACTGAGCCATGTGTTTGGAATCTTGCTGTGCGCAAATTAACTGTCATTACAATGACGGCTATACTTCAAAAAGTCCGTCATTGGCAGTTAAGGCACAGGGGAATGCCCTTAAACGATGACGGTATTATAGCAATGCAAGCTCTTTCTACATCTCAAATACCACTAACCGTTTCCTAGGTTGGTTTTCACTCCCCGAGGAGAGCAACAACTGTTTGCAATTTTGGACAACACATCAAGTTGTTAGAAATAACAAGTCAGTTGCAGCTGCAGGTGGCACATGTCTGCTCCTGTGGAGGCTGTTTTGTAAAAAGCAGATGGCTGTCAGCATTTCTAACAGCAGATTGCAGTTCCTAATCCTGCGTACCTGAACCCACACACACACACGCACACAGACACACACATGCATACAGACATACACACACTCACACACGCGCAAACGCAAGCACACACACCCACATACACACGCAAACGCACGCGCATACACACGCGCACACGCGCAAACGCACACACGCCCACATGCCCACAGCAGAATCAGAAGATATTCCAGTGTCAGTTAATTTAATGTGAAAGCAAACTATCCAGACCTTCTCAGAGAGGCTGAATGTGAATGACTGTAATTCCATCAACCGTTTTTGTTGTTTAGTGACTGTCATTTCTGATAAATTAATTGCCAGCCCTTAACTGTCTTTGGGATTTTGAAGTCTACATTCACAACATCGCACTTAAATAATCTCAAAACACTTTGAAGCCTATTTGGATTATCCACACCATTTATCATTGGATTTAGATGGATTAATTGAATTCCATTCTTTTAGGATTGTCACGTTTGATTATTTATATGGATGGAGCCTTCATGGTGGGAAATGTTGCTGTTAAATTTAATCATGCAAGTAAAAATAATTTTTAGGTCCAATGAAAATTTAGCTTATCGGTTAACCATCGGTCTTCCCTCTCGGAATCCAAAGCTTTTTAAACACAAAAACAGAAATTGCTGGATAAACCCAGCAGGTCTGGCAGCATCTGTGGTGAGAAAACAGAGTTAATGTTTCGAGTCCAGTGACCAGAAAGGTTCTGAGGAAGGGTCACTGGACTCAATGTTAACTCTGCATTTTCTCCACAGATGCTGCCAGACCTGCTGATTTTCTCCAACCATTTCTGTTTTTGTTTCAGATCTCCAACAATTCTTTGTTTTATCCAACATGATTTGTTCACTTGGCACAGGGAAAGATTCTCTCTGGTTTATGCAGCAAAGTTGTAAATCAGGTCACAAAGATTTTGTGATGATATTACTGAATGCACAATAGTTGGTTCTGACCCAGAGAACTGGTTCTCATCCATGACATTCTGACCATTACTCAATTTTTCATTAGCAAATTTTCTTTTCATTGTCATATTGGAATCTAAGCATTAAGTAGCCCACCCTACATTGATCATTATTGGTCATCTATTTCTTCATTTGAAAAATAACTATCGTTAAGGATTCTGTATGATATTTCCAGTTGTTTAAAATGTCAATGCTGGATATTTCAGTTATTCCTAAAACAATTACAAAATATGTCAGTTTCAACCTTCAGAAAGAAACTCCTGAGAGGTGAAATTCTTTTATAACTGGCACGTTGCACCCAACAGTGAATTATGTACATTTTCAACTCTGAAATCGCAAAGGTATTCTGTACCAACGTTTCTCCTCTGAAAGTGAGATTCCACACAGAGACACGCTGAAAAGCAGACAGATAGAGATTTCTGAGCCAAAATGTGACAATTAGAGCATCAAAGAACATATTCAGTGTGTCAGGTAGAACTCTATCTATCCAAGAAACTGTCAGGAGCTGAACAGGGGGGAGGTCTGTTGAACATTGGTGATTAACGCTCATTTATTCTGCTAATGTAAATTCCATCGCATTCAAGACAGGTTTCACGATAGAAGTGTGAATTTCATAATGTTAAAAACAAGTTTCCTAATCATGGTGTGAATTCCATAATCTGAGAAAACAGGTTTTGTAATGGAAGTGTGAATTTTATGCTCCTGAGTGTTTTGCAATGCTAATTCTAGAAAGGAAACTTTATGTCAGGCCTGGTTTAAAATGTGGTTGGAAAACTTTTGAGGTTCCAGGAATCTATACAGTTCAGATAGCAACAGGTTAAATCAGTCACAAAATGAAGCTTGAGGCCTGAACAAACAAATTTCCTCTCTCTTACTTCATCATTTCTACTTCTACGGAGGGAGAGTGGAATGAATTCTGAACGAGGTGAGAGACACTGCAATGTAGTTGTTTCAGACATTTGATATCCACATCCCAAGCCAACCAAGATGAGGAAAGCAGAACCAGAGGGAGCACAGAGTTCTCTCCACTCTGCCCAAAGCATGTCTCCCCATCAACCTCAGAAAAGCACCATCTACAGCACCAACAATGCAAGGTTCCATCTCTCACCCTTTCTCTTATGAAACAGACAGTCCAGTGGGCAAACACCAGAGGGAATTTAGTTCTGACAGCTCAAATTAAATCATTTTGAGCTGCTTCCAAATAATATAATCTCATCCCATTATTGGATACAAACCCTGTCTCATTGAGAAATGTCAATTTCTGTCACTGTTATTGTATGAGGTAACAGATGCAAAAAGGTTAATGTGAGTTAAGCTTAAGTTCTGTTGACTCTGAAATGTAACAGCCACCAGCTGGATTAGCAGGCCTGGGTTCCAGACCCACCTCCTCAGGTGATGTGTAATAACATCTCTGAATGGTTTGATGAGAAAATCTCTGACAGCCACTGGGTGGAGTACAGGGTGGGTGGGGACTTGGGTATAGTCTCCTGCTGAGGCTAATGTGTCTTCTCTAGGTCTTGCTAGTATTAGTTAATATGCCGAGGGGTTAAAGTAACCAGTATATTGTTAGTGTGGCATAATAAAAGCCATCTTGTTATCCAAGGCAAGAGACAATCTGTTGAGAGTTATTAGTGGTCCAGTCTCTACCACAGATGACTGAACAGGCCTTAGACAAGCATAAGGAGAGGACTGATAGCAGCACTCTACCCGAACTCCCAATGCATGGCACCTGGGGCTGTTCGTCAGTGTTAAAGCAAGTACTACCCATTCTCCACTTTCCAGAAATTCTCTTTCATTTCTTCTTCATTTACACTTTTTAAATTTTGCTTTATTCTTGGCTTTTCCATATTTTTTGCCTCTTTTCAGTTCAGCACATTTTAGCTCATACTTTACAGGATCGCTGATTATAAAGAAATGTTACCGTTCCTTGATTCTGTCACATAGAGACGTAGAAATTGAGATGAGTAAGCTATTTGGTCCTTTAAACCTGTTCTGTCATTCAAACTCATCACAGCTGAATCTCTCTCTCAATGCCATAGTTCCCCTGCTTTCTCCTCATACCCTTGATGCCTTCAAATCTAAAAATATATCAATCTCTTTCTTGCATACGTTCAGTGACTGGACCTCCACAGCTTTCTGTGGTAGAGAATTCTGCAGGTTCATTAGCCTCTCTGAATGAAGAAATGATCTACCCCGTATCCTTTGGGTAGGGAGGGGTGGGGAGGCAATGTTGGTGGAAGCCTGGGTGGGATGGTGTTGGACCAGCCCGAGAAACAGCTGATTGCTGTGATGGAAGCTCAGAATTACAATAGTGTAATGAACTATCTCTGATCCAGTGTAATGAACTGGCAGGGGTCACAGTTGCCCAAACAGCTGTGTTCCAATAGATGACTAACAATACTGAGGAAGTGCCGCCTACCCCTCCCCAAGAGATTGGCAACAGCTTCAAGCAACACACACTTACTTCCCTTTTTCATGACGACATCCTTCTACTGCTGTCACTCCATGATCGCCCCTGCTATTGCCCACTTGAGACTGTTACCGTTCAGGCTCAAGTGGTGCAATCTGATACCAGCTGTTTGATGTGAAGAATTCCAGGTGATCTACAGGCCCCTGGACTGAAAGTCAGCAGCAATGCAGGAGCCGCTGCGGGGCATGCGGTGGTGGGGGGGGGGGGGGGGGGGGGGGGGTGGGGGGGGGGGGTGCACTGCACAGGAGCTGGCAAAGGAAGACAAGCTCAAAGGAAATGTACAAAGTTCATTTAACAAGCAAAACCAAAGTATTGGAGAAACTCAGCAGGTCTGGCAGCATCTGTGGAGAGAAACATAGTGTTAATGTTTTCAGTCCTATGTCCAGTTCTGAAGAAGGCTTACTGCACTCAAAGCATTAACTCTGTTTCCTTCCAACAGATGCAGCCAGACCAACCGAGTTTCTCCAGCACTTTGTTTTTGTTTGTCACAGTTCTGTGTTTTATTACAGAGATTGTTTGTTTGCTTTTGCATGCAACATGACATGAACTCATTTTGGTTTGAAATGTTTGTTTGGTGGTGGTTTTTAATGCAGCATTGTAGCTGAGCTTACACTGTAATGGTCACTAAGTTAGGGAAGGAATGTTGTGGAGCTGGTGATGAACAGGCATTCAGGGTCACATTCCTATCTTGCAGATAGATGAGTTACTCACAGCAAGGCAGATAGGCAGGGACTATCTCCAACTCCTCAACTGGGGACTTGTCTAATTTAGAATCATAGAATCCCTACAATGTGGAAACAGGCCCTTCAGCCCAACAAGTCCACATTGAACCTCAGAGCATCTCACCCAGACCCATCCCCCTATAACCCATCTAATCTACACCTCCCTGAACACTACGGGCTATTTAGTGTGGCCAATCCACCTAAGCTGCACATCTTTGGATCAGAATGTACAAGGCATGATTAGTATGTTCGCGGATGACACTAAAATAGGCGGTATCATGGACAGTGAGGAAGGTTATCAGAAATTGCAGCAGGATCTTGATCAGCTGGGGAAGCTGGACGAGAAATAGCAAATGGAGTTTAATATAGATAAGTGTGAGGTGTTGCATTTTGGAAAGTCAAATCCAGGTAGGAGTTTCATGGTGAATGGTAGGGCCTTAAGGAGTGTAGTGGAAGAGAAGGGACCATGGAGTTCAGGTGCATGGCTCTCTGAAAGTGGAGTCACAGGTAGACAGGGCACTGAAGAAGGCTATTGGCACACTGACCTTCATCAGTCAGGGTATTGAGGATAGAAATTGGAAAGTTATGTTGCAGTTGTACAGGACGTTAGTGAGGCCGCACTTGGAGTATTGTGTTCAGTTTTGGTCACCTTGCTAAAGGAAGGATGTTATTAAACTGGAAAGAGTGCAGAAGAAATTTACAAGGATGTTGCCAGGACTCAAGGGACTGAGTTATAGGGAGAGGTTGGATAAGCTAGGACTTTTTTCTTTAGAGCACAGGAAAGTGAGGGCGTATCTTAGAAGTGTATAAGATTATGAGAGGCACAGATAGGGTGAATGCACTCAGTCTTTTTCCCAGGGTTGGGGAATTGAGGACTAGAGGGAAAAAGTTTAAGGTAAGAGGAGAAAGAATATATGGGAACCTGAGGGCAACTATTTTACACAAAGGGTGGTACGCAAATGGAATGAGCTGCCAGGGGAAGTGTTTGAGGCGGGTACATTAACAACATTTAAAGGGCGTTTGGACAAATACATGGATAGGAAATGTTTAGAAGGATATGGGCCAGGTGTAGGAAAATGGGGTTAGCATGGATGGACATTTTGGTCAGCACAGACCAGTTTGGGCCTAAGGGCCTGTCTCCATGCTGTAGGACTCTATGACTCTCTATGACTCTGACCTGAAACAACTAAATCCCAGGAAGTTAAACTGCCAGTTTTGTCCCTCTCTCAGCCAAGTCTCTATAGTAGCTACAACTTCATATTTACATGGATTAACCCAAGCTCTAAGTTTGTCTGCCTTACCTGTCATACCCTTGCATTGAAACAAATACACCTCAGACTGCCAGTCCTGCCGTGTTCAGTAGCCCCTCCCTGTCTGTTTTTCTCCTTAGTCTTACCGGCCATAGTCTCTTACTCCTCGGTCATTTTACTTAGAGCCCATAGAATAGATCATAGAATCCCTACAGCGCAGATGGAGGCCATTTGGCCTCCTGAGTCTGTACCAACCCTCCAAACAGCATCATGCACAGACCCTGCTTACTTGTTTTACTGGTGGTCACCCAACTCTTCTCTGTCTATGTAGCACTTACTGGTGGTGTGACCAGCTCACTAACTGTGCTATCCACAACATTATCAGCCTCATGGATGTTCCATAGGGAGTCCACCCCCAGCAACTACAGTAATTATTGGTGCATTGAGCAAGAAGGTGAGATTGTAATGACAATGAGTGATGTTACAGCAGTGGAAGTTAGCAATCTCCATGATGGAGGAGACATGGGCTCAAAATTCATCTCAGGGTCAAATAAGACATCAACTTTGCAAACACAGTCTGATTCAGCTCCACTTAATTTTTTAAACATAACCTACCTTCCACAAAGCAATGGTAACTTTCTCTTTATTTTATACTTAACAATTGTCCATTATTCATAATGAATCCCAATAATTTTCCATGAATGATATTAATTCACTCATCCAGAGAGTTACTTGAGCAACACTGGAACAATCACAGAATGCCTTTTCTTCAACATCTTTCCTCACATTTACAATTTGACAGCTTCTGTTCTTTCACACCATATAAATCTCACCTTCACTGTCAAGACATTGATGATTCTGATTAACTTAGTTGCAAAACAGAATCCATAAACACAGGAAAGGCAGAAATAAAACCAGAAAATGAGAGAAAGACAGTTCCCCAAAACACCCACTGGAGGAACAAAAACTAAAATTGCTGGTTAAACTCAGCAGGTCGGGCATTACCTTTGGAGAGATAAACAGAGTTAACGTTTCACACCTAGTGATCCTTCTTTAGATCCACAGATGCTGCCTGACCTGCTGAGTTTCTCCAGCAATTTCCATTTTGGTTTCAGGTCTCCAACATCGGCAGTTCTTTATTTTAGCATTCCACTAAGGAAACCATTGTTGTCCAAATGCCAACCAATTTGGTCGCATTCCCAGTGTTACTTGTTTTCATTACATTGTTGATGAAGACTTGGCATTTCTTAACTGTAAAAATGTTACTACAATTTGTAAGTCTTTATGAGTATAATTTATAAGCACACCCATTCTGGCCGAACAATGATGTCTCTGCCTTGACTATGGATACTTGTATAATAAATGTACTTGTCTGAATTTTGAATACCTGAAAAACAATGTGTGTTTCTCTTCTCTGAATAAAAACACACGTGCGCACAAAACTCAGCTCTGTCTCATGGGGACTGCAGACCAACAGTGGTCAGGAAATAATCCAACAGCAACACTGAAAACAAAAAATGCTGGAAATCACAGCAGGTCAGGCAGCATCCATGGAGAGAGAGCAAGCTTACGTTTCGAGTCTAGATGACTCGCTGTGATCTCCAGCAGTTTTTGCTTTTGGTAAGATTCCAGCATCTGCACTAATTTGCTCCAGCAGCAACGTAGATTCCCTTTCCCTAAATAATCTCCAAGTGTCAAGACCAAGTTCTCTGAGTCATGTCGACTAATCTCCATTTCTGCATGCTTCACATAATGAATGGAGAACACAGGCTCAACTTGAAACAGGAACAATGAACAAATCACTTTTACATTTAATTTTGGGACTAGGCAGACATAGTCCAATGGGCATTCCTATATTCCGATAAAATTTATAAAACTATTTCACAAATACAGCAAATGCATATGTTGCTGATTGTTTTTAAAATAGTCTGACAGTGCAGCAGGTTCATTAGCATACTCTTCTGCTTGCAGTTCAACAGTGCAGATATTGAAAACAAACAAAATGACAAAGCTGTTGGAGATAGTCATTTCTCTGGGCTTTGTGCCTTTTCATGTTTCTCAGAAACATTCCAAATTATTTCATATAAATAAATTACAATTGGCTAAATGCAGAACTTCAGCTATTCCGAATGTTGTTAACCAGGTGATTAACCTTCATTTTATTCCTGATTCCAGCAATCGGTGACATATTTAATAAATAAGTCTCAAACAATTACGGTTTGATCATGCAAATGACTCAACACATGGAAAAGGTGCAATAAATGAAAAAGGATTTATCCAATCTATCACACAGACGTTTTTCTTGTCATTGCATTTTCACATACTTCCCCCTGATTTTCCGTCTGTTCTCCTCTTATACCCCATATACTCTAGTATTCAGGTCTTGAATAGATCCATTTCAACTTTCTTTTTTCCAAAACCATCAGAAGCTCTACCTAAACTACAGCACTGCAACCCATGTCCCTTTTACCATGACCCAGTGTCCTTTCTACAAGATGCCTTGGCTCTAACTTCAAGGTCCTTGTTCCTATTTTGAATTTGCTGCACATTTTTGCCACATTTCATCTGAGTAACCAGCTCCAAATGGATAACCCATCAAGCACCCTCAACTGTGCCAAGCCTGTGCACCTCCTCTATTCACCACTCCACCATCTATACTCAGCTTTCAGTCACAATGTTATCAAACCTCAAAAAATCATCATGCCTCTTACCCTGCTCTCAAATGCCTCTTAAATATATCTTTCTAACAGTTCCTTTCACCTTTGGTTCTGCCATCCTTCTGGATTATAAGAATAGTTCTAGGAATGGGAAATTTCAGTTACAAGAATAAAGTGGAGAAACTGAGACTGTTTTCCTTGGAAATGAAAACACTGAGGGGATACTTAACTGAGGTTTACTAAATCATGAGGGATCTGGACAGTAAAGAGAGTGAAACTGTTCCCATTCATAAAAAAGATCAAGACCCAAGGGCAGAGATTTAAAGTGATTTGAAAAGAAGCAAGTATGAGGTGACTATAGCAAGTAATCTGGGTCTGGAAGGCACTGTCTGGAAGTGTGCTGGATTCAAGAGGCCATTGGGTGATTATTTAAATAGAATCAACAATTTGGCACTAAATCAGAAATTCTGCAGACACAATGGTGCGAATGGCCTCCTGCTATACATAACAATTCTGTGATAATTTGTTCATCATTGTTATAAAACACAGGGACTTCCTCTGGCTGGATGGAAGCTACATAAATGGAAGGTAACACTGCTCATTTCAACCCTTCCCTTTGCTAATACATCGCTTTAATTTGGGGGCTCAGTTAATGGTTGTTCTGTTAAATGCAACTTCTGGCTATGGACTTCCTTTCCTATGTCTACAATGTTTCACATGCCTCAGGATTGTGCTGTACTTACATTCCATTTCAATTGTCAGTCACGGAACATCACAACTCACACAGCCATACTAATGTGCTATCTTTTCTGACACCCATGTCAAAACAAGGTCTGAAAGGGAGCTTCTTTTAAAAGTGTCTGCTTGTCACTCTAGCTTGCAGCTGTCCTTTAAAACCATTGCCCTTAATGTCATTTACATTCCCTTCTGACTTAAATTCTGCCCTGAGAGCAGGATTGGACAGAACCATTGCTTTAGGCCAGTTGAAAGGAAACATGAGCTTTCTCTGACACTGCTGTAACTTCAGGATGGAGCAAGATGAACTGAGAACTCTGCACTTCTGGTGTTTTTTTTAGAAACAATCAATTCCCATTTGCAGCCACACAATCACTACCATTAATGTATCACCAGATTATCATAAAATCCAGTGCAAATCAAGCACTTTGCTTTCTGGATGGATATTTCAGGCATAAGTGATGTGCCAGAGACAAATGCAAAGGGAAGTATTTTGGCAGCTGGTTCACAACTACTTCCCAGTCTTTAGCACAACTCCACACTTCAATGACATGGAACATCACTACATTAATTCTCTAGCTAGTTGTGGTTGAGTGAGGGGTTTGGGGTTTAACACTTACTCGTAACACTTATGTATCTTTAGGCAGTCAGTATCATGTAACAATAAAAAGGTTCTGTATTTTAAATTGCACGTTCTGCACCAACAAATATTGTAGCTTTCTCATAAATCAATATCATAATGCAGATAATGCTCCATTTTGTTCCTTGCTCTTGCTTTGTAAATGCAGAATATGATGGTGCAGTAGTTTGGAAAAGGATTCTGTTCCTTCACTTCAGGTCCTTGGTTTAAATCAAAGATCAAAAGCACTAAAACATTTTCTCTTGTAGCTTCTGGTTCACTTATGTCACAGTAAGAAACTTATCTCATAGTAAGAAACAGATTATCAACTTCCTTCAACTCATTGTTCTACTTGGCACCTTTCACTGACAAGAAATGGCTTTTAAAAATATTATCCTGAGGTGATTGAAGTAGTCGCCTGATCAATGGGAAACCAAATGTGGATGACAAAACCAGCTGCATGGAAATTAACATTTTTATTAAAGCGACAAAGAACTTAGTGTTGTTGGTTAATTCATATTTGTATAAAAACATTGCACATTGAAAGATGAAGCGTTGCCTATAACAATCCAGATTAAACAAAACAATTGGCCACACAAGCACATCAGGTGGTAACGAAGGCATTTGGCATGCTTGCCTTTATTGGTCGGGGAACTGAGTACAAGAGTCAGGATGTCTTGTTGCAGCTTTATAAGACTTTGGTTAGGACATTCTGGCTGCCACATTACGGGAAAAACGTGCAGGCTTTGGAGAGGGTGCAGAAGAGATTTACCAGGTTGGAAATGGTGCCTGGTATAGAGGGTATGAGCTATAAGAAGAGACTGGAAAAACTCAGGTTTTCTCTAGGGCAGCAGATACTGAGGGGAGACCCAAATGAAGTTTATAAAATTATGAGAGGCATAGATAGGGTTGACAGTCAGAATCTTTTTCACAGAGTTGAAATGTCTAATACTCGGGGGCATGCATTTAAGGTAAAAGGGGGAAAGTTCAAAGAAGATGTGATGGACAAGTTTTTTTTACACAGGGAGTGGCAGGTATCCGGAAGGCACTGCCAGGCAGATATGATAGGGGCGTTTATGGGACTTTTAGGACTTTTAGACAAGCGCATGAATATGCAAGGAATGTTGGGATATAGACCGTGGGTAGGCAGAAGGGATTAGTTTAATTTGGCATCATGTTTGGCACAACATCATGGGCCAAACAGCCTGTTCTGGTGTTGTACTGTTGTGTGTTCTAATTATGTAGGAATGAATCTTAACAGAAATCAGCAAAGTGGCATTTTTCGCTTGTTTCATGGAGTATTTCTGAATGTGAGCTCGAGCAGGTTTTCCTGCACTTTATTCCCAAACTCACCTCATTAACTGTGTACCACGCTCCTGTGGTGCCTCGTATTCTCCCACTCGCCAGAAGGGGAGATATTGGCTCCTGCAGGGACCTCCCAGGATTCCCGGCACCAGCACCATCTTTAAAGCCCAGGTGTGCACCCCACAGCTGCCCCGCACGGTTCATGGCCCAGCTCAGGACTCGAGGCGGTGGCAGTGATGGCAGCTCTGATGTCAGCACTGGTTTAAAGGGCTACACTCCTGCGTTTGTTCAGGAAGGCTGTGGACTCTGATACTTCAACTGATTCCAAGATGGCGGCAGCATCAGCAACAGGGGCCCTGTGGTGAGTGTTGGCACCGCAGCGTGGTGACTTTGATGTTGGTGGGTGCAGCAGAGGCAGTGGCAAGGCACAGGACTTGAGGTGGTGACATCGGTTGTGGCAAAGTAGCGGTTACATAGTTGGCGGCACTGCGGTGATGGTCGGTCCATCACAGGCAGCGTTGGTCAGCCTGGCTCAAGAATCATGGCGGCTGTGGCGAGAATGATCTAGACATTTTCTTTTTCTTTTTGTTTCTGTTTCATTAATTTCAGCTCTTGTTTTAATTCTAACTAATGTCTTCTAAGATGGCGCCAGAGAGTGGGATTCTGTACACTTTTCACCGTGCTCCTGTACACTTGTACCTGGGTATACGTGAAAATAAAATCTAATCTAAGATCATCTTCTAATCAATTGATTGTTTCAGTTTGATTTATTTAATTATATTTTAATTGAAGTATGATAGTCACTGCTAAAGTTGCCGCCAAAATTAAAATAATTGTTGTAAATGGCTGGGTGGGAGTTATAAAGTCGATTTCTCCCTTTTCACCTGATTGTAACATTTAGAATAATTGTACACTATTGCTACTGTGCAGCAATAAAAACGTCTGTATTTTGAAAACTTATTTCTGCAGGTTCCAGTGCGCAGGATCAGATTGTGTTGCTTAATCTGGTCGCCTTCTCAGTTAGTATGGCTAAAAGAAGAAATTTGAAAGGGGAAAATAACTTCAGAGTTTATTTTTTCTATTATACACTTTGTCACCTTTAGATTCCTTGAATCATGTTGAACAATTAGTTGCCTTTAAACTATACTCACGGTTGTAATGTAGAGAGTAAATTTGCATGCAGAAAGCTCTGACAAATAGCAATGTGATCATGACCAGTTAATCTGTAATGAAGATATTGGTTGAAGGTTTGCCAGGACACTGTAGGTAATCTCTCTACTCTTCCTTGGGATAGAGCCAAGGAATTTTTCACATATAGAGTAGAGAAGGCATTTAACATCTCATCTCATTCAATCTCATCATTAGGGGAATTGATGGCCTACCACATTATTAGATAATTAACCCAGAAACCCAGATAATGTTCTGGAGATCCAGATTTGAATCCCACCATGGCAGATGGTAGAATGTTAATTCAATGAAAATCTACAACTACAAAGCAATGAAACCACAGTCAATTGTTAGGAAAAATCTACCTGGTTCACTGCTGTATTTTAGGGAAGGAAATCTGCCATCCCTACCTGGTCTGGCCTACAAGTGGCTCCAGACTAACAGTAATGTAATTAACTTTCAACTGCCTTCTGGGCAATTACAAATGGGCAATAAATGCAGACTTAGTCAGTGACACCAACATTCCATGAATGAATATAATCAGAAAGATGTCAGTGCAGTATTCCCTCACAGGACTGAGGTATAGACAAAAAGAAACATCTTATCACCTTTTGCATTGTGAGCACGTTAACCAGCTTTCCCAGTTTTACCAAAGCTGTTAACCTTTATATTTTTGATATTTAACAATTGTTTTTCATTAGAAGGGAGGCTGATGGAACTAATACACAGAAATTAGTGTGTTAGTTATTGTTACTTTGTACTGGAGGGATTGGAAGTGAAAGATTTAGCAGATTTTGAGGCTGTAGCTTCACTTTACTTTTGCCCAAAAGCTTTTCTGCACAATGTCAATGCCACCTGCCTGGAGTTAGGGTTCTCACAAGTGAACAACTGGTAATGATCTCACACTTCATATGATTTGTTAAAATCTTTGAAAAGGGAGAAGTCTGAAGCAATGTGCCATTAATGTAGCAGCTGCTTTTATTCATTGAGAAAATGACTGAAATTCTTGGGAAAGGATGACTAAAATGGCCATAAATGGAAGTCCAAAAGGGCTGAGCCATTTGTTTGTCTTACTATTCTATATTTCACGATCTTCTCAATATAAATCTTGACATCAAACTTAAACAGGAATTCAAACAAGAAAAATATCCTTCTTTAGAACGTCTCTGCTATGGTATTTTGGTGAGCCAATTGCTCCTGTGGTTTCTAAATTATATTTATTCTGTCACATCACAGAGGAAAACAGCAATAATAAGAGATAAACAGCTCTTTGGAGATGTAAACCATTATCTGTGAGAAAGCAGGAGAAGAGTTGGCAGAGTCAGTGGGGACTAAACTGAACTATTCATTACACACCATTCAATTAAAGTGCTCGGATGCTACATGCACACCCAGAAACATGTTCATTCTCTGACTCAGTCATGAATATTTGATGTTGATGTTTTGCTTCCCATAGAGAATTAAAGTCTATGTCTTTGACAGAAAGTGGACGTGTCTGTTCAATAGTTTGTCACATTGCAGCTGTTCCCATCCATCATGCACCTTTGGGTGCTGGGGTCACCAGGGGAATATCACCCAATGGGAAACATAATCAAATACATTTTCAAACGGTAAACAAATTAAACCATTTAAAGTATGTGCCGTTTTCCCTTATCAAAACAAACCCTATTCAACTTTGATTCTGTTTTAGTAAAAATGGCATTCACAGGGTTTCTGTGGAAATGGGTAAATCTCTACTTTCCAAGATTGTTTCCAACTTTATGAATGCTGGATCATTCTTAGGGGCTTATGATATTTACAGCACATTATATTAACCAAAATATGCTTGATCCATTCACATTTAAGCTTTATAAAAACCAAAAGAACTGCGGATACTGTAAATCAGGAACAAAAACAGAGTTGCTGGAAAAGCTCAGCATCTGTGAAGGAAAAAACAGAACTGAGGAAGGGTCACCGGACCCGAAACATTAACTCTGTTTTTTCCTTCACAGATGCTGCCAGACCTGCTGAGCCTTTCCAGCAACTTTGTTTATGTTCTACATTTAAACTTTGTTCATCAAACACAAGCATTGATTACTTCAGGTTCAAGCCCCAAAATATAAATACATCTAACTACTTTTAACTAAAATAGCACAGAGGCTAATATTTCAAACAAAGAAGTGAATTTTTTCTATAGTCATGCATAATATTGTCACTTTAAAGACTTAACTTCCATTCTTTAATCAAATCAGTTTAATGAGCTGCAGAAAATATACAGGGACATTTCCATTGTGAGAACTGCTAACAATTTAACAATCCATTACATCTCCTTATCTAGCATTTACCAAGACCCTATTATAGATGTTTTACTACCAAGTTGGCCTGTCTTTTGGTTATTGTCATTGTGTAAGTTAATTGTACTGAAAGGGTCATATTCAGGTCACATTGGCTCCATTCATTCCACACGTAGCCTACAGTTGGGGAAGGGATTTCTATTCTAACTTTCAGAGGGAGCAAACATATCTGTACTAGTTCCCTAAAATCTTTGTAATTATGCCTATTTTGCAGGTAGTTGTTGTTATGCAATAAACCTTCTTATTAATTCAGAAAAGAATCCTGTCTGTAGATATTCTACAGTATGTATCTCACTACCATTAATCAATAGATAAGCCCAAGGCAAAGCAAAGTTAAAGGAAAATTGGTGGCAGGGAGCTACCTCAATCAGCTCTTCCCTAGCACCACATCCTGGTAGAGGTGGCAAAAAACCATAAGTTTTTGTCAGGAGAATTTTATCTGGGAAAACACCACAACTTTGTCAATTAAGTTACTTTAGCTTTCCTCCTGATGCCTTCAGCTAACTAGGCTGGTGAATAGCTGAGAAAGAGAATTAGATTGTCTCAGGCAGCTCTTAACTTTTCCTGAATCTGACAAGTTCCTGGTCTGAGCAATACAAAAATATTATGTTCATCAAGGGGAATGTAATGTATCAGAAATGTATTATCATGCAGTCCTGTTTGCCATTGCAGAAGCTAACCTCTTAAATCTTAATTTATTGGGATCTCTTAAATGCTAATGTCAGGATTCAAACAATGATAAACAGGTATTTTATTAAGAATGAAAGCAAAAGCTTCAAAGGTTCACAGGATCTATCTTGATGTTTATGAACTTCCTGTGTAGTTCAAGCACTTCCTGTTTGTATTTCACATTTCCAGCATTTCCTCTCTTTGTCTCAGCTTCATATTTTGATTCTTTTGAAACCTACATCTCTATAACGCCTTTCAAATCCTTAGGATATTACAAACCACTTGTCAACCAATGAATCACTGTTGAATGTAATCACTGTTAAATTGATTAACAATACAGGTAATTGTAGACACAACAAAGCCGCAAAGACACGTTCAATTGCTTTTGTGCTGACAGTGGAATCTTCGCTTGTGTCTGAGCTCCTCATTTTCACCTTGTCCTAAAACACTTAAACTGGAAACATTCTTCATTTCTACTTTCAGTTCACTGTTAACTTAAGGCTGTTCTCTTGTTTAACTATCCTGTCCTCGTAAAGCCGTGTATCCTTCAACTTAATATAAGCAATCTGTTGACATCCAATTCCTGAATGCATCATGACACTTCAATATACAAAAAAGTATTTTTAAAGTTGGAGACCATTCATGGTTGCTTATTTTGGTCTGGAGCCAGACATTTATTAAGATCTTTAAATTATCAAGCCAACAACTAAATGTAGAACTGATCCTAGGATCTGTATCATATAAAGTTTATGATTCTGAAAGGATATTCTAACTTCAAAATTGCCCCCTGAGTGCAATAGATTAATACAAAGTTCTTTACAAAGTATAATGGGTTTGCAATTATCAAACACATTGCTGCCTCAACATGAGCAACAGACGGTGAGATCCATGATGAATTTCTCAATTGAAAGGTGGAGAGGTTTTGACCAGCAGGATGTAAGCACTTCTTGCACATAGGGTAAAGAAATACTAAAAGAAATACCAGGCCTGCTAATTTTTGAATATTTCTCAAAGAGATTCACTGATTACCATGGTTTCAATCACCTCAGAGCACAATGCAGGCCATCACTTATAAAATCTTCTTCATCGGAAAGTCCTTCTCAGT
>NC_063353.1:48734432-48744989 GCF_021869965.1 Rhincodon typus | reverse complement strand
CTGCTGTGTTCATCCAGCTCTACACTTTGTTATCTCAGATTCTCCAGCATCTGCAGTTCCTACTATCTATGATTGATTATGAATTGAGCTGAACACTGTACACTCATCACAAGCATCCCTACATCTGACCTTACAATGGAGGAATGATCAGTATTGAAGCTGTTGAAGATTGTTGGGCCTAAAAACGTAGCCTGAGAAACTCCTGCAGTGACGTCCTTGATCTGAGATGAATGCCCTCCTACAACAGTAACCATCCTCCTTTGTATTGGGTGTGAGTGCAAATAGTAGAGTTTTCTGCCCGGTGTCTGTTGCTCAGGGTCCTTGCCTCACTTGGTCAAATACAGCCTTAATGTCAAGGGCAGTCCCATTCACTTTACCTTTGAAATTTATGTTTGGACCAAGGCTGTAATGAGGTCGGGAGCCAAGTGCCCTTAACAAAATTCCAAAAAGGCATCAGTGAACAAGCTACTGGGGAGTAAGCGTCCAAAGTCAGAAGTCACATGACACCAGGTTATAGTCCAACAGGTTTATTTAAAATCACTAGCTTTTGGAACGCTGCTCCTTTGTCAGGTGAAGTGTTTGTCTCCTGATGAAGGTGTCCGAAAACTTGTGATTTTAAATAAACCTGTTGGACTCTCACCTAGTGTAGTGTGACTTCTGACTTTGGACACCCCAACACTGGCACCTACACACCAGGGAGTAAGTGTGACTAGAGAGCAATGGCAACAACGCCATTCATCATATTGATGATTGAGAATGGACTGAACAGATAGCAATTGGCAGGATTGGATTTGGCCTGCCGTTCGTAATTAGGACATAACTGGGAAGTTGTCCACATTGTCAGGTAGGTACCAGTGTTGTAGCTCTATGTATATAAGCTTGGCCATAAATGACACTGGAATGAACCTAACTTCAAAAATTTCTTCTAAAATGTACTGATTCATCCTTAAACTATACTGTTAATATAATTGCCCCATTTATCTCTTCCCTTTTCCTTGTCTTTCTCCCTCTCTTTCTCCCTCTCTCTTGTTGTCATCACCTTATTCCCAAATCTCACTTCCTTTCTAGAGAATGCAGTTACTACTATCTCCTTTCTAGAGAACCTGTTCATCCATAATTCAGATGCCACCCTTTAATTTGCAGCTCCACTATTATCATTCCTTCAAACTGTCAGATACACATGCAGTTTATTGTCATCATCCTGTCATTTCAGATTAACTCTGCATCAAGGAACATGAAAAGACATTTGATTCCTTTTGAAGAGTCAATTGTAGCTATTAGTAAGGGATTATCACAGTTAGTTAATCGTTCCAGCACTCTCAAGCTTTCTGAAGAAATTATGATGACAAATGAAAGGTATTGGACATAATTGAGAGATATAGTGTGAACAGTTTCATTGTTGTCAGTTTGGTTCAGATTGATAGCATGATCATTGAGGTCAGGAGGTTGGATCTGAATTCATATTTCATGTTATTCTTGGTGTAACACTGAGAGAGAGCTGCATTGTCACTGGTCCCATTCTACAGATGAGGCAATAAATCTAAGGTGTTATCTGGACTACAATGATTGTTTTTGAAAATGTTTTAAAGAAATATAGGATGCATTTTATGCAATCAAAACAAATGTTTAACGCACTTTTAAATCCCTCAATTTTTATGAAAAAGCTGTTAAACTTATTTGACAGAATGCAGCAAGGAATGAGTCTCCTCTTACAGAAACATTCATTTCAATATAAATCAGCCCCGCAGCATGGAGTTTGATGGCTTTTCTTGAGTTTCATTCCCTTTAGGACTTTCCCTTGCTCTTACAAGTTTTAAACGTACAATCAAAACTTGAAGAACAGCATTGGGCATTGATACCAATGAGAACTGTTTCATTGGTCTTTTTTGGGATCAAATGTGAGTCTGTGTAGCAGCACTTACTGCACTCCAAACATTCTGTGTAGCCTTTAAGACATTTCACTGGGGTTGTACAGTGGTCTGTGAAAGTGTCATTTCATTTTTTCTGCATAAGGAGGAGCCAGGATATAGCAGACTTTAAAGTGAGGAATAGTCATTTTAAATTGTAATATTGCTTATCTGGGAGACAAAAATAAAATCACATCGAGTTCTCTAATGTCATTTGGAGAAGGAAATCTTGCACCATTACCTGGTTTAGTCTACATGTGACTTCAGACCCACAGCAACTTGATCGATTTTTAACTACCCCCTGAAATGGCCCAGCAAGCCACTCAGTTAAAGAATAATTAGTTGATGGGTAATAAATGCTGGCAGTAGAGAGATTGACTGATGGTGTGTACAATTGGGCATTGTCAGCATCTACGCAAAAAGTGATGTGTTTTCCCATGACATCGCCAATGGGCAGAATGTGGACAAGAAGTTAGATTCTTGGGAGACACTGGAAGGTAATAATCTTGGACTAGGAAAAGAAGCCGTTGGTTCGAATTCTCTGTCAATAAGAAGATGATCAGACTGGAGACAGTTAAATGCAGTCCCACTTATGAGATGATGGTTTAAAAAAAAGTAACATTTCATCTGTCACAATGTAACTGCGGCTGATGTAGAGATAATACTTCCTGGATGTGACCTATTTCCATATTTACTTTGTGAATTTTTATTCATTTTTGTCTAAAATAACATGGAACCTTTTTCTAGATTAAAGGTGTTGTGGTAATGGAGATTGTTGGGATAGTTAGGAACAGGGGACTTGGGAGCAAGATGAGGCCAATCAGTCCTTTTGAGCTTGTTCTGCTGTTTGATAAGACCATGGCTCTTCTGGTGCAATCTCAAATCCATCTATGGATAAGACCGATCTGGTGGTGGCATCAATGCTGTTATAATCAATCAAATTTGCTCCTTCTGTGCAGAAGTTTCTATTCATCACTTTCTAACTTCCAGATATCAAGAACTGGTTTGCCAAACTCCACACATTAAACGGTGCGGATCCTGTCCCTTCAAAACGGACAAACATTGTTCTCCCACTACTTCAGGAGAATAATGCGCGTGTTAAAAATTCCTTAAACTAAAAGGGTCAAACACTTCATAAATTTCAAATTATTGACAGAGATCACTTTATCACTGTGCCCGAAAGTTGTCAACACTGCATGCATTGTGCAGTGTTGCAGTTAATTAATAACCTAAGGTTCACACTCAAAAAGTAATGGCCCGTCACACAAAGGAGTTATTTTTGGTACTTTCAGAATGAAATCACAATGAATAGTCTTTCTGCTGAACTCCTCCTTCAATATTTGACAACAGCGTTTGCTATTACTGAAAACCTACCACCTTACCAGTTAATGACAATCAACTATTAACACAAAATAATGTTGAGGCCCCTTTCAATTACAGTTTATTCTTTCATTCCTTCCTTTCTTCCTCCTCCTTTAATTTGTCTCTGTTTCTCTGATTTCCTCTCTCCATTCATTTCCTCCTCTTTATCCTACTCGTTCTTAACCTGTCTCACTTTTCCGTTCATTTGCTCATAAATAGTAGCTGTTTGAGCCCTCACTCTCTAGTAGTCCTCTCGTTGGGATCACCAGATGTTAGCTCAGTTCACTGACATAGAAGAGTACTGTGCATGCTTCTGCCATGATTGAGATATTTAACAACTACTGCCGCAGTGTGTTAGTTTATCGTTGCTGCATTAGAAATGGTTAGTAATTGCCAAAATCAATAGGAAAATTATACTTGGTATTACCTAAGTTGAGCTATACCATAATACCAATTGTTTATTCAATAATATATTTGTTCCTGGCAGAACTTACTAAAATGTTTAAATGTCTTTTCTCTTCATAATATGTTCACTATGTTACATTGTAAAGTAATTTCCTGACTCCAACTCAACATAATCTGTACAAAATATTGTTTTAAAGTTCTTGTATAAACTTTTAGGTTACTAGTCTCTGCTGTGTGCTATTCAGTACATCATGTCTGTGCTGGATTTCCAAACTTAGTGTCATTCTCCTGCTTATTTTTCTTATCCTGTACATTGCCTCGATTTAAATAGTCATTTAATGTCCTTTTGAACGCCTTCACCAAACCTTCAGGTAATGCATCCCACGCTCAATCTGCTCACTGTGTGAAAAAAGTTTCTTGCACATCATTTTTATTTTGCAAATTGCTCTGTGCAGATGCTCTGCCTGTGCCTGCGCGGTCGCTGTGCCTGTGCGCTGCGCAGTCGCTCTGCCTGTACCTGCGCGGTCGCTCTGCCTGTGCCCTGCGCAGTCGCTCTGCCTGTACCTGCACGGTCGCTCCGCCTGTGCCCTGTGCCATCGCTCCACCTGTGCCCAGCGCGGTTGCTCCGCCTGTACCCTGCGCGGTTGCTCCGCCTGTGCTCTGCGCGGTCGCCCCACTTGTGCTCTGCGCCATCGCTCCACCTGTGCCCTGCACGGTCGCTCTGCCTGTGCCCTGCGCGGTTGTTCCGCCTGTGCCCTGCGCCGTCGTTCCGCCTGTGCCCTGTGCCGTCGCTCTGCCTGTGCTGTCGCTCTGCCTGTGCTCTGCACGGTCGCTCCGCCTGTGCCTGCGCGGTCGCTCCGCCTGTGCCTGCGCCGTCACTCTGCCTGTGCCCTGTGCGGTCGCCCCGCCTGTGCCCTGTGCGGTCGCTCCATCTGTGCTCTGCGCGGTCGCCCCGCCTGTGCCCTGCGCAGTCACTCCGTCTGTGCTCTGCGTGGTTGATCCTTCTACGCCATCCCGTTCTTGATCCTTTTACGAGTGGGAACAGTTTACAGTCTCTGCTCTATCCAGACCTCTCATGACTTTGAGAACTTCAAGCAAATCTCCCACAGTCCTAATTTCTCCAATTTTCTTCATAACTGAAGCTTATCATCCCTGAGACAATTCTTGTAACCCTCTTCTACATACTCTCCCCAAGTGCATTCATAACTTACTTAAGTTATGTCCCAGAACTGTACACACTACCCCAGGTGAGACTGAACTTGCATCTTATAGAGGTTCAGCATAAGCTCCCTGCTCTTGTACTCTCTGACACTAATAATAAAGCAATGCAGAAACAGATTTTCAATGTGTTGCTGGAATTTTGTTTTGATTCATTCATTTGATGTGGACATCACTGGCTAGGCCACAACATTTACAGTCCATCCATTATGGCCCAGAGGGCAGTTAAGTATCAGTCACATTGCTTTGGGTTTGGAGTCACATGTAGGCCAGACCAGGTACAGATGGCAGATTTCCTTCCTTAAAAAACATTAATGAACCAGATAGGTTTCTCCTATCAATGGCTTCATGGCTATCATTAAACTGTTTTAATTCCAAATATTGTATTGAATTGAATTTGAATTCCACTATCTGCTGCAGTAGAATTTGAATCTGGGTCCCCAGAATATGGTCTCTAGCCCAGCAATAATACCACTAGGCTATTACCTCCCCTACATCCTGGGTGCTGGATAATCCAAATGGAAATTAAAGAAAGCATTATATCCTGAGAGATAGTAAGAACTGCAGATGCTGGAGTCTGAGATGACATAATGTGGAGCTGGATGAACACAGCAGGCCAGGCAGCGTCAGAGGAGCAGGAAAGCTGACATTTTGGGTCGGGACCCTCCTATATCCTGAGGGCTGTTTTAAAAGTTGACAGCTTCTGTGACTCTGGAAAAGATGAAAGGAACAATACCCAGTCCTGACATCGAGCATTGTAATAAATGTTCGATGACTGAGAATTTGGGTTTCAGCTCTCCCAGGGTAGAATCTTGAGTGAACGTCAGTCCCCTTGGGGGACATGGATTGCCATCTTTCTTCAATAGCCAAGCAATGGAGTTGCACCAAGCAGCGTGATGCTCAACTTTGCGAATGGTGTTGTTTTGTACAGTGGAACCAACTAAGCTGACCCTGATTGTGATTACTGAGCTTACAAGGTGGGCTTCGAATACAATACTGCATCACTTTTAAAATTCCAATTGGAGTCAAACTTTGGTCAAAGTTAGTCAGGTCATGGATAGACTCAGTGTTGCAGTCTGGAATCTTCGGAGTTAGAATTGATGTGTTCATTACATCATGAATTATAAGAATATGTAGATTTGTGCATACTAGTTTGCCAATGATACATGTTCCTGCTGCATTGATAATGTGAAGGATTTCAGGTGTCCATTCTGAGGAGCTAGATTGATGAATGATGCCAATGCAAGAAAGGTTAGATCCATTGTAAGCAATGAGCTTATCACATGTGGGCTGCACCACATTGTGCCAATTTCCTGAGTACATCTTATTTAAGGTATGTAAAGGGATGATATTTGCATTTGTATCAGTGTCAGTTTTGGCAGCTAGCATATGTTGTCTGTTCCTTTGGGGTACATCACTTGGATGGAAATAAAGGCTTCAGCTTTTCTGATGGAGTCCCTATGATGTGTCACATTGCCCACATGTAATAGAACATAGAACAGTACAGCACAGTACAGCACAGTACAGGCCCTTCGGCCCACAATGTTGTGCCGAACTTTTACCCTAAACCTAAGGTCTATCTAACCTCCACCACTACCTTACACTATCATCCATATGCCTATCTAATAGTCACTTAAATGCCCCTAATGAGGCCAACTCCATTACCCTGTCTGGCAATGCATTCCATGCCCCAACCACTCTCTGAGTAAAGAACCTACCTCTGATGTCTCCCCGATATCTGAGATAACAAGGTGTAGAGCTGGATGAACACAGCAGGCCAAGCAACATCATAGGAGCAGGAAGGCTGACGTTTCGGGCCTAGAACCTTCTTCAGAAATGGGGGAGGGGAAGGGGGTTCTGAAATAAATAGGGAGAGAGGGGGAGGTGGATAGAAGATGGATAGAGGAGAAGATAGGTGGAGAGGAGACAGACAGGTCAAAGAGGCGGGGATGGAGCCAGTAAAGATGAGTTCTCAAGATGGGTCTAGGCCCGAAACGTCAGCCTTCCTGCTCCTCTGATGCTGCTTGGCCTGCTGTGTTCATCCAGCTCTACACCTTGTTACCTCAGATTCTCCAGCATCTGCAGTTCCTACTATCTCTCCCCAATGTCCACCTCCTTTCACTTTGAAACTATGTCCCCTTGTAAAAGCTACCTCCACCATAGGAAAAAGTCGCTGGCTGTCTACTCTATCTATACCTCTGATCATTTTGTACACCTCTATCAAGTCACCTCTCATCCTTCGTCGTTCTAAAGAGAAAAGCCCTAGCTCTCTCAACATTTCCTCGTAAGACCTTCCCTCCATTCCAGGCAACATCCTGGTAAATCTCCTCTGCACCTTTTCCAACGCTTCCACATCTTTCCTGTAATGAGGTGACCAGAACTGGACACAATACTCCAGATGTGGCCGAACCAGGCTTTTGTATAGCTTGTAACTACTTGACAATGTAACTACTTGACTGGGGTCTGTCAGCTGTGATGCTGCACTTGCTTCTTGGATTTCATGGACATGCATAAGGGCTGGGGAATAGAAATCTGGAAATGTCTTTGCCATTGTTCCTTGGTAGCATCCTCTCTACATGTTGCTGTGGAGCATTGTTTTGGGTTTATCTGAACAATTGAATCTATTGCACATTTTAGCCCTAATACCTCTTGTTGAACAGAGCTTGCACATGTCACAAAACATTAGACACTGTCTTGGCTGATGGAACATCCAACATCTCAAACGAGATCTGGATATTTTATTGAATGTATTGATGCCTACAATAGTTATTGCAGAGTTAGGCACCTGAAGATGTGACTGTCCTGCTATAATTGTTTCAAACTTACATCCTTCTTTTAATAGTGCATCAACGGTATAATCTTTACATTAATGCAAAAATGCATTTTGGAAAGATTTAAATGGATATGGTGGTATTGATCAGTTCCATAAACCTGATAGCTAGGTTAGCTTCAATGAAATCATTTTCCACACCTTTGTATTGATACCCACCAATGAAATGCTTGAAAGTTTCATCTGGTTGTTAGCAGAATGACATGAACTTACATCTGCGTAAACTGAAGTTAACTTAGGTCTTAACCTGATCATCAAGTACTTGGAAAATCTTGTCTGGATCTTTGTAGTCATGACTGAAAATGCTGGAAGATTTAATTCTTCACAATCCTTCATTCCCCAAAGCAAGCTTAATTGCCTGTCTGTCTTTACCAATTAATTATAGCCCTTAAGTCAAGATTAATTCATTCCCCAAACAATCGGAACTCTGACAGAATATCAATGGAATGTCAATCCCTGTTTAAGTGTTTTGCTATGCAGCCTTGGTGTGGTTCTTTGTGTGGTTATGATTCTTTAAAATTACCAGTAGAGACAGAATCCTTGTTGCAGTGTGAAATTTTTCAGCTGGCTTGTATTTTTGTTTACTGTTTACTGCTTTAAAAGTAGCGGACATGAGCCTCCAGATGGCATTAGTATCAAAAACCAATGAGGGCATTGTGCATGCCTTCTGTCTGGCTTTCGTACTTTTTCCGAAGAAATGAGAAGGCGGAATAAACTGATGACTATAACCAGTACACACTTTAAACATAAAAATAGCTTTTTCCAGTATTTATTTTCCATACATTTGATGGGTGTCTTAGGATGGAGATGTCCTTCAGCACATTTAAAACTGTAGTTCTTTAAATTAAATCAACTTTGACCTTTTTTCTATGAAAAATGAGAGTACTCACACTTGTTTTTCACTTCAGCAGTTGTAACCGTCAGTCTTAGTTGCAGTTATAACTTCAGATCTGATTTTGAGCAGGAGATGGTGACTATTAAGAAAGTAACTTTTCACAGCTGCCATTGTTGTAAACACTTTTCTAGCCTTTGGTACCAGCTTGCTGTGACCAGTTTTCAGTACCAACTCACTTCCACCAGCTTTTAATGCCCACTTGTCCTACCATAGTGCAAACACTATGTACATTGATATCATATTTCAGACTTACAAATATTGACTGAGTGCTACGCTAGTTTAGATTACCATCATATTATATACAAACTGTAATTCAGTTTGACTGCACTGAGCTGCTTAACAGTACTGACCAGACCCCATGAGGCACTGAAAATAAGATGGAGACCTTTTTACTAGAGTGCTACTTGTTGTTAGATCATCCAGCTGTTTTCATGGTATAGTGCCTTTTATGAGATCTGCGCGATGATACAAGAGTCTCAGGATTATCTGGAGGTGAATTTGACACATCCCAACACAATGACTGCTCTCTTCCTTCAATATCATTAACAAAATCATTCGCTAGTCAACCATGATCTGTTTCCTGAAACATCACGTTGCTGCTTTGATCAGGTTTTAGATTAGAGGTTTGAATTTGTCCTGAACGTATCAGGCAGGTCACTTTGACAAACTGTTAGACCCCAAATATACTGCATTTTTTTGGCCCTCACGATAGGAACCATCACCTTTTGCTCAAATTGGACTCACATTCCTAGGATAAAGAGAAACAATCACAATTCCGAGGTACCAGTGTCTGTGGAATGACATCCCGATGTGAGTCATTGCATTAAGGTGAATGTAAAGAAGGAAGAACATTAGAAATTGTAATTTAAAAAGAAAATTACCTTTTTTAAACAAAACATAATTGAGAGATCTCACAAACGCATCATTATTCCTTCCACATGTACAGTTTAAGTTAATTATACGGGTCAAGGCAGTTACTATGAGGTTTTAAATTACATTCATAGAGATAAACACATACCTGACCTAAGAACAGAATTCCAACAGATCTAACCACTTCCCATTTTCTTCTCTTGAACAGGATTCCTGGTCCAAACATAACACTGAAATTAGAGAAAAGCCTGACAGTCAGAAAATATTCCGGGGTTATTTTACTTTAATACAGAGCAAGTTAATTTCCTGTCAAATCTCACCTAAGGCATAATCATTTCAAAAGTTTCCATTTGATGTAAAATAAAACATTTTCATTCCGGATTTCCTGAATTTTATCGCCATTAAATTCTGAATATGTAACCAAGATGCGGTATGAAATATTTTGTCCATGAACATATTTTGTTCTTGATATCTGTAGGTAGATCAGTGTTTGTGCTAAAGCAGGATAGATCTTACCAAGGTCATTCCCCATTAATTGAAATTTGACACATCTTTCATTTTGAATATAGATGTAGACTTGTTTTGGGGGGTGGCATAACTTACTCTTTTCTTGACTCGACTACAAGTTTTTAAAAGTTACTTTTAGTTTTGCATGACTCAAATATATCATATTATATCAATGTAAAGTTGCTTAAAAGAAATGTTCAGCAAGTGCTACTCAACATCTTGAGGTTGTCATATACAAACTAACCTTTGTCATGGGCCAGATCTTGCTTAAAGCAGGTCATGCCGCAGTGTTGTGGACATTTGTTCCTGAACTGTTCAGCCAGAATATGAATTGCGATGTAACCTGTTTGAAGTGTGAGCTGATATTGGTGCAATGTGAATGACGTAGCATTTGTGGCTTTGGTGTTTGATGGGACCAATGGCATATGTCCTTAACCAATGAGATGGAACCAAGATAGAAACAGAGGAGCAATGAAAAAGGAGGGTAAAAAATGTCAGATAACAAGGTGTAGAGCTGGATGAACACAGCAGGCCAAGCAGCATCATAGGAGCAGGAAAGCTGA
>NC_063353.1:48733246-48733932 GCF_021869965.1 Rhincodon typus | reverse complement strand
TCTGATTTTCACCAACTGGGTCACAGCCTCGGCTCATTAACTCTTGGCCTGCTTTAGTTAAGGTTCAAGTCTATGGCCTCAGAATGGTTTAAGGTGAAGAATCCTGGTCCTGACATGAAATTACTTCAATCCAAAATGAACAGAACCGATATAATTGAAAATCTCTTTTTAAACCTTTCCTATAAAACAATTAAAATTTCTGTTTACAAAATAACATATCTTCTGCCATTTAATAAATGAAGAAGCCAACTTTGGATGACATATTTAATGGCTTTAGATCCTGGTGAGTACTGAGAACTTGATAACCAGAGAAAGTAAATTCAGATGTAGATAGTCATGCCCTGGTTACCAAATGGACCACATCTAATGAGCATTATGTTTATTTTACAGGTGTTGTGGAGAAAACAAAGTTTAACTAATGTTGTTTTAGAGCTGAATCAGAGATAGTAGGAACTGCAGATGCTGGAGAATCCGAGACAACAAGGTGCAGGGCTGGATGAACACAACAGGCCAAGCAGCATCATAGGAGCAGAAAGGCTGACGTTTCGGGCCAAGACCCTTCATCAGAAAAGGGGGAGGGGAAGGGGGTTCTGAAATAAATAGGGAGAGAGTGGGAGGCAGATAGAAGGTGGATAGAGGAGAGGATAGGTGGAGAGGAAACAAACAGGTCGAAGAGGCGGGGATGG
>NC_063353.1:48700729-48732846 GCF_021869965.1 Rhincodon typus | reverse complement strand
GTCCTCCCTGGACTGACCTATCCCCTTCCTAACTCCCTACCTACACTCACCTTTCCTGGCCCCATCCCCGCCTCTTCGACCTGTTTGTTTCCTCTCCACCTATCCTCTCCTCTATCCCTCTTCTATCCGCCTCCCACTCTCTCCCTATTTATTTCAAAACCCCCTTCCCCTCCCCCTTTTCTGATGAAGGGTCTAGGCCCGAAACGTCAGCCTCTCTGCTCCTATGATGCTGCTTGGCCTGCTGTGTTCATCCAGCCCTGCACCTTGTTGTCTACAGTTGTAAGGTGCAGCATTTAAAATAACGTAGCTTCCTGTTATATTATTGGGACAATAAAAGACATGAGAAAGGCTCCAAAAATCTCTCTTGTCAGTGTAGTATCTGAAAGAATGTAAGGACAGGTGATGCAGAAGGCCATTCAGCCCACCAAGCCTGCTCTGCTGTTCATTACAGTCATTGCTGATCCTTTTTCCTGTGTTAACCAAATGTCATTAATAGATTTCTCCTCACCAATTTCTACTTCAAACATACTGAGATACTGAGCTTGCACAGCCATCTGAGGGCAAGTACTCCAACAGCTCACAACCCTCTGAGTAAAAGAACATTCTCCTTATGTCAATCCTTAGTATCTTCTTTATTTTGAAATTGCTCCTCCTGGTTCTAGAGTCACCAAACAGAGGAAACATCTTAAATAAAACGAAGAATTGTGGATGTTTGAAATCAGAAACAAAAATAGAAATTGCTGGAAAAACTCAGAAGGTCTGATTGTGTTTGTGAAGAGACGACAAAGAATTAATGTTTTGAGTAGTGTGACCCTTCTTCATAACAAGGGGAACCATCTCATCTGCAGCTACCCAGCCCCCTTTAAGTATTTTTTCATTTTCAATGAAATCACTTCTCATTCTTTGAAACTCTAGATATTATAGGCACAATGTTCCCAGCCATACTTCATGGAACAATCCCGCCAACATGAGGAAGCCTGTAAACTTTTCTTCCAGTCCCTGTTTGGCAATAGGATCCTTCCTCAGGATGAGAGCTGCACACAGTCCTCCACGGATAGTCTTTCCAAGCATCTACAGAAATGAAGCAAGACTTCATTGCTACTGCACTCAAATCCTCTTGTGATAAATGCTAAGATACCATAAGTCTTCTGAATTGCCTGTTGTACCTGCATGTTAGCTTTCATATCAGACTTTCATATTGATGAGGCCACCCAAGTCCTGTGACAATAAAGCCAATTCTGATTGTAATTTTAAGTCCTTTGTATATCTATATTTTCTAATCACTTAAAATCCAATCAATATTCTGCGCATTCACTCCTCCTACCAGAATAGATAGCATCATTTTTCCATATTATGTTCCAACTGCCATATTTTTTTGCCCATTCACTAAAGTCAGTCCAAATCTTCTTCAAGACATATTACATCTTCCTGACAGCACACATTCCCACCTGGTTTTATGTAATCTGTGAATTTGGAAATATTACATCCGGATCCCTATATCCAAATCATTGCTATCTATTGTGAATAGCTGAGACCTCAAGTATTACTTATGGAAGGTGTCATCAACAGTGCTATCAAGCAGCACCTGCTCAGCGACGCCCAGTTTGGGTTCCGCCAGGGCCACTCAGCTCCTGACTTCACTACAGCCTTGGTTCAAACATGGACAAAAGAGCTGAATTCCAGAGGTGAGGTGAAAGTTTAGGTTGAATGAGGGGGAGGGTAGTGTGTTCTAGTCTTCGTATGACTGCTTCTGTGATGAGTCCTGAGATGGGTGACCCCATGGGGGTGTCATTGATCTGTTTGTATACTTGACCATCTAGTGGAAGCAGGAGCACGCACCAGCAGCTTCATCAGTAATGACGACATATTCAAACTACTAGGCTTTGCCTCATCACACTCTTCATATTTAATGGTCAATAGACAACAACAAGAGGACACAGTACACCCTAAAACACTGACCACACTGCCCTACATCAAAAACATATTGGAACTGACAACGAGACTCCTAGGACCACTGGGTATCATGGTGGCACACAAGCTCTAAGCCACTCTATGAAAAACACTCACAAGGATTAAAGACCCTTTTCCCACAATATGCAGAACCAATGTAGTTTACAAAATACCACGCAACGACTGTCACAAACATTAAATTGTACAGACAGGAAGGAAACTAGCCATCAGAATACACGAACATCAGCTAGCAGCAAAACGACGCGACAAACTCTCCTTAATATCGGTACAGTCAGACAATGAAGGCCATCAGTTTAACTGGGATAATGTAACCATACCAATGTAACCAAGCCAAATATAGACACGCACAGGAATTCCAATAGGCATGGTTCTCAACCCATAATGCAATCAATAAGTAAGTATAGAATTGGACCCCATATACAAACACATACACAGCAAAACCGGAAATGACACTACTCACCATAACGGACCAGACAGTATAAATTCCAAGCAGAGTAGAAAAACATTGCTTCATCGGAGGCCTCACTGTTGATGTTACCTAGCATGGTGATGAAACATCTGAATCAAAACAAGCCAGCTAGTTGAGCAAGTCAACATCCTCAGTGTTCAGAGCCATTCATGAATCCTCATTATCGGAAATGTAGCAAAACCTGGACAATGTTCACCCAGGTTTGGGTGAAACACGGTAAGTGACATTCACTCCATACAAATGCCGAGCAATGATCATCTCCAACAAGAGAGAATCGAACATCACCCCTTGACATTCAATGGTAACACCATCACTGAATCCCGCACTATCAGTATCCTGGGGGGTAACATTGATGAGAAACTGAAGCGCTAGCCACAAAAACACAATGACTACAACAACAGTGCAGAGGTTAGGAATATTGCGGTGAGTAACTCACCTCCTGATTCTGCAAAGCCTGACCACCATCTACAAGACACAAGTCAGGAGTGGGATGGAATACTCCCCACTTGCCTGGACGAGTGTGGCCCCAACAACACTCAAGAACATTGACACCATCCAGGACAAAGCAACTCGCACCTACAAACATTCACTCCCTGCACCACCGATGCTCAGTAGCAGCAGTGTGTACTATCTCCAAGATGCACTGCAGAAATTCACGAAGGCTCCTTCCGCAGCACCCTCTAAATTGATGACTACCATCTAGAAGGACAAGGGCAGCAGTTACATGAGGACATCGACACCTGCAAGTTCCCCTTCAATCTGCTCGCCATCCTGACGTGGAAATATATCACCATTCCTTCACTGTTGCTGTGTCAAAACCCTGGAATCCACCCCCCCACCAAGGGCATTGTGGGTCAACCTACAGGACATGGACTGCAGCGGTTCAAGAAGACAGGTCACCCCCACCTTGTCAAGGGGCAATTAGGAACGGGAAACCAATACTGGAGCAGGGATGCTCTTGTCCCATTAATGAATAAGAGATTTGTTAATATTTGAGAGAACAGGTGGGATCCGATAAAAGAAGGAATGTACAAAAACAGTCATGGGACTGACCATGTTAAATCATGCTGAAACTCAGAAAACTTCAAGAGAGTAACAATGGCTGGATAAGACCGAGATGCTGAGGCAGATGCACGGAATAAGGAAACAATCATCAGAGAAGGCTCAGTGACGAGTGTGGAAGCAAAGCACATAGCAGAGAAAACACAAGTGTTTTGGTCATCAGTCACAGAGTGAGAAAGGAAACATGGTGAGGAGAGTGTTCGAGTCGAGACATCCTGGAAGAAGAGGAGAAGGGCTGGGGCCAGCTGGGAAGATCTAGCTGTGAAAGAGGTGGATAGCAGGACTCGAGATCCTGAGTAAAATGAGTCATAAAGTCACAGTCATAGAGTTCTACAGTACAGATAAAGGCCCTTCAGCCCATTGGGTCTATGGAGAAGAAGAGAGGTGAGACATTATTCAACTGTAAGTTGGAATTCTCCAGATATCTGAGCAATCAGTTCCTTAATAGATTAAGTGATTAACACAGAAAGATTGACCTAAAAATGATTCTACCTTTTCTGCATTGCTGCTGCCAAACCTGTTGAGCATTTCAATTCTTTTCTGTTTAAAGTAGGGAATGTTTATAGCTTCTACCACTTTGGTCATCAAGACTCCAGCAGTCATGCAGAAATCTTTCACATATCTGACTGCTTCTCTCAATGCCAAGATTCATTATGTGGGTTGATGATCGTGATATTAATTTGGGGTTGACAAACATTGTCAGTATGAGGGGATAGCCTCAGTGTTGAGGTTGGACAGAATTTCCAATTGGAAACCCAGATGTCAGATTTTATGAGATCATCAGTGATCAAGAGTCGGTCATTTGACACATCAAACCTTTGACGTTAAAACCCTTTTCATGCCAGTCTCCCTTTACCTGTACATTCTGCAGAAATTAAGCACAGCAGGGTGCAATCAGCTGGTCCTGGCATATTGAAGTAACTACACAGAGGCTGGTATCCTGTCACCAAGTCACCCTTTATATACTGGTGAACAGGACACTGGCTGTGGACAACCAACTTGGAGTCAGCCCCCTGAACAGTGGGATTCTAAATCTCCTGTTTATATTGATCAGCCAGAGATCCTTGGTTGGCCCAGGTTAACAATTCCAATCAAGGATCTCATTGTTAATAGATCCACCTGGTTCCAATCACTACAGGTATGTATGTTAAAGTAGGAGTGTTAGAATTTACTTTGATTTCCATGTTGGAAAACACACTCTGATCTGAGACAGAAACTCTACCTTCATGTTTTGAATGAAACAGAGATAAGGTGCTAACTGTGCATGGGTAAGTTCATAAAAAATGATGATTAGGCTAACAGAAATATAATGAAGGCCCTACCAGGTGCTGGAATGTGGGAGTGTGCTAACATCACTGCTTTCAAAGTGTCAGTTCACCTTCATTTTGCATTGACTAGTGGTTAAGACATCCCCAACAATTTTAGATCTTGCAGTTTAGCATGAAACCAAATGAGAGCTGATATAGTGGCAATTAATTATTTGAGGACAATAAATGATAGGAAATAGAATATTAAGTCATACATAATGCATTCTCAATCAAAATTGACTGCCTTTCAGTTAAAAAAATAAGTAGCAGATTGTCATAGAGCTTGTGTGATAAAATTCATCAACATATAAGCACCTCATATTAAGGGGAATATGTTTCTCATTCAAATATCAATGTCTTTTCAGTGCTGTATACAAGAGCTGAGAAGAGAAAGGCACAACTGGCTTGCATATTTTAGCCTTAGAAATTCTAGAGAGGTAATGCCATGACCTATGACCTTTTACTGTCAACACAAAATCTTTAATTCTAATTCTGTCAGGGTCTGTTATTAGAATTGGAATCAAACCCTCATTACCTGTCCTTCACCAACATCAAGTTCATCTCACAGGAGATTTTAAAGAGTGGAAAACCTTTCAGAAAATGTTGAAATACCAAAGCTTTGTTAAGTTCATATTTATTTATGGATTTATATGTGTGGATGTATCAATTCTAAATTAATGGCCCATATGATCAGAGTATCAGCTATCAATCCCATTCTGTGTCCAACTTGTTTGTAAAGACCATCCAGTTACCTTCAAGATATTTTTCTTTTGCCAGTTGCTGATGTGTAGAGATTAGATGTAAGGGCAGGTTCTCCTCATTGAAGATCATGGAGAGGAACAGATGTGAGTTCAGAAGCTCTTACAAAGCTCCACTTGTGCAGTCAGTTGACCTGTACCGACTGATGGAAGTCTTGAATCAGTGACCATTTGTTACTTAAAAAACCCACGAGGCCTTTATTTACATTAGTAATTTTTCTCTGGTTGAGATTGACCTTGCTTTCATACCATGTGCCAGCTTTACACTTTCCTTCTAAAAACCAGTTCATGCATGCATTCATAAATTCTTCATGGCTTTACTAGGAGCTATTCTGGCATTTAAGGAAGGACGCCAATCAAAATTGTCATCAAAAATCACCTTATAAAGGCCCATTTATAACCCTCTGCTATCCTTAATGTTAAAAAAAATCCAAAAATAGGTGTCATGTTAGATTTATACTACCCTCAGAGCAACCTAAAACTTGTTAGACAAATACATGAAGGAAATATCAGAAATTCAACATGATTGATAATCTCAATTATTCTGAGAACTGCAGGCTAATATACACCTAAACTATTTGGCACAGACGTAAAATTGGCAGTACAACTGGAAATGAAAATAATTTGAGTGCATCCCCATAAATATTCCATACTAGAATTGGTCCTTTTATGGTTAATTACCATGGGATTGAATCAGTAATGAGATACATGAGCAAGGTCAACTCAGGGTCTTTTTCTCTCCACCGTGTAAAGTACAGTATTACAAATCCTATCCCTTGGCTTCCCTTCTATTGCCTTCAGCTCCATGTAAAATCAAATAGGTTATAGTATCAATGCCTAGTGTTTTCAACCAAAGTTCTGAAGCCGAGCTCAAAACTTTATCTCTGTTTCTCTCACCACAAATGCTGGCAGACCTGCTGAGTTTCTCCTGTATTCTCTGAGATACAGTGTTTGTTTCAGATTTCCTGCATCTGCAGTATTTTGCTTTTATCAAGCTATTTATAGAATGGCATAAATGCACAAGGATATGATCAGTTAAAATGTAAACTCTCTTTCAATTTAGTGATACTACAATGGAAGGTATGATACTTGGCAACAATGGTAGAACAATCAAATCTACTTAATAAATCAGTTAATGCCAGTTTCATTGTTTGAAAATTCATGCTTGCTTCTATTTCCATAAAAGCTGAATGAATGTGCAAAGTAAAAATGCAACAACTGAACAGAGTAGTAGACACATTGAAAAAAGGACGTAGAATGTCAAACAGCATCTGAAAAAGAAAACCAGATTTTTCTAAAGAAGGGCCTCGACCCGAAAAGTCAGCTTTCCTGCTCGGCCTGCTGTGTTCATCCAGCTCTACACCTTGTTATCTAAGAAAACCAGTTTGATCTTTTAGAAAGAAGATAATAAAGAAAATTCCTCCTCTCACTGAGTTGGTAATGTATATCCTGCTAATGCAGTCAGGCACATACCGGAGATGAGGGCTCTTGTCGGGAATTGATGAAAAAAAAGCCGAGTTACAGTTGTTGTATAAAATGGTTAGACCTGAAAGGGTTAACTGACATCATGTGATAGGATTCGCCCATCAGGATGTAAAAGGCTGAGAGGAGTCAACTTTTCAGTTCCAGCTCAGTCCCAGATCATTGCTAAGTTCTATGCAGCGGAACTGTAGTGTGTATTTACTCCTAAATTTAGCATTAGGTCCGGCAAGTGAATTCTCTGCAAGTGAGGTGGACTGTAAATAGTCATTAAGTACAAGGCAATAAACCTATTCTCTTCATCAAGACTGAGCCTCGTCTTCCGCCAAACACTGTGTAGGCATCCTTCACCACTTGGTCTGAGTAAATTAGACTAATGCCAAGAAGGAGATTGGTGATAGTGGATCTGTATCTCACATGATATTGATGGTCACCAGTCAGCAACAGTCATGGTCAACCCCCATTTGTTCCAATCTCCATAATCACTGTTTGAAGGCAGTGACTGAAGGAAAGCTTGATCTTGTTGAAAAACCATCAGTTCCACAGAGACATTGTGTGGTGACAGAAGGGAAGTAGGAAGAGAACTTTCAGACCTACCTTTCAAATATACTTTACAGCGGGCGGCATGGTGGCTCAGTGGTTAGCACTGCTGCCTTATAGCACCAGGGACCCGGGTTTGATCCCACCATCAGGCAACTGTCTGTGTGGAGTTAGTATGTTCTCCTCGTGTCTGTGTGGGTTTCCTTCGGGTGCTCCGGTTTCCTCCCACAGTCCAAAGATGTGCAGGCTAAGTGGATTGGCCATGCTAAATTGCCCATAGTGTTCAGAGATCATTGGTATAGGGGGATGGGTCTGGGTGGGATGCTCTGAGCGTCTGTGGACTTGTTGGGCCAAAGGGTCTGTTACCACACTGTAGGGATTCTATGATCTATGATTAAAAAAGCCTGATTGTAATATATCTTAGGTGAACCAGCAAAATACCTCATGTGGTCACTTATAGCGGAATCAGTTTGACTTAAAGGCTATTTATGAAGCAGATCAGTTTTTTTTTGAAAAGAGGGACATTTCACTTTTCTCCCCCCTCTGTGTAATGATTAGAAATGGGTGTGTCTCTTGAAATCCCAAAATAAAACTTCCCAAACAATGAATTGCACTTTGTTAATTTCCTAAATTTGCATGTTAATAGCAAAGTGTTTAGCAAAATGTTAATAGCAGAGCGGTGGGTGTGTGGAATGCACTGCAGGCAGCGGTAGTGGAGTCAGATACCTTAGAGACTTTTAAGCGACTCTTGGATAGGCACATGGAGGATAGTAAAATGTAGCGTATGCAGGGTAGATTGATCTTAGTAGGATAATAGGTTGGCACAACGTTGTGGACTGACGCGCCTGTACTGTGCTGCACTGTTCTATGTTCTATATTCTATGTTGAAAGGGGCCCATTAGAACAATCCATTTCGATGCACACCTTAAGGGTGGTTTCTTGGCAAAGGAGTGAATGAGGATCTGGTGTCTGTATTCAGAATGAGTCAACACCTTTGCAAGAGGAAATTGCAGGAATATGTGTTTGTAAATGTGCTAACTGTTTGATTTTTGCCTGTGAATATTGTGTCTTCACGGTTAGGTTTTTGTTCTTATTTACAAGTGTGAACAAGGAATGTGCTAACAGCGAACTACTTCCATCTTAATAAGTACCAATTCACCTAAAGCTGCTGCTGATTCTTTTTGTGTCTGTAATAACTGGACAGAATTAAAAACAGTTATCAAATGTCCAGAGATAGGAAGAATTGCCGATGCTGGAGTCAAAGATAACACGGTGTGGAGCTGGAGGAACACGGCAGGCCAGGCAGCATCACAGGAGCAGGAAAGCAGACGTTTCAGGTCGGGATCTAAGGTCAGCTTTCCTGCTTCTCTGATACTGCCTGGCCTGCTGTGCTCCTCCAGCTCTACACCTTGCTATCCAATGTCCACTTTATGGACATCAAACCCATTAACTGAATAAATGTAGCCATTTAAAATGTCCCACAAACTAATCTGAGTTGGAATGTTTCAGAACATGTTATCCTGACTGCAAACATCACATCAAATGACATGCTTCATGTGTTAAGAAAAGCCACTCGAAAGCTTTGTTTATCAATAAAATTGCAGAAATGCAAAAAATCCTCAATTTCAGTTTCCAAATATCTCAAGAACAAATCCTGCTGATTAAACTGTAGACCATTGAATCATAGACTCACACCATGATTACAGATTGAGCAGAACTTAAAGACTTATTAATGACATTTATAAGGCATTTAGACGCATAAATGGATAGGAAAGGTTTGGAAGGATACGGACTGAGTGCAGGTAAATGAGGTTAGTGTGGATAGACATTTTGGTCAGCGTGGACCAGCTTGGGCCGAAGGGCCTGTCTCCATGCTGTAGGACTCTGTGACTGTATGACTTCCTGACTACAACATCAGGAGGAATCTAATCGGGCCCTGAACAACGTGAGCTATAACAAGAAATCTGTGTGAATTGCTCGAGAATCAGGCCTGGCCTTTCTCGACATTGAGAGCTACTGCAAACAAGGATTCTTTTACTTTTATTTGTTATATTTTTGTAGTTTTTGAAAATAATTCAGAAAACTGCATTTTCATAAACCAGTTAATGTTGATACAAGCTTAGTTACAGCTTGCGAAAACTGCCAGTAACATATATTCCCGCTAAGTGTAAAAATACTAATTCATGCCACCATTCCCACTTCAACCTGGCCAACAAGTCTGAAAATGCTCGCCACGTATAAACATGGACGTGGCTTGAATGAACCTGCCAACTGGGATTTTTTATAGCACCGTGTGGGACTTGATGGTCTCCTCTCTTCAGTTGACTTGCTAATCGCTTGCACCTTAAGTAGTGAATCCCATATTATTTACACAAGTTTTCTTAAGTTGTTTCAGGTGGTGATTGACCAAACAATTAATCTTTCTTGCAGCTTAGCGACAGATCTGTTAAAGAGAAAGTTAAGTCTCTATGAAGCCGAATGGATGTTCTTGTTTATTTATGAAGTTGCTACAATTGCCTTTATTTCATGTTTGGTTACGCATGGCTCCCAGAATTGAAAGGCGTGAACATTAGTTTCTTAGGAAATTACGACAGCATAACAATGCCATGTCCGTGTCAATAGGATTTGGGTGGCACCAGGTTGAGCAGGGTCGAAGACTTGACAAGTTAAAGATAAAAGAAGCAGAAAGCCTGAAACAATTATATGAAGCATTTCCAAAGTTATGACAAAACGCATCTCCCAACTGAAGGTAAGGTATGTTCATGTTTTGCACAATGTGTGGACCACCAACAGTGGATGAAGAAATCACTTCTGCTGTGGATTTGTTTGGTATCACTGCAGTTTGGGATAGTTAATGACCCAAACCATTTCTGTCTGATTGATATTCTGTTTTGTTTTATTTTAAAGTCATTGTACCTTTCAACAATTCTTTTGCAGATCAATCAGTCAGTCAGTCTCAAAATAATTTACAGTTTTGTTTGGGGTGGGAGGAGAAAAAAAACCTTCCATGTAGCTGCTGTTAAGTTTCAACAGCAAAGACATTTATTTGTGATTGATGGAAGAGGAGAAAAATAGAATGAAAGTTGCGTGGAGTTTGACCTCTGAACTGCTGTCAAATAGAGGGGGTGGGGGTGCATCATTCTTCCCTGTCTGCACTTGGAGTGGATCAGAGGTCTCAAGAGTTGAAAGGACAGTTCTGTGACTGTCTGACAAGTTACTCATTTCCCTGGGTTTCAGTCGAGTTACGCAGTGCCCTGTCCCTCTACAGGGATGCAAGATATGAACACCCCCATCACCTTATCCATAGAAGTTTGCTTCATTCCAGCTTTTGGAAGCCAAGGAGAAATTCTACCTTTAGGAAAGGATGCTGAGGTCCTGATGGGATTTTTGAAGGGTTGGGGTGGAGAGAGCAGGGATCAGATGAGATGATTCAATGAAGGAAATAAGATCACACTAAATAAATCCATCTGTATTTGATCAGTGTTTTCTCCAGCTGAAAGAAGTCATGACAAACCAACCTGCTGTATATTCAATCATCCAGAAAAATCATGCAATTTCAACAAATTAAGTTGAGATAGAATGGTTGGCCACAACTATTTTGAAAATTTTAATAACCTGCATTTATGTAGATGATAGTTTCTTTTCATGTATCAATTTGGCAATGCCAAACATTTATCAATATAATTAAAAAGATGTTGTTTTTCTGAAGTTAAGCAGTCTTGAACTCCCTGAGGAAAGGTATAACCCAAAGACATAAATGCTGAAATTACAATTTTACAGTAATAGTCAATTATTCAGGCACAATACCTTTGACTGCAGGATTAAATTTATCCTTTAGTTTGCAAATTATTATGTGCACCTATCAGGGATTTACAATAAATTCAAGTGAATGGGGCTCTCGTGGTGGAGCAGTAGTGTCCCTCCCTCTGAGCCAGGAGACCTTGGCTCAAGTCCCATCTGTTCCAAAGTTGTGTAATAACATCTCTGAACAGGTTGATTGGGAAAGTATCTAGAAATGAATTTTTGTTTTGATCACCACAGATGTCATATGAATATTTGTACAGAACTTCATCCTGAGAAATTGAACAGATGGATGAAAGTTTATGTTGGAATAGATTTACAAGGTTTGTGGAAGGGTCAAGGTTGATGAACCTAGCAGTCACTTATTGCTCCGTTTGCAATCTAGAACAAAAACAAAACAGAGACAGAATATGGGTGCAACCTCTTTACATAGCGAGGGATGACGATACTATGTAAAGTAATTGAGGTAAATTGTTTTGACAGAGGACGCTTCACAAAAGAGGAGGAACTCCCTGGGAAGAGGTTATTGGAGTATCGAGACGTTTATATGCAATGGAAACAGTAACATAGACGACTTGGGACAAATGGCCTGTCACTATACTGTGTTCTACATTATTATATAATTTGATGCATTTATGATGTTACTATACATGAGAAACCAAGCTTCTATTCCTCCACAACAAGTGCTTTAATGCACACATGTATAATCTCTCTCTCTCACACACACAT
This sequence comes from Rhincodon typus, assembly GCF_021869965.1. Lineage (NCBI taxonomy): Eukaryota > Metazoa > Chordata > Chondrichthyes > Orectolobiformes > Rhincodontidae > Rhincodon > Rhincodon typus. The sequence goes on along the minus strand of NC_063353.1, from coordinate 48,720,730 downwards.
GTGCAAACAGGCGTTTTGTAGATGATTGGATGATTGACACATCAAGATAAAAATCAAGATCATATCAATTCAATGAGGGATGATGGTTTAGAATTTTATAAAACTAACAAGTCCAAGAAATTTTGGCACATTAAATGCCATGCCATGTGCACTTCCCACAAAATAGATCCACCAACAGATAGCTGCAAGTTAGACAAGGAAATTGTCCAACAGCTAGAAGTATACCATAGATGGGGTTGCTATCTCTGTTAGTCTCCCCACAGGTGCTGTCAGACCTACTGAGCTTCCCCACCATTCTCAAGAGAATCTGTAATAGTAATTGCTGATAGAATGTAAGAGCAAAGACTATGATAACGGAAAATAAGGTTTGTCGAAATAAGTGCATGCCCTCAAGATTTTTAATATGTGAAAAGATGTATTAATTACATTCAATTTGTAGCCTTAGGTTCATCATTGAGCTTTATGTTCACATTTTCACAATTCTCCAGTTTCTTCCCAAACTAGGGCTGCAACTGAAACCTTTACTGTGGGCCAGGATTCCTTTCTACTGTACAATGCGCACAAATAACCCCAGCTGGACATCCGTGAAAGGACCCCTCATTCCTGCTGTTTCAGTCTTGGCTCAGCTTTCCTCAGTCCCATTACACTTTAAGTATTACATGTTAAGTCCTCGAGTATTTAACTCCTGTAAATGCAAAACACGGAGCCCTTGCTGTGCACACAGAAGCCTCTTTGAATCCAACTGGAAATGTTATTAATCTTGGAAACATAGGGATGTAAAGAGAGTAACCACAAATATATGAAGTCTGTCAATGAACTCACTGCTCTATGTCACAGGGAGGTCACAATATTGTTGAAAGCCAAGTTGTATAGTTCAGTTCATGGGTTGGAGACAAGGAGTTTGAACATTTTACTAATGGGTCAAAGCTGGGAGATATTTCCTTTGCCGTAAGATTATTGAAATTTTCCTCATTTATCATCAGATGCCCTCTTCACTTCTACATTAAAACTTGGGAAACGCTACAGCAGGAGCCAATCAGCAGAAAGCAGACATTTCCGATCTAGGGGCTTCTTTACAGTAAATTGCTACAAAGTCATAATGTTCACAGAACAAGTCAATTCCTGCCTCAGAAATCCAGCAGTTTCTTCAAATCTTACTCTTACTTGAAAGCGAATACACACCCACTTCCCCTTGTGTGATATCGCATTCCACATCCAGGGGGGGCAGCTGGGTAGACCATTTCAAAATCTTTCCTGATAACACACCAAAACTGGCTGCAGCTGAATGCATGAAATTGAGAGAGTGGGCAGAGGAGTCCTTGCAGATTAGTACCACATTACTACCAGGGAGCTGGCTGTCATGTTAGGAACGTCACACAGCTAGTAGTATAGAACCTCAGGGTAATGTTCTGGGGATGTAGGTTTGAGTCCTACCGTGGCAGATGGTTAAATCTGAACTCCAACAAAACAATCCGGAATTAAAAAGGTAACCATTGTTGAAAGTGCCCATCTGGTTCACTAATGTCCTTTAGGGAAGGAAATCTGTCATCCTTACCTGGTCTGGTCTCCAGAACATCTGTGATGTGGCTGATTCTTAAATGGCTTCTGAAATGGCCCAGCAAGTCACTTAGTTCAAGGGGAACATCGGGATGGGCAATAAATGCTGGCCAGCCACTGATGCCCACATCTCATGAACAAATCAGAAAGAATCTGATGAGATATCACACAAATGAAATATCGGCCCAAATTGTTCAATCTGGGTTTGAATCATTTCTATCCAAATCAGACCAGAAATTCCTACCTTCCAAGGAGTAAATCTTCACAGAAATCAGCTCTTGGCCCCTTTTACAGCACCAACTGCGGTATTCCAGTAAGTAAACACAGCTTGTAGATCCCAAAACACCTTTGACAACTAATGAGAGATGCGAAGTGTGTACGGTGCACAATTAACAGTAAAATTAGATGTGAATGGGCAAGGTGGCAGGTGAGTGAGAGGGGTAGGGTATCAGGTGAGTGGTGTGTAATGTGGTGGCAGGTGGGTGTGTGTGGGTATGGGATAATTCAGGTGTCAGGGGTAAGTTTGGGTGGGGGGGATAGGGGAATGTTCATGTCAGGTGCCTGGGGGACGTCACTGAGAGGGATCAGAAGGGGTCCACTAAGGAGACGGGGAAGGGTTCAGTTTCGGATTTAGTCAGGGTTAGAGCAAGTTTTAATTTCTCTAATGTGTCCTGAGTAGCTATTAAAGTTAGTGAGTTGGAACACTGCAAAGTCTCCAACTAACCCTGAATACCCAATGGAAGGTTTAAATTCCTGGCCAATTATCATGTAAACAATTCCAAGGGATCCCCACTGCACATTTTTCAGTGCATGGTCTCTGACTATCAGAGAGGGGTGATCTGAATCAGTGATGTTGCACACTCAATACCGGGTGAGGGCCACTTTGTACTGCACACTGGTACACAATGTACCACACAGTTTATCATCACTGACCACCAGAAGCAATACCGCTATTTGTGATTTACACTGGGGAGATTTCCAATGAAACCCCTTCGTACCGCTGTTGAATCTGGTATCTTCACCTGAAAGGGCAGGAGGTTTGATCCCTCACCAAAGGAGAGAGCAATTGCAACACTGCAGCACACCCTCAGGCCAGACCTTCTGGGGAAAGCTCTGGAGTGGAAATTAAATTCACATGAATTGTCACATAACTCAGAGCCACATTCCGCTGAGCAACTACTGGAAACCAATATCATTATTCATTCATATGGACATCACAGATTAGGCCAGCATTTACTACCCAGCATAAATTACCTTTGGCAAGGTAATGGTGGTGGTGATGAACTGCTACAGTACACAGAGTGTGGATACTGCTACAGTACACAGAGTGTGGATACTGCTACAGTACACAGAGTGTGGATACACACACAGGTGTGTTAGGAAGGGAGCTCCAGAGTTTTGACCCAGCTGAAATGGTGAAACAGTTCCAACTCAGGATGATGTGTGACTTAGAGAGATCTTAAAAGTGGCGGTGCTTCCATTTATTTACTACGCATGTCCTTCTAGACGGTACAGGTCGCAGGTTTGGAAGGTGCTTTTGAGGAAGTCATACAGGGGGAGCTGCAACTCATCTTCTAGGTGGTAGACACCATTGTCATTGTGGGCCAGGGCTGGAGGAAGTGAATATTGAAGGTGGTGGATGGGCTGTCAATCAAGTAGGCTGCCTGGTCCTAGATGGTGTTGAGCTCCTTGAGTGTTTTTGAAATTGCACACAGTATTGATATGGCTTGTCCAGTTGATTTTCTTGTCAATAGTAACCCCCAGGATAGTGAAAGTGGGGGAATTCAATGATGGTGAGACCATTTCATGTCAAGGGGCAGTGGTTAGATTGTCTCTTATTGGTGATGGTCATAGCCTGGCATTTGTGTGGCGCAAATGTCACTTGCTATTTGTCAGCCCAAGCCTGGATATTGTCCAGATCTCGTTGCATTGGAACATGTTTCAGAATCTGAGGGGTCATGAATGGTGCTGAACATTGTGCAATCATCAGCAAACATCCCCACTTCTGACCTTATGATGGAGGGAAAGTCATTGATGAAGCAGCTGAAGATGGTTGGGCCTAGGACACTACCCTGAGGAACTCCTGCAGAGATGCTCTGGAGTTGACACAACCAAACTTCTATAAACATAACTATCTCCGTATGTGCCAGGTATGACTCCAGCCAGCAGAAAGTTTTCCCCCTGATTCCCAGTGCCTCCAGTTTTTCAAGGCTCCTTAATTCCACACTCGATTGAATGCGGCCTTGATGTCAAAGGCTATCACTCTCACCTCACTACCAGGGGCAATGCACCATCATGGGTGCTGTGCTATTTCACTGCCAGAGAAGGACAATGTCACATTGCCAACATTTGTCAGGGTTGTATTGTGGTATTTTAAAATGGTGGAATTGGCAGAGATGCCACTTTCAGTGAATATCCACTGAGTGGTGAGTTGTTCTGGGAACGGCGAGCGGTAGGCTGGGGCTAGAATTGGGTAACAGGGGAGCTGTAGGAATGGGGGATGGAGTTAATGAGGTGACAAAAACAAAGTTGCTGGAAAAGCTCAGCAGGTCTGGCAGCATCTGTGCAGAAAAAAAACAGAGTTAACATTTCAGGTCCGGTGACCCTTCCTCAGAATTGCCAATGGCTGTAGGTAGGATCGATTGTCCTGAATCATGGGAGCTTTTATGTTTACAATTATGCAAAGAAATTTGTGAAAACCTGAAGACTGAATTAACGAATACAATTGATGTGTAATTTCCAGATTGTGCCAATGCTTTAAAAAAAAAGCACACATTGATACAAACACAACTGTGACACGCAGCTGGGACACAATTATTTTAATGGTTTATGTGTGTATTGAGACTAATGCTTGCAACTAGCACTAGGCTCAGGAAAAAAGAAAATGAGGATGGTGACAGATGTGAAAAGTAAGGAAGGGATTTAGAAATAATGATAACAGCATAGACTGGCAGAGCTGTAAAAGATTTTTGAAGAAAGAGAGAAAATGACAATAAGGAAAATCAAATGACAACAAGAGAAAGTGGAAGGCTTACACTTCCAAGAGAAAATGTGGATGACAGTTGGAAAGACACAAAGCAGACAGAGTTACATGTTGCAAGATAATTAGACATTGGACAGGATATCCCAAAAACCTCCACACTTGGGCTACCCAGTGATTTATCACATATTAATGTAGCGTTTAACTGAATGCGACAATTATATTTCGGTGCATAAGCAATGCCATAGGAAGCCAATTATTCCACCTACTGTATATATTTCAGCTTAAGTACAATATGTGAAAAAACCAGTGGTTTGACTCCCTCCTGAGCTGGGCCACCATGCAAGCTAATCATTACTTTGAAAAACATCACAAGGACAAGGAAAATGATTTACAAAAATGATTAATTGTTGTGTAGTTTTCATCAATCTAATAGAGTCCTTCCAGTATGATGGAGGTAATTTTGGTGCCTGTTAACCTCTTCTACCCACAATTCCCAAGATACAGAGAGGACCTTTATGGCTTGGCCTCTGTTCTGCTTGAATGGCCCAGCTTGCACACTATATTAGATTTGACTGCATTTAATAACTTGTATAATGAGCAGATGTTACCAATTAAAACAAAGTTCAACAATACAAAGTAATTAATAACCAATTAACCCTTTAAGGATTCAGAGATTCTCCAGTGGGGTCCCGTCCAGTGCTTTCTCAAAAACACAAGTGGCTGTTTCAAGTACTTTCACAATTTATACATGAAGCAACTTGATGGTCAGGGGTAGAGTGACAGAGAATTACAATTACATATAAAACACGTGACATAACCCCACCCCCCACCAAATCCATCAACTGAAACACACTCTGAATTTAATCTGAATTTGCAGACTGTTTTAGTTTCCAAAGTGGGGTGGGCTTGTTGAAAGAACAAGGTGCAGGGCTGGATGAACACAGCAGGCCAAGCAGCATCATAGGAGGAGGACGGCTGACGTTTCGGGCCGAGACCCATCTCTGGGCTTGTTGAAAGATGGTTTTACATTGTGAACTATTGTGAACAGTAAGGACAGACAACACCACTAACTCTCTTAGGAATTACAATTCTTCCATGCACCTTACAAATTTGAGTGTCACCGCTCTGCTCAACTTTTGCAAATGATGTGGAGGTGCCGCTGTTGGACTGGGCAGAACAAAGTCAGAAGTCACACGACACCAGGTTATACTCCAACAGGGTTTATTTGAAATCACAAGCTTTTGGAGCGCTGCTCCTTCGTCAGGGGCAGTCACCTCTGAAAGCTCCGAAAGCTTGTGATTTCAATAAATCTGTTGGCCGATAGTCTGGTGTTGTGTGACTTGCAAATTTTGCAAGGTAGCAGATGGAGGATAAAAATGGCTGTATTTATAACGAAGAGGAACAGCACTGTGAGGATAAGACCAAAGATTACCCAAAGGCTCGGACATCGAGATGCTAATTCCAAGCAAGGCCACTGTGAGGTTACTCATATTACCAATCTAATACAAAGAAACTTCTGGAAAACCAAGAAGTATTTATTGAAAATTGTTAAATGAAGTGGTGGAGAAGAGACGAAAGAAACATGTTAGGGAATGCCATGTAAATAGGAACACATAACACTGTTCACATAATTCAAATACAATAACACATATTCACAGGGAGAATCAACATTTATAGCTTGAGAGGACTATGCAGCTTATCAACCAATTAACGCTCTCCTCTCATGCAGCATAAACGTTGGGGCTCAACTTGAATTTGTATTATTGCAAAATGTCCTGTATTTTGAAATGTTTTCACAAGAAAATTCTTTATCCAGTAATACTCCAGTTACTAACTAATCATAACAATCATTCTCTATCAACAATTTACAACAAACCAGGACAGGAGTTGAGGAAAACTCCTAGTGGACAGCTTTGGGAACCAAACATTCTACATTCTCTGTAGCTCAAATCACCAATTCTCAAATGCCATATCATAACAATTCACTTTTATCTGAATCAAACCATTGCTTATTGATTCCACTGTCCCCCTAAGAAGTCACTGCATAGACTGACCACTCACTCACTGAGCTAATAAGAGCTTCCCTCTTGTCATGATCTGCATTATTACATTGTGTTTTTCAGAAAAAATGAATAAACGATTATTATATATGTCAACAATGTTTCCAAGCCACAGAATCAGTGTATGGGTGCGATGATGCCTGGATGTTCCTGTGAGCCCTACTGTGTCTGTAATTATTTAGGATCACATTGTGATCTTTACAGCTACAAAGAGTCCTGCAAATGATTGCTGTCTGAGTCAGCATGGCAGCGAGAAAGCAACCTGACCCAGAATCAATCCTGACCTACAGTAGGTGCCTGTGGGTAGCCTCAATCCAGTATTAGTGTCTAAGACCTAAGCATGATTTCCATCACATACATCCTCAAAATAATGCTTGAGTATTGCATAATAAAGAAATATTTACAGAAACAAAAATTCAACTTATATGTTTTAATAAATGCTAATATTTCAATTCAAAATAATTAATTATGCAAATAATTTTGAGGGTTCAACAGATACAATTTGCACACTTTAATTTGAATATGAAAGCAAATGTAACATATTCCACATTTGAGTGTTAGTTCGGTGGCTATGATGAAAAATTACACCGCTGCTCTTCTGCGTTTGTACATTGTGTAAGTACCAAAAATGAATGGCTGTGAGAGATTGATCTGCTGAGGATTTTGATATTACAATATTCGCAAAAGAAAATCCAATCAGTGATTAACAAGGTGCCTTTCTGCTAGTGACCCTTTAACAGATGTCCTCCAGTGTCTAAAAGAACTATAAATTCTGCACAGTAGAAGTTCCCTCATAGTTTTATTGATCTTTCACAGGGAGTTCTAGGTATGTCACTTATCATGCACTGTCAACCACATCAGCGAAACCCCTGAAAGTGTTATTTTTTAACAGTCGATATCCCGTTGAGCAAAGCTGGAAGGAACTGTTTTGAATTGGCAGACAGACACATGATAATACTCCAGTCATTGTATGACCACTGAATAGAGCCTTTTGTGCTGTGGACAGTGATTTTATTCACTTTGAGCAGTTTTTGCAATTGGTACCTGTGACCCAGAGCTTGTATACTATCGCTGTCTGGAAGAGAAAGTGAAGATCTCAGCAGCCTAATGAACCAGACTCCACTCACCAACATCTGCATGCCAACTAAATCCTCATGTTAGAAAAAAACAGAATCAGGCAGAACTTTGCTGAAAAGTCAAATATGAACCTTTAAAAAGTTTGCAGAGAGTTTAATTAAGAAAGGGATGACGTTTGTTGCAGACAGAACACTCTGAAAAGATGCTGATGCTCCTATTTTTTAAAGCTAGATTCTGATGACTTCATGGTAGAGTTACATTACAAAGTTTCTATTAGTGTGGAGTTAAAGCCAACTCACACTGGCATAAATTGGGTTGTGTAATAGTTGGCAAAGGAACACAGAATAGAAACTGTGTTCTAATTGATCAAATCACATTAAGAACTAGTGTTGTTGTGAAATATCTGTGAAAATTTCTCAAACTGCTAACGAATGTGCTTAATCACAAGAACTATAGAATATAAAATAAAGATTAATTGTGTTGTTACAGTGAGCTGACCATACTTCATGTGGAGCACAATGTTCAGTTCTATGTATCTTGCGTGAATAAAAGTTTATTAGCCTTGGACAAAGTCCAGTGATGAAACGAGGATAGAGTTTGAGCTATGACAAGAGAGAAAATGGCAAACCTTGTGCCGTATTTCTTGGAGCTGAGGTTAGGGGATGATCTGATTGAAGTGATTGCAAGAACGACAAAATTTGATAAGTATCAAGTCAACCACAGAAATCCAGAAAAGAACACAACATCATCTTAAAAGATTGAAAAGATTCACATAAAAGGCTTTGACGATTGAACGGTCTAGAAGGACATAATTGCAGATTCAATAGAGCTGGTCAAAGAGAGACAGATATTGGCAAATTAAAGTAATAAGAGATAGGTAGAGACGGAAGTGAACTGGAACTATAATTAAAAGTGTTCAATATCTATTATTGCCAATAAAATAGCCTGCATCTTTTCTATGTTTGTAAGTCATCAAGAGTTATACCCTTACCAGATGTTTAATGACCCCACACTCACTGTCTATACACAAAATTAATGTAATAATTGTGCTGAAGGGAGAGTGAGCAAGTTATATCCCATCACCAAAATGCTGAGTGGTATATGAAAACTAAGTGCTGATTCTCCCTCCAGGTGAAGTTGAGAGCATGCTAACCACCATCGATGGAAAATTACATCAATGGCCATCTACTTAATAAAATCATAAAAGCTAAAAAACAATTCTCCTTCAGGTTGCATCAGAAAGTTAGACTGGAACAAGGAGCCACGAGACAAAAAATGTTTTTCTTCGGGTTTCTTGTGGCGTTCTCAGTAACTCCCAGTAAACACATGGCTGTAAACTACACTCTTACATTCTGAGCTCTATTCTACCTTGTTCACTTTTATAGTGTTTTCCCTGTTCTGAGACCAGGTGGAATTGGAATTTAATTGCTTTAGGGAGTTGTTCAGCTTGATAGTGAGGGCGAGATCACAGAGTACACTTTGCACTGTCACACCCTTACTTCAGGCAATTGAATAGGAAAGTTGCAATTGAAGCAGAGCACAAATATTGGCACACAACCAGAAACGGAGATGACAAATTATTGTTAAATAGTAGAAAAGTAACTGGTTTCTACAAATAAAATCCACAAATATTAGTTCTGCACAATCACAAGAAGTGTTTTTAACTTTGCATAGTCTTCAAAACTGAAACAGGCGAGACACAATTCAGATGCTGTCTCTTAATCAAAAGGGACTATCCATTCTCTTAGACAGTATAATGGGGCTGTCCTACATCAAATACCTGTCTGAGGTAGGCCCTGACATTTGACCTAATTCAGATGCGTTCCAAAATTTTCTATCTGAATTTCAAATTTCCCTCATTTGAGGTTTTTCTCTTCATCTCACAAAATGTTTGGAATAAATGAAAATTCATTGTTTCTTTCATTTGTATGTCTGTCTTTCTTTCTTCTTCAGGTTGTTTGAATTGGACTCCAGTCAGATTCTCAACATCAGCCAGCAACATTTCTGAGTTGGCTACCAGAAGTGTGCAAAGGGCTACTGTGGTTGATTTGCCCTCTGTGTCCTTCTCCATTTCTGCTCTCTAGATTTAAAGTGCCACTGAGCTCCAGCAGTGACTATATCATGGTCCGAATGGATTCTGGATGTCTTAGTGACCAGTACTTGTGTCTCTGAGCCAGACATTAAACGCTCAAGCCCCACTCCAGAGCACAGGTTCTATATTAACATAGAACACAGAACTGTACAGCACAGGAATGGGCCCTTCAGCCCACAATGTTGTGGTGAGCATGATGCCAAATTAAACTAATCCCTTCTACCTGTCCTTGGTGCATATCCCTCCATTGCTTGCATATTTGTGTGCTTATCTAAAAGTCTCCAAAACGTCCTATCATATCTTCCTCCACTATCACCCCTCGAAACTCATTCTAGACTCCTACCACTCTGTGTGTGAAAAACTTGCCCCTCACATCTCTTTTGAACATTCTCCCTCTCACCGTAAATGCATGCCCCCTAGTATTAGAAATTTCAATCCTGGGAAAAGTTTCTGTACGTCAACCCTATCTATGCATCTCATAATTTTATAGGCTTCTATCAAGTCTCCCCTCAGCCTCTGCCACTCCAAAGAAAACAAACAAGTTTTTCTAGCCTCTCCTTATAGCTCATATCCTCTAACTCAAGCAGCATCCTGGTAAACCTCTTCTGCGCACTCCAATGCTAAACTCTTCTCATGTTGCAAACTCACCAAGGGTCCTTCAAACCACAGGCTGACCATCTAGAAGGACAAGGGCAGCAGATACATGGGAACACCACACGCTGCAAGTTCCCCGCTGAGCCAGTCACCACCCTGACTTGGAAATATCACCGTTCCTTCACTGTCACTGGATCAAAATCCTGGAACTGCCTCCTGAACTACAGTGTGGTTGCCCCAATACCCGAGGGCCTGCAGAGGTTCGAGAAGGCAGCTCAGGGCAATTAGGGATGGAGAGTAAATGCCACACTAACCAGAAAAGCCCACACCCCATAAATGAATAGAAATAAACTTCAGAAGGTGTAGGTTGGACGACATGTTTACTCAAAGTCCTGTCTGCAATTTAACTTGAACATAAGTGATCCCTGCAATCCTTTCTGATATTTTTTCCTCAAAACATCACTAAAATGCTGATGTTCTGGTCATTATTAGATAACCATTAACAGAATCTTGCTGTATATGAATTGAAGCTGTGTCCCACATTGTCTGAGTACTGTTTCTATCGTATTATGCTGTAGGTCGTCCTGAGTTTATAAACAGCCCGATATAAAAGATATTGTTTGATTTCTCCCCTTTCCCAATATCTGCGCTGACTGTATGACAGAACTCAGACTGGGCATTGGCTAATGGTCTGGATTGACTCAGACTTTGATTTCCCAGTCTCCACACTGGCACAGACAGCCTGTCGAAAATGGATCATAGGTATAAAACAGAGCTTAATTTTTAAAAATATCTTCTTCAGGACATAGACGGCCCTTTTTTAAGTCACTGATTCAGAGATTTTACAGCATGGAAAGAGGCTCTGCAGCCCATTGTGTCCACACTGGTCACCCAGTATCTATCTATCTTTCTGAGGAAGGGTCACCGACCCGAAGCGTTAACTCTGTTTTCTCCTTCACAGATGCTGCCAGACCTGCTGAGCTTTTCCAGCGACTTTGTTTTTGTTCCTGATTTACAGCATCCGCAGTTCTTTTGGTTTCTATCTATCTACCTATCTATCGTCCCCATTTTTTTGCACCTATCCCTTCACTTTGTAGGCGATAGTGCTTGTGTTATTTTAGTTTTTACTGGGGATCCTTTTTGGGTTGTACAAAAATCCAGATACTTTTGGAATACACTTTAGTTCTAATACAATGGTAATTAAATTTCTCTGCCCTGGGGTTCCATTAATTTTCAGATGCAAATAAAGCGTTCAGCAAAATTTCACTGAGGTAACTGATACAAACATAGGTTCCTGAAAGGTTCAAATTATTCAAATTATTGGTAAATTTTACCCATTATACTGTACTCTTTATCTAGGAGTAAATAAAATGGCTGTACTTGGCCTAATTATATCAGATTCTGCACTTGGGTTCTCGAGGAAAGACAGATTGCTAACGTGTGACATGACTACATTTCATGAGAGTTGGACGAAATGTTTAAACAAAGTCCTGCCTGCACTTTAACTTGAACTAAATGATCCCTGCAGCTCCTCACTAGAGAAACAATGTACCAGCACTGGAGAGGGTTCAGAGGAGGTTCACTAGGTTGATTCCAGAATTGAGAAGATTGCCTTGTGAGGAGAGATTGAGTAGACTGGGGCTATACTCATTGGAATTTAGAAGAATGAGAGGGGGATCTTATAGAAACATATAGAATTCTGAAGGGAGTAGATAAGATAGAAGCAGGGAGGTTGTTTTCACTGGCAGGTGAAACTAGAACTAGGGAGCATAGTCTCAAAGTAAGGGGGAGCACATTTAGGACTGAGTTGAGGTTGAACTTTTTCTCCCAAAGGGTTGGAAATCTGTGGAATTCCCTGTCCAGTGAAGTAGTTGAATGTTTTTAAGGCAAAGATAGATAGTTTACTGAAGGGTGAAGACGGTAAGGGTTATAGTGAATAGACAGGTAAGTGGATCTGAGTCCACTTTAGGTTTGAGGATTTTCAATGGCTGTTATTGAAGCTTGGTCAGGCCTATCCATGTCCAGAAGATTAAGTGAGTTCAGCTGATTGGATGGGCAGGTAAATCCACACTCAAGGAACAAAATATTTCAGTTTAGATTTTGTGCAGCTTGACTTATTAATGGATAATGGTGCACACATTTAAATGTGTTTTGTTTATACATCATATAAACATAAGAAATTGGAGCAGGAATAGGTTATTTTTTCTGTTGAATGGGTTAATGATCAGAATCCCTAATTTATGACTACTGAATTGATCAAATTCAGTTTGCAGATTCTTATTTCTTTCAGGACTTTTGTGATTTCTCTCCAATTTTTTTTAGCATCATGAGTTGACGATTTGCCTCCTTGAATCTTTCTGGATATTTAATGAGATCATGGCTGATCTCCGGACTAAGGACATTTTCCTGCCTTTGCTTCACATCCCCATATACCTTTGGTTAAGAAAACTCTAACAGTCTCAGTTTCAAAAATAAACAACTGGTCTAGCATCAATGACCATTTTAAAAAGAGTTTTGAACTCCTGCCATCCTTTGTAGGGAGAAATGTTTTCTAAATTCACGCCTGAAAAGTCTGTTTTTCTGTTTTAAACAGCAGTTGCACGATATTGCTTTATATTTGCTCACCCTTTAATCTTACAGTTACTAGTCTGAAGAGTATTTTTCCCCAATAGAAAATTGACTGCTGTGAACCTTCTGTCCATGCGAAGTAGCATCTGTCCTGTGTTGCCATCACCATGTAGCATTTTAAATGAATTGTAAGATCGGGAAAACCCCAAAACGTTAGCAGCCTATAAATTTGCTTGCAAATTGGAAAATTTATGGTGTCTGTTAAATAATCTCTGAGCTGCAATTTTAATGGGACATTGCACCTGGATAAAGGCCAGTCTGTTTAATAGTCAACAGAAACACCCATTTGCAAATAAATTTACAAACTTATAATTGTTGCTTTATCTATCCAACGAGTTTAAAACTTTAATGTATGATTTGTTCTGCTCCAGTTGCTTGTTTCCTGCTCAGAATGAATTGTCACTTTCTATCAGGTGCCAACTCTCCTTCCTTTCGTACTTACAGACTGCAAAGGTCAACCAAGCATTGATAATTAATGCTGCCTAGTTTGAAATCATCAAAAGAAAATTTTTAAATTTTCCATGATATGATGACCTCGTAATGTCCCAAAGTGATTCCTAGTCACTGAATGCTTTGTTACATTTGGGTTTGTAAGAAATGCAGCTGTCAGTAAAATCCCACAAGTTGGAAAGGAGTTAAACAGCCAGAACTGAATCACCTTGTGTTCCTCGACAGGATGAATGCTGGCAAACACTCTCGAATATAGTGAACATAAACCGCTTAGAGAATAAAACGGGGAAATAATAATGGGAAATCAGGAAACAGCAGAGGAGTTGAATGAATACTTTGCATGAGTCTTCACAGCAGAACACAATGATAAGTTCCCAAAATTACTAAATAAATATTCAAGGGGTATAAAAGAAGAGAGGAAGCAAACACAATTACTGTCACTAGAGAAAAACTTCCAAAGGAACTAATGGGGTTTAGACCAATAAATCTCCTGGGCCTGCATCCTAGGATATTAAATGAAGTAGCTGCAGAGATAGTTGATGCAATCTTCCAGGAATCCTTAGACTCTGGAAATGCCCCAGAGAGTTGGAAATTGCTAACGTAACACCTTTATTTAAAACAAACCACAGGTAACTATAGTAATCAGTTAGCTTCATGTCTGTTATTTGAAAAATGTTACAGATTATTACAAAGAATGTAATAGCAGAGCATTTATAAATAAATAAAATGATCATGCAGAGTCAGGATGGGTTCATGAAGGGAAGATCATGCCTGACAAATTTACCAGAATTCTTTGAGGACATAACAAGCAGAAGAGATAAAGGGGCATCAGTGAATGTAATATATTTGAATATTCAGAAGTCATTTCATAAGGTACCACACATTCAGCTACTTGATAAGATAACAGCCCATGGTGTTGCAGATATTAGCATGGGTAGATGGTTGACTACAAATAGAAGACAGTTGGTATAAGCTGGGCATTTTCAGGTTGGCAACCTGTAACTGGTGGAGTGCCACAGGGTTCAGTGCTGGAATCACAATTACTTGCAAATGATTTGGATGAGGAAAGTGAATGTACTATCACAAGGTTTGCAGATGACCCAAAAATTGGTTGAAAGGCAAGTGGTGAGGATGATAGAAAGAGTCTGCAGAGGGATATAAATAAGTTAGGTGAATTGGCAAAAACATTTGGCAGATGGAATATCATGAGGGAAATTGTGAGGTCATGCACTTTGGAAAGAAAAGTAAAAGGAACAGGATGGTACTGAAACAGAGAAAGTTTGCAGAAAGATGCAGCACAGTGGGATTTGGGAGTACTCATGCATTAATCACAAAAAAGCTACCATCCAAGTTCAGCAGGTAATAGGGAAGGCAAAACGAATGTTGGCATTTATTACAAAGGAAACGGAATATAAAACTAGAGAGTTTTGCTAAAACTAGACAAAACCCTATTCAAACCACAGCTAGAATACCTCAAACAGTTTTGGGCCCCTTATCTAAAGAAAGATACACTGACATTGGAGGCAATCCAGAGAAGGTTCACTAGGCTCTTATCAGGTATGGATGGATTGTCTTATGAGGAGATGTTGAGTAGATTAGGCCTGTACTCATTGGAATTTAGAAGACAGAGAGGTCACCCTTTTGAAAAATACAAGATTCTTAGGATTTGACAAGATAGATGTTGAGAAGTTGTCTCCCCTTGTGGGAGAGTCTAGGATCAGAGGGCATCATCTCTGAATAGGGGATCATCCATTTAGACCACAAGAAATAGAAACAGGCCATTCAGCCCCTTAACCCTCCTCCACCATTGAATAGGACCGTGGCTGATTTAACATTCCTCATGTCAACTTTTCTATATTTTTCCCTGTAACCCTTAATTCTCTCACTGATCAAGAATCTATCTATCTTAGCAATAAATAGACACAAGGACTATGCCCCCAGAGCTCTTGTGGCAAGGAGTTCCAAAGACTCACAACCGTCAGAGAGGAAATTCCTCCTTATCTCAGTCTTAAATTTATGCCCTTGGTTCTGAGATTATGCCCTCTGGTCTTAGACTTTCCCATGAAGGGCAATATCCTCTCAATATTTACCTTGTCAAGTCCCTTAGAAATCCCATCTGTTTCCACGAGATCACCTCTCATTCTTCTAAATTCCAGTGAGTAGAGTACCAACCTGTTTGGTCTTTGCTCATAAGACAATCCCTCCATTCCGGGGATTATCCTAGTGACTCTTTAAGGTGAACATTTAAGACTGAGGTGAGGATTTCTTCTCAAAGAGTAGAGAATCTGTGAAATTCTCTCCTACAGAGGGTTGTTGAAGCTGGGTCACATTTTTAACTGGGCACATTTTTAAACAGTAAGAGAATCAAGTGTTATGGGGAAAAGGCTGAAATGTAGAATTCCGGATTATCAGATCAGCGACGGTCCCATTGAATGGTACAGCAGACTTGAAATGGTCTACTTCTGCTCTACATTGTATGGTTTTATAGTCTTTCTCCAGTGTCTTTGTATCCATCCGAACTCATTTGCTAGACATTCAGTTTAATGCTTTATTTACAAGATACCCCAGTAAACAATGCTAACCTGTCTACAGTATCTGCTGAAAGAACTGGACAATCAACAAACCTGACTTCTACCACTGGCTGAGCAGTACTTTCCAATCAGACAACGGGAGTTTTACATGTTACACGTAAAGCACAGTTAACCTTTACTCACTGATGAAATTACAGAAGACTATGATTATTTGCTTGTTCTACAAAACTAAAGATGAAGTCTGAAAAATTCCTATGTCATCTTTTTGGGGAATGTCTTAAAACTATTTTTGTACTGTTTGTTTAAATTTTTCTGTTTCACCATTTCTCTCAGTTTAGTGGCTTCGGTTTGTATTCATTCGAAATTAGAACTGTATCGAATGGTGCTGAAGTGATTGTGAGATCAGCTGCTAGGCAAATCAAGACGATCCATACTGAAAAACCAAAGTGAACAAAGTTTATAAATAGCACAACAGGGAGACAGCATTATAGTGGTAATAGTCTCTGAACTAATAATCCAGAGACCCAGGATATTACTCTGGAGACATGGGTTCAAATTTAAATTCAAATAATCAATTTGGAATAAAATGTTAGGCTAAGTAATAGTGGCCATGAAGCAATTGTAAGTTCAAGACAAACATCCAGTTCACTCTTCTTAGGGAAGGAAATCTGCTGCCTTTATCTGGTCTGGCCTATATGTGACTCCAGCCCCATTGCTATGTGGTTGACTTTTAACTGCCCTCTGAAACTGTAACTGCTCTGCCCAGGATGTAAAACAAAACGCTGAGTTATGAACACAGCCCAGTCCATCATACAAACCAACCTTCCATCCATTGACTGCATCTATACTTCTCACTGTTTCGGGAGGGCAATCAACATAAACCACGACCCTCCCACCCCAGTTATACTCTCTTCCACCCTCTTCTGTTGGGCCGAGGATACAAAAGCTTAAACATAGATACCAACAGATTCAAGAACAGCTTCTTCCCTGTTGTTAGTAGACCTCTGAATGGACCTCCCAAATTTCAAATTTAATGTTGACCTTCTCTGCAGCCTTAACATTGTCTTCCTCACTGTTCAATTACCTTAATGTGCTTTTTTATGGTATGACCTGACTGTACTGCAAACAAAACAATACTTTTCACTGTACCTAGGTGCTTGTGACAATAATAAATCAAATTAAATGACCTAGCAAGCCATTCAATTCAAGGGCAGTTGGGATGGGCAGCAACTGCTAGCTCAGCCTGAATGCCCACATCCCATGAATTAATAAAATAGTTGGATCCATTTCAAGACAATATCCCCAACCACAGATTATTTCCATTATAACACTTTCTGCTGAAAATCACCACAATCATTTCAAACTGCTGAATCTAACAAAACAGCACCAACCTACACAATATTTCCTTCCTATTCTTTCAAAGAGGGTCCTTGAGTTGTCCAGGAACAAAGACAGTAACCGACAGAACTTCAGTTTCCCTCAGTAAAGACTCTCAATGGAAAACAGGAAACATGGCTATTCTCCCATGCCTAATATAATAGTTTGTAAACTTCTCAAAACCTTTCATTTTCCTCCTACTACTTTATAAGAATTACCCAAAACTACCTCTCAGTAGCGATTATTAAGTGATAATTTGCAGATGTCCCCTTACTCTCCCATTAAAGTATGTTATCACATAGCAACCTGAAAATAGCAGTGTTTATTTGGGACTTTGTTTATAGATTGATGAGTGTAAATTTTGTTGGGATGTTTTAACTCATCTCCATTTGCTTTAATTTCAAAGACTTCACAGTTTCCATGAGATTCCAAGATTGTGAGGAGGTTTTACAGAAACAGAAGCAAACCTTTAACTCCTGCAAACTTCAGTAGGACCAAGTCAACTTGTAATGGGTCACATTTCAGATTTTAAAAGATACAATTTACGAAAATAAAAGCTGCATTAAATTGCACACAACAATTGTGTTCTTTTAATTAAGCAGCGGAAAGAATGATTTGCTTTTCTAGTTAATGTGTTTGAAAGACTTCAGTCCTAAATCACCCCAGAGCATTAAGACACATCAAAGCAAATCAACGCTACTTCAGAAAGGGTAAGTAGAATAGTCCAATCGTACAGAGTTTCCCATCTGTTATCTATAAACTGTGACTGCTTTAAAGTTTTCGCACACATTATCTAAACCAATAGGTCTGTCACGATTAGATAGTTGGTAGTCAGTGTATCGTTCTACTCTATTTAATTGATATCCTATTTGACAACTGCTTGTACTCAATGTGTACTGGGAAATCCAGCTCTTTTCAATTCCCCTTCATTCCTCCATTCTCTGTCCTGAAGGTGTGAACCTACATTGGGTATTTTTCTACAACTTACCTGCACCAGGCTTCCTATAACAGCCTGGCTCATCGGTGCCACTGGGCAATACAACCAAAGCCAATCATTGCAATTGAGCTTACAGACATCTAACAGGACCCATTCACACTTATGTGACTTATGACATATTCACACTGAGAGTCTGCTCCCTTTTTGAAAACCTGGGATGTTCAACACTGACCCAGACCAGCCAAATTCACATTTCAGACCCAGGATCAATCTTGGGATCTTGCTAACCCACAGTCTCTGCACCACACTCATACAGCTGACGGTGTATTTATCTGGCCAGCGAATGAAAGATGTGAATCCGCTGAAAGTTTAGTTTTGCCAGTCATAAATTTCCTTTAACGGAAGAACTTCCTGGAATGATAGGATTTCAGCAAACTGCAGTCAAATAGTTCACATTTTTTTTCTCTCTGCATTAACATGACACCAACATGTAACAGGTACGTCTTGTGATTTTGTAAACATTAAAATGCTTTTTAAAACACGGAGAAAAATATGTTTAATGATTAAACACAAAGTACGGGATGATAGATATTTGCGCACAAGCATTACTATTTTAACCAAACAACAGTTTGCAAACACCTCGATGCTATGCACGGTGCTGCGAACATATTAGACATAATCAGTGATTTAATTCTAGTGAATGGTAGATTAAATCCCACTCCGTTTGCAGATACACAGCATAATGTGGTCTAGTCTGTTCTAGTCAGTGTTAATCAAGCCTGTGTCTAAACTAACCGGCAGAGCGATGGAACAGACAGCGGGTTGCTGGCGAAGTTACCTCTCTGGCGAATTGACCCGGGGGCTGTGAAGCGAGCTCCAGGCACACGGCTGAAGAGGCGCTGTTTGACTGGGGATGGCTTCAGGAAAGACTGAGTCCCAGTGTCAGCTGAAACTTCACATTGTCCAGGGGATAGATCAATGAAGGAGGAGAGTGGGGGGTGGTGGGGAGTTGCCGCCAACCGGGGCTGGAGCGAAAATCACACACACACACAATCCCAGAGAGAGAGAGAGAGATTACTGCGGTCTAACTGTGGGAGATTGGAATCTGTTCGCTCGCAGCCTGGGCAGGAATGAATGAACACTCCCCTCCCTCTGGGCTGTGTTACTGCAGCCTCCTCACCCTGTACCGCACGGAGTTCACTCACTCACTCTCACTCACTCCATCCTCACTCACTCCATCCTCACTCACTCACTCTCACTCACTCACTCCATCCTCACTCACACACTCCATCCTCACACACACTCCATCCTCACTCACACACTCCATCCTCACTCACACACTCCATCCTCACACACACACTCCATCCTCACACACACTCCATCCTCACACACACTCACTCATTCCATCCTCACACACACACTCACTCATTCTCACTCACTCCATCCTCACTCACTCATTCACTCCATCCTTACTTACTCACTCACTCACTCCATCCTCACTCACTCACTGACTCCATCCTCACTCACTCACTGACTCCAACCTCACTCACTGGCTATAACCTCACTCACTGGCTACAACCTCACTCACTCACTGACTCCATCCTCACTCACTCACTGGCTCCAACCTCACTCACTGGCTCCAACCTCACTCACTCACTGGCTCCATCTTCACTCACTCACTCACTCACACACTCACTCCATCCTCACTCACTCAC
>NC_063353.1:48689645-48700629 GCF_021869965.1 Rhincodon typus | reverse complement strand
CACTGACTCCATCCTCACTCACTCACTGGCTCCAACCTCACTCACTGGCTCCAACCTCACTCACTCACTGGCTCCAACCTCACTCACTCACTCACTGGCTCCATCCTCACTCACTCACACTCACTCACACACTCATTCCATCCTCACTCACTCTCACTCACTCACTCCATCCTCACTCACTCACTCCATCCTCACTCACTCTCACTCACTCACTCCATCCTCACTCACTCCATCCTCACTCACTCCATCCTCCCTCACTCACATTCACTCACTCCATCCTCCCTCACTCACATTCACTCACTCCATCCTCACTCACTCATTCACTCACTCACTCCATCCTAACTCATTCATTCACTCCATCCTCACTCACTCACTCCATCCTCACTCACTCACTCACTCCATCCTCACTCACTCACTCACTGACTCCATCCTCACTCACTCACACACTGGTTCCATCCTCACTCACTCACTCACTGACTCTATCCTCACTCACTCTCTGACTCACTGACTCCATCCTCACTCACTCACACCTTCACACACTCATTCACATTCACACTCACTCTCACTCATTCACTCACTCACTTTCTCTATCACTCATCCTTATTCGTTTGCTCACTCACTCATTCACTCACTCACTCAGTCATACTCACCGATGGACTGACTCACTCTCTCATTCACCTTTGCCTCCCCCTATCTTCATAGGAGGCACAGCTTTCTAATTGGCCAGTGTCTCAGGCAGTGTCACATCCACAACTACGGAGCAGAATCCCTGTCTGACTACTGGGTGAAGGTCCTGCTAACATGGGGGTATGCTCTGATGGGAATGAGAGCCCCACCTCATTGCATGTCCCAAATCAAGCTGAAACATTGGCCAGGGCCATTGGCAGGGGTTTGAGTGTAGGCAAGGAGATTGTAGTGTGAGCAGGAGGCTCTGAATGTCAGCAGGTGGGTCTGAGTGTCTGCAGGGGCTTCTGAGTGTGAGTAGGCAGGTCAGAGTGTGAGTTAATGGCTCAGAGAGTGGGCAGATGCTGAGTGTGGGCAGAGGGGCTGGGAGTCACAGTCTAGCAGGCTCTGTTGAAAAATCTCCAATTGGATGCTACCTGGTATCCTATAGACAGGTCAGTCTTGGCTGTTGTCCCATTTAGCAAATTACAACACATTCAGGGCAGACTGTTTGAGTATAATTATGTTGTCTCATTCCGCTCTCCAATCCTGTCGATTTTATTACAGGACAGTGCTTCAAGGTCAGAAAAAGTTGCAATAGAAAGATTCTCTTATCAGGTAATCAGCAAATGATTTGGAGAACACAGTGTTCAGCTCTGAGGTTGAGCCTGAGGGCAGCAGGGGCAGTGCCCCGATGCCGGAGAATGGGCTGGTATCTTTCTGTGCAGATTCAGTGAGCAGCAGGCCCAGGCTTGGTCACCTGCGAGGGGTTCAGGCCCCTGAAGGGTCTCATTCAATGTGCCTCACTGCTACAATCAGTTCTGAACAAGTGTTAACAATTTCACTTTTAAACCAAACATTTGCCTATGGGGACAGTGCCCTTTCAGGTCAGAATTTGAATTGATTTAATAAAATCATATCTTGAAAAAACATAAAACTGTGATCATAGGCCATACAGCTAAGAGAGTCTCCTTCTGTCAATCCTCACTCCCCAACATTAAAAAGGTAAAGGGTAAATTCCTTTTGAGGGGACAATGGCCTAATGGTATTACCATGGGACTGTTAATCCAGAGACCCAGGTAATGTTCTGAGGACCTGGCTTTGAATCCACCATGGTAGCTGGTGGAATTTGAATTCAATAGAAATCCGGAATTGAGTCAAAAAATGACCATGAATCCTTTGTCAATTGTCAGGAAAAACCTATCTGGTTCACTGATGTCCTTGAGTGAAGGGAACTGTTGTCCTTATCTGGTCTAACTACATGTGACTCCAGAACCACAGCAATGTGCTTGACTCTCAACTGTCCTCTGAGCAATTAGAGATGGACAATAAATGCTGATCGAGCCAGCGATTCCCAAGTTCTATGATTTAATTTTTTAAAAAGTCACCATAATACAGATACACAGGAGCACCACCACCTACAAGTTCCCCTGCAAACCACTCACCATCCTGACTTGGAAATATATGGCCGTTCCTGAGGTGTCGCTGGAATTCCCTCCCTAATAGCATTGTGGGTCAACCCACAACAGGTGAACTGCAGCGGTTCACGAAGACAGCTCACCACCACCTTCTCAGGGGCAACTAGGGATGGGCAATAAATGCTGGCCAGCCAGCGATGCCCACATCCCACACATGGATAAAAAAAATCCCAGAGGACCATAGGGCTGTTCTCTCATTGGAGAGAGAGATGACCGCTGGTGAGTTTAACCTAAGGGTCATCATGCCTCAGGTAAGGGGTGTGTTTGAGGAGGCTCAACATTACAACTTACATCAATGATAAAACCCATGGCAGGGACACAACAGCCCCAATAAGACAGTGAAGAAACTGGAATGTATGTTAATTTTGATAATCTTTTAAATTCCTTCTTGTGTTGTTGTAATGCAGGTGCTAAGCTAACTATTTTAAACATCTGAAACAACAGAGTGCGGACTCTAAATGCATAAAAGTTTAGTAATTTGCACTGTAGTGATTAGCATGTCATTCTGTCTGTATGTTAATCATTGATACTCTGTTTTTGTCTGAATTAGCTTTCCAGTGAGTGCATGAAGTGCTTTTGCATTTGTAGAATCATAGAGATGTACAGCACAGAAACAGACCCTTCGATCCAACAGGTCCATGCTGCTCCTCAATAAATCCAGTCCTATTTGCCAGCATTTGGCTCATATCCCTCAAAACCCTTCCTATTCATGTACCCATCCAGATGCCTTTTAAATGTTGTAATTGTACCAGTCTCCGCCACTTCCTCTGACTGCTCATTACATATTTATAGCAGTATGATGGTGTGTTTGAGTTGTAGCAGTTCTCCCTCAATGTTTCCACACCTCACTGGCTCACCAGCCTGGTCTTCTGGTTAAAAAGCATTCCTGCCCACTCTCCGGCCACTCCTGCGCTGTTTCTCTGTTTCCCTGCTGACTGTCCCTCGACCCCAAACCAGTCTCTTCTTCATCTGATGTCTCCACCACAAAGTTGTGCCAATTGGTTGGACTTGGAATTCCTGTCACAATGACAGCAAGATTCTGGGTGAAGTTTTCCAAAAAATCCAGGGCTACCAAAATCCAAAACCCGATGAGAACCAAGGAGTCCCTGTGTCCAGGGATTAATCCATTCCCTTTGTCTGTTCATTCAAATATTCCAGAGAGAATGATTCCAAGCACCCACCCTGCCTTAAAATGGTGATTAATGTGCCCAGGATTAACTCTCACAGAATTGTTACTATGTAGAAGGCAACCATTCAGCCCATCATGTTTGTATCATCTTCTGCCTTTCTCCATATCCCTGACCACCACTTCCATCCAAATAACCCTCCAATGTCCTATTGAATCCCTTAGTTGAACCTGCCGCCACCACATTTCTAGGCAGTGCATTCCAGACCCTAATTACTTGCTGGGTGAAAAAGGTTTTCCTTACATCATTCTTGCTTCCTTTGCACATCACCTTAAATCTATGCCCTCTCCTGTGTTATTTTAACCAGTGGAAACAACTTCTCCCTGTTTACTCTATCCAGCCTGCTGAAGAGTTTGAAATCTCATTCTTCTCCTCTCCAAGGAGAACAATTCCGACTTCTTCAATCTATCCTCATCACTTAAGTTTTTCATTCCTAAAACCATGATGTGGAGGTGCCGGTGTTGGACTGGGGTGGACAAAGTCACCTTTTGCTACTCCGAAAGCTTGTGATTTCAAATAAACCTGTTGGACCATAACCTGGTGTTGTGTGACTTCTGACTTTATTCATAAAACCATTCTTGTAAATCGCTTCTGCACACTTTCCAATGCAGTCACATCGTTCCAAAATCGGCGGGTGCAGTTTGAATTCAGTGTGTGTGGAATGTATTTGCTAAATACCAACACTACAATCGTACACTTATTTCCTGTAATATTCAAACTGTAATGGTCTTGGTAAGATTTGTTTCTGAATGTAATGAAGAAGCTATTTTGGGGCTGGGGGTCTAGTCAATAACCTGGGAGCTAGGGACTGGGGAGTAACAGAGATTGGTGTCAGCTCCCCCACAGACAGCTATTGCAGACAGCTCAGGGTTTGAGAAATGCTGCAAATTCTCAATCTAAAACCGTGTGCGACTGTCAATAAAGGTCAGCTGTGAATGTTTGTCTATGAGATCAAAACTAAAATGGCCTAGTCACATTTTGTTCAATGACTTTATGTGCGTTCGTTTACCAGTTAGAATTAAAAAGCATCTGTGAACTGACAACCTAAATATTATAAAGTTACGAGGAGGATTTTGAATTACAATGTGTTTAAATGGGCAGGAGGGCGTGTTCACTCCTGCCTTGTCAATGTATCACAGAGCAACTTCAAACCCTGACCACGGCAGCGAGTCCTAAATGTGATCTTTTCTTTCCATCCTGTGGGTTGTCCCGGGCATTCTCGGCTCCCTTGGTAACTTATTACTCATTTTTACTTCACGCATCATTAGTGGAAAAGAAAGCAGCCTGGCCTCACGCCGATTGATGAGAGGTTCTACTTGGAGAGAGTCCTCACTGAGAATATTCACAGCAGACTGACTGCACAGGAACAACTCGCCCTCTCCTGGCCATCTCGGCATTCTCCCTCTGAGTAAACTCCACACAGAGCTTTTGTACCATCTCACAAGAACCCTCAGTCCTTTTACGAAGCTGCATGTACCTTGTATCATGTTGTTGCAAATACAAGCACAGAAAATGCAGGAGCAACTCAGCAGGTCTGGTAGCATCTGTGGAGAGAGATACAGAGTTAATGTTTTAAGCCAAAAGCAGAAATCGCTGGAAAATCTCAACGGGTCTGGCAGCAACTTTTCGGGTCAAGTGACCCTTTCTCAGAACTAGTTAGTTCCTTAACCAAAACATTTACTCTGATTTCTCTCCACAGGTGCTGCCAGACTTGCTGAGCTTTTCCAGCAACTTCTGTTTAATGTTTTTAATGTTTAATCTTTTTCATCATCTTCTGAAGAAAAGTTATAAAGGATTCGAAGTGTTAACTCTGTTTCTCTCCCCACAGGGCCTGCCAGATCTGCTGGGCTTCTCCTGCATTCTCAGTGCTTGTTTCAGATTTCCAACTTCGACAATATTTTGTCTTTATTAATGTTATTATACACCTCTGGAGTAACTGAGACTTGAAACAACACCTTCTGGCCCTGAGGCAAGGACACTACTACTATACTACAAAAGCTCTTTCTGAATAAACTTATTTGTAGTCTGATCTGATGCCTAATCCAGTTACCCATTCAAATTAATAGAATGACCATAATAGCACTCATCAATAATTACGCGCCATGCTACAATAAGTTTAGTGAGACCTGCAGTTTAGTGTAATGAGAATGTTCCAGTCCCATATAGTTGGATCTTCCATCTGACACCTGCCTGTCTATATCACCACTAACAAAAAAACTTCCACTTATAAAACCACAGAAAATATCAAAGCACTTTACAGACAATGTAGACGTGTTGTCTTATTAGGAAAGTTAGGACAAGCGAGGCTTGTATCCATTGGAGTTTAGGAGAGTACAATATGTTTGATTAAACATATAAGATCTTGAGAGATCTGGACAGGGGTGTCTGGAGAGAATCATAGAATCCTTACAGTGTGGAAATAGACCCTTCAGCCCAACAATTCCACACCAACCCTCAGAGCATCCCACCCAGACCCATTCCCCTATAACCCACCTAATCTACACATCACTGAACACTATGGGCAATTTAGCGTGGCCAATCCACCTAGTCTGTACATCTTTGGACTGTGGGAGTAAACCAGAGCACCCGGAGGAAACCCATGCAGACACAGGGAGAATGTGCAAACTCCACACAGACAGTTGCCTGAGGGTGGGATCAAACCCAGGTCTCTAGCACTGTGAGGCAGCAGTGCTATCCACTGAGTCACTGTGCACCAATGTTTTCTCCTGTTGGAGAATCTAGAACTAGGGGTCACTGTTTAAAAATAAGGAGTCACCCATTTAAAATAGAGATGGAGGAGAGATTTGTTTGGATCTGTCTTCCCCAATATGTAGTGGAAGATGATTCTTTGAATATTTTTAAGGAAAAGATCGTTAGACTCTTGAAAACAAGGGAGGAAGGGTTACCTGGATGTGTAGGCAGGATTGTGGAGTAATCAGATCAGTTGTGAATTTATTGAATGGTAGATCAAATTTGAGGAGCTGATTGGCCTATTCCTGTGCCTAACTCTTTCACCCTGAATTCAATATTTCTTTCCCTCTCTTCATTTCCCTGATTGCCTCACCCTGATGCTATCAACTCGCATTTGCAACAGAAAAGTTTACACAAGGCAGACATGTCAGGGCCAAGTCAAACTCACAGCAGATACCATCATACAAGCTGGTGACAGCAAATCAAAGTTCAAAATGTGTCATTGAAACTTAAGATATACCAGGGCTAATAAAGCACATTGCAACTACTTTCTGGAATTACATGAAAAAGACCACAAATTTAGTTAGAATTCAAAGCCCATCCTAACAGAGAGTGGTGGGCGTGTGCAATGCGCTGCCGGCAGTGGTAGTGGACTCAGATACTTTAGAGACTTTTAAGCGACTCTTGGGTAGGCACACGGAGGATAGTAAAATGTAGCGTATGCCGGGTAGATTGATCTTAGTGGGATAATAGGTCGGCATAACATCGTGGACCAAAGGGCCTGTACTGTGCTGTACTGTTCTATGTTCTACGTTCTAACTGCTCTTGACTTGCATGATTTATTAGGCCATTTCAGAGAGCAGTTAAAAGCCAGCCACACTGCTATGGGACTGGAGTTACATGTAAGCCATACCAGGTCAGGCTGGCTGAACTCCTTCTCTAAAGGACATTAGTGACCTTGGTAAAAGTTTATGATAATTTCATGGCTAATTCTACATGGTTACTAACACTAAGTTTTCAATTCCTGATTGTTAAAAAGGAAAATTGATTTTAAACTCCACCAGCTACCCTGATTCCTTGAACCATTTGAGCTAGAATTGAAACAATGACCTAAGGTTGTTGCCCTTGCTATCCTTCATAGTCCTCCAGTACACTGTGACCTATTGAAGGGAATCCAAAATACATAAGTTTTTAGATTAATCTCACTAAAGAGTGAATGAAAGACTTTCATTGATGAAGCAGCTTTCACTATCCCAGGACTTTTCTAAGCCTCTTCGAACCAATGAAGTACTTTGAAAATGTTGTTACCATTGTCGAGAAATCAATTCACTCAGTTCTTAAAACTAAGTGGCAGTCTTTTTTACTGATGTTGGCCATGGGATGAATATTAGCCAGGACATTTTCCAGACTTTCATCTTTCCCAATTACTAATTATCTCTGCAGCAACACTTAATCTATTTAAATAGAACCATTTGCTAAATCATATTAGACTGTGGAAAGTGTTTCAGAATGTCCCTCTCAGCTTGAATAATGAAAAAACTCTAGCAAAAGCCATTACTTCTCTAACGTAAAAATGAATGTTTTCAACTTCTCGATGCAAAGGAATGTAATTATTTAGAATATCTTAAACATATGCAAATCTGCTTCAGCACATGTTATAAAGTTGTATTTTTCATAAAATTGTTTTGCTGTTAAATCCATACACAGCAAATTAATATAGTATGTTGTTGCCGCATTACTATTTCATTTTTGAGTATATTTTGCGAGGATAGACTATTGGAAAATCAAAGAGAAAAGCAGGTGTATGCATCAGGCCATTTCCCAATGTTCTACTTAGATACCTGAAGTGTGAGACTGCAGGCCAAGGTTACAACTTTGTAAAATCTATTTATTTATTCATGTGAATCAGATATAATCAATGGAGGGAATGTTCTGTGTTTCCTATTTGCAGTTAGACTGCAAATGCATTTTTCCAATTGCTTTTGATTTTGTATCAAGAGTAATTGGTAAAAAATCTCTCAGCATTTTTAGAGCCAGAGAATCCTTACCATACATTCGGATGCAATTCAATCCATCAAGTCCATGCTTCCACTTCACAGAGAAAGTGAATCAATCCCATTGCCCACTCTACTTCTGTAGCCCAGCAAGTTTACTTCCCTCAAGTGCCCATCAATTATCCTTTTGAAATCATTCACTGTCCCTGCTTCCACCACTCTCACAGGAAGCACATTCCCAGTCATTGTCAGTGATTGCATAAAAGGTTTTACCTGAGGTTTCTCGGGGGGGCATCTATTACCCAAAATCTTAAATATTTGTCCCCTAGACCTTGTTTCATAATGAATGGGAGCATTCTTGCCTGTTTATTGGTGATAAAATTATAGTAAACTCTATGATTTATTCTAAAATATAAGGTGTACAACCAAGACTTTTAAAATGATAGGATGGAATGAGGACTTGTGCGTATGAAGCCCACAGTTAAAGAGTTGGATGAAGTTGCCAGGAACTATGTGCTTGATGGGGTGACATTGTTATCTGGATCAGTGATGAAAACTGAGACTGTTGGAGAATTGCCACAATCTCTCGAAATTTATCTGTTGGTAAATATTCTTGAATTGATCACATGTTTGCATCTTTGTTGTCTTTGTCTGTACCAGTGGATTTTGCTCCTAGTGAGGATGGCAAGGAGGTGAATGGTGTTAAAATAGCAAGCACCAGCCTACTTCAGCTGCGACTGTAAACATATCTTGATGGTCTGTTCCTACTCCCTTTCGGTCTGTTATATAATAGTAAAGATATCAGAAGAGGAGGGTATTAATCAAGTCATAGCAAAGATGAATACAGAATGATAAAATGTTTGCAACATGATGACCATTCAGCTCATTGCATCAATGTTTACTCTCTACAAGAGCGTCTTGCTGTGTTCATTTCCTTACCTTTTCTCTGTTGCCCTGCAAATTTTTCACTTCTAATGATTATCCAGTTCCTTACTTCTTCATATTCAGCTGTTCATTCAATAGCACCTTGACATAGCATTAGAAATAAACTTACTTATATTTTCTAAAGCCACCTTCAATTTTACAAAGAAAGCATGACTTAGACAGTTTTAAAACTCTTACTAAAACGTAGCAAATTCGCACTCGCCTTGCATTTTCCTTCAAACTGTCCTTTCCTCTCTGGAGTCCAATTAATTTTGAGGGGGATGAAAGGTTCCCCTTGCTTAGGACGAGAGGATCCTCTGTGAAATTGTTAATCAAGTCTCAACGATTTCCTCATGGGCATGAATCCAGCTGTGCAGCTCCTCAGAGGCACTAATTGGCAGCTACCCTTAGACTGCAGACTGGAAATTACTGTCAACCAAGTTATTGTATGAATGCTAAAAGATCGCCATATCAAATTCCTACTACTCTACTTTTTTAATGGGGAGTTACCCTGTTAAAGTCAATGAGTTGAAGCCTCAATTAAAACAGGAATTTTATACCGGCATTATGTGTTCCTACAATAACAGCAGTGATGATTTCCACTCTCAAGTGCTGACTGGAATTCAGAAGTCACAATTATGCAGTAGGAGGTAGTTTTCTGAAATTCGAGATAAGGTGCAGCAGATAAAAACATGAGAATCTTTAATTTGCTTCAAACCAGGGCATCAGTCACCTTGGCAACACTTGGGAATAGCCAGCAGTGAATGCTTGAGATGGAAAGGTTTTACACCTATTTATACTATTACCCATTGCCTGGTGTAAATGAACAAAAACATCTTTTACATTTGTTGACAATGGATACAATGATTGGTTACAGGAATCAATCTAACAGGAATGTGAACGTTAGTGTTTGAGCATTTGCATCGTTTTGGAGAAAACTTTATTCTAGATGGTAGCTTGCTAGTGGCAGATCTTACACCTGAGACAGAGGACTGTGGACTCAAGTCCCATTCGAGAGTTTTGAGAACAAAGATTAATGTGCTGCGTTTTGGAAGACATGCTTACCTGAGAGGCCATGTCTCCTCTCTCTGATGACTGTCAAAAAATTCATGGAGATATTTCAACAAAGGACACTGGAGTGGGTTTATCTGTTAGTCAAATCATTAAAACAATTAAATCAAATCATTAATCAATAGGGTGGTGCGTTGACTCAGTGGTTAGCACTGCTGCCTTACAGCTCCAGCAACCCAGATTCAATTCCACCCTTGGGCGACTGACTGTGTGGAGTTTGCTTGTTCTCTCCGTGTCTGCGTGGGTTTCCTCTGGGTGCTCCGGTTTCCTCCCACAGACCAAAGATGTGCAGGGTAGGTGGATTGGCCATGTTAAATTGCCCGTAGTGTTCAGGGATGTATAGATTAGGTGGGTTAGCCATGGGAAATACAGGGTTACGGGGAAAGGGTAGGGGTTTGGGTCTGTCTGGAATGGTCTTCAGAAAGTCTGTGTGGAATGTTGTGGCAAAGGGCCTGTTTCCACACTGTAAGGATTCCCAGAATCCCTACAGTGTGGAAACAGGCTCTTCGGCACAACAAGTCCACACCGACCCTCAGAGTATCCCACCCAGACCCACCCCCCTATAACACACCTAATCTACACATCGCTGAACACTACGGGAAATTTAACATGGTCAATCCACCTAGCCTGCACATCTTTGGACTGTGGGAGGAAACTGGAGCACCCGGAGGAAACCGACGCAGACACGGGGAGAATGTGCAAAGTCCACACAGACAGTCGCCCGAGGCTGGAATTGAACCCAAGTCCCTGGTGCTGTGACGCTGCATTGCTAACCACTGAGCCACTGTGCCACCCGATTTCTATAAAACTAAACACATTTCTGCTCAGATTGCTGTTTGTGGCAAGGATATTAAAACAGTGATTAAACATAAGGAAAGCAATCATAAGGAGCAGCAGGGAAGTAGTCTCGGAGCAGAGGCTAGGAGGGAGAGCAGTCCCAGAGCAGGGATCAGTGAGGGGGAGCAGTCCCGGAGCG
>NC_063353.1:48648228-48689635 GCF_021869965.1 Rhincodon typus | reverse complement strand
GGAGCAGTCCCGAAGCGGGAATCAGCAAAGGGGAGTAGTCCCGGAGCGGGGATCAGCGAGGGGGAGCAGTCCCGGAGCGGGGATCAGCGATGGGGAGTAGTCCCGGAGTGGGGATCAGTGAGGGAGAGCAGTCCTGGAAAAACATACCTTGGAGCAGCTGAGAACTAGTGTAGAGCAGACTGGAAGCTTGAAGCGAAGTGGGGATGGTTATTGGACCAGAGCCTGGTGCAGGCAGTCAGACCACGTGCAGAGGCCCTGCACTCAGCTCCTGCAATGTAATGTTTATACGTAATTTGTTTACATGACTGTGATGTCTATCTTTTTAACTATGTCTTATTTCTGTAAAGTAATGCAACTACTTTTCTCTTCTAGTCCTCTTTTGTGTCTAAGATTTGTATCTAGGTACTTGTACCCAAGTGGCACCATAAGAGGCGACATTGTAAAACTTTTCTGTTCTCGTGTACGTATGTACTTGAGGACAAATGACAATAAAGGATATTTTTCTCTTCTGATTTGATCATAGCTTCGTAAATCACTCTGCAGTATTCTCTTGTAATGTGAAGACAGTTCACTGTATCATGGGTCACGCAGGGCACTGCAATTCTCCATATAAGATTGACAATGTCGCTCTGTTTGTGTATTTTGCTCCCCGAGAAATAGTTAATGAGCAGAATCTTATAGGGTCCAGACTGACATGGGCAGTCAGCAAGATTTGTGACAGAATTGGCAGGAGGTCAAGTGAATCCCATCTCGATGTTAGGAGCGCCTTGTGGCATCGCTTATAGTTTTTGCCAAGTGGCAAGGCTGATTTCTTGATAACCACAGCCAGTTACCAATTAGCAGATTTACTGTGTGTTAAATAGCTTATCAATGTCACATCTTTGCTCATTAATATTCAGCTTCCTGCCTTACCAAACATGCCAAACAGGTTTGACATCAAGAATTCTCATAGAACATAGAACAGTACAGCACAGTACAGGCCCTTCGGCCCACTCTGTTGTGCCAATCTTTTACCCTAAACCTAAGGTCTTTCTAACCTCCATCCCTACCTTATACTATCATCCATATGCCTATCTAATAGCTGCTCAAATGCCCCTAATGAGGCCGACTCCACTACCCTCTCTGGCAATGCATTCCACGCCCCTCCCACTCTCTGAGTAAAGAACCTACCTCTGACGTCTCCCTATGGAAGTCCAAGCGGGTAACTGGAGACCAGCTCATCACTGGCAGCAAGGAGCCTCCATGTTGCTTAGCACCCAACTGCACCTCAGGATACAATCCATGGGCACCTACTGCCCAGACCCCCCATCCACTGGCATCCAGCATTTGCCAAGCCCTCATGACTATTATGATAACTCACTGATATACTTGAGGGCACTTAGGAAGCTAGTTCAGGCACAGGAGCATGCACCCGGCTCAAAGGGTGGCTTCAGCGCCATCTTAGGACTGCTCACTTGTTCTCTAAGCGCCGCCAAACATGCTCACCAGATCCTTTCCTTACCCTGCCTTGCCAATCGGCACAGGCGCACAACCATGCAGCTTGTACAGAGCCAATGGATTGTCCTTGGTAGTGTGTTCCAAGGGAATGTGTCAGCTCACAGAGGGCATGCAGGGAGGCTGCAAAAATGAGTGAGAGAAGATGTTACAGCTAATAGTGAGAGTGGCAGAACATGAGCCTTGGTGGGAGGTAGTTGCAGTAATGGAGATAGATAGAGTGTGAGGTATTGGAGTGAAGAATGCAGCATTTACCCCGACAGAGCGGAGAAGGTCATTAGCCTTCTTATGGCATTGCTGGCCATTCCTCCAAACCATGGGGACAGCATTGACATCCGTGACAGCTTCAGACCAGGTTGCCAATGTCCAGTAGTATGACCTTCTCTGCCTGTCCCCCACGAAGAATGTGTTTCTCCTTTGCATCAGTGTCCTGGGCAGGACCTCCAGGTCTCTATCTGAGAATCATGATGCTGCCTTCCACTTCTCTGACATCTTCGCACTCAATGTCCATCACCAAGCAGGGCAGCTTTGGAATGACAGGTGTAGAGATGGAGCTGGCACTGGGTTGGTGCTCTTTCAGCAGATCCCTGGTGATGGACAAGTCCTTCCAGGAAAAGTGTGTGGTAAGAAGGGACCAGAATAATGATGGATAGCATAAGCAGGGCAGGTGGTAAATGAAGTGATAAGGTGAGAGATCTGGCCGGGCCTCATGGAGGGAAATCTTTCAAAACACGCAGTGCAATTAGCACTTGGCTGAAAAAAAATGTAGGATTCAGCCCAATGTCTTCATACATAATCACACTCGAATATTTCAACTGACTTGGGAAATATGGCATAGTAATATGTTTTGAGGTTTTTTCCAGCTGAACTATTGGGTGTATAAATTATGGTTTTTGAATTGTTTCTTTAAAAAGAAGCCGTTCTGCTTTTGATCCACACCAGAGAAGTACAAAAGACAATAAATAAACATTTTATTTCTTTCAGCACCATAGTAAATGAAATACCTTGAAAATAACCACAGGAACGCTGATGGCTCCCTATTCATTCTTATATGGTTTTCAACATAAAAATTACTAAAGGAAAGATTGAGGTGTTGGATGTGTATAAATTGTATTTTTTAAATTTTGCAATAAAATGGGCAGCCTTCCTGCTCCTCTGACGCTGCTTGGCCTGCTGTGTTCATCCAGCTCTACACATTGTTATCTCAGATTCTCCAGCATCTGCAGTTTCTACTATCTCTTGCCTCCATGTCTCGATGTTTTCAACGTTCTGGCCATATTGAGACAGTATTAAAATACAAACAGTAATAGCTGTATAATGTTGGTGGAATTAACGATCAACTTCCTTGCACTGCCCGAAGCAGAATGACTGCAGTTGAAATTAATGTAACGGAAAGCCACTTTAACAAACCATTATATAGTTGAATTCATCAATTGTTCTTTTAATTTTCCTCACAGTACAAGGTATAAGTCTACCATTTATTCAAGTTTCACCTTGAAACAGGACAGATATTGCTTAAAGACCAGCACACAATAGTGAGCGCAAAGAATGGCTCAACACTTTTAGAAATTCGACAGATGCTCTTCTCAGCTCCACTTTGTTCCCATGTTTAAGGAGAATATTTTTGGCGACTCTCTGCAGTCTGGTGCTTCTGGTACTTCAGTGATGAGGATAGTTTGAAGAAGTTGGGATTGTTCGCTTTGGAGAGAAGAAGATTGATTAGAGGTTTCCTAAACCATGAGTTGGCTGGACAGACTTTTACCTGGAAAAAATGTTAAGAAATGAGAATGAAAATAGCACACTGCAACATTTACATTTTGTATTGAAGTTAAGGAATATTAGTGGGGAGGATTAATGACACCTTAAATCTAACTAACATTATACTAAATCTAGGCATGTCCAAATGATTTTTTGACATTTTCACCATTTTCCACATGTGTATTTTATAGTGAGAAAAACAGTAAGACACAGAGTAAAGTTTTTCAATTGTTGCCGTGATCCAGGGCCATATGCTCAGTTTTAAAAAAAAAGAAAAAAGTAGAGAGATACAGCTTAAAGAGAGTCCATCAGTTCTGAGCCAGCCCACCATCACCAACACCTACACTGCCAACCCTCCTCCACCATCTCGCCACTGTTTACACCAGAACCAACCAACGTTGAATTTGCCACTCTTCAGGTGCCATCTTTTGGCACTGGACCAATTCTCCTCCGCTACTGCCTTGCTGTTGCCTGTACTGGATCCACCATCAGATACACGTTTCTCACCAAAGGACCGACATCATCAATGTCACTGTGATGCCCTTCAAACACCGTTTCAGCACCACCAGCGTCAGACCCAACCAATGACAAAATTGCCAATCCTCAGGCGCTATCTTTCACTACTGGACCTACCTCGTGACATTTTTTGTTGGGAATTAAAGATTATTTTGTCTAATTCAAGCAGGCTGACCTATTAATATGTTGAATCTCCTCCCCTTCCATCTTTGCTCCAATCAGAGACCTACCTCTTGTGTGAGTGATCTCAGCCATTCCATCCAAGGTGAGGAATTTCCATCAACAAAGTAGAAAGAAAAAATGACTGAGAATATCAACGGGGTTAAAGTTGTTTCAGAGATAGTAGGAACTGCAGATGCTGGAGAATCTGAGATAACAAAGTGTAGAGCTGGATGAACACAACAGGCAAAGCAGCATCAGAGGAGCAGGAAGGCTGACGTTTCGGGCCTAGACCCTTCTTCAGAAAACGTTTCGGGCCTAGACCCTTCTGAAGAAGGGTCTAGGCCCGAAACATCAGCCTTCCTGCTCTTCTGATGCTGCTTGGCCTGCTGCGTTCATCCAGCTCTACACCTTGTTATCTCAGAATATCAACGGGACTTGGTTCAGAATGGCTGTGCTGACAGTGGATCTGAGTAGAAGCAAGGAGGACTTATCATTTCAATCAACAGTTCAGGTGCTGTCATTGCAAACATGTAGCCAAGCATTAAAATCCTTTTACACAGAACAAGGTCTTACAAAGACCAATTCACCCACTTTAAGTGATGTCAGTTCATGGAAGAATTTAGTTCATGGATTCCAATGAAATATCATCTTATTCCTCAATCATGACTTTGGATTTTTCACATCTCACTTTCCTGGCATCAGTTGTGATTATATACTCAGTTTTAGGGATGTATTAAATAAAACGATTTAATCGGCCTGTTCAGTTTGATAAAATATCTGAGTGAACTATATTAAGGGTTATGGAGACTTACACGTGACTCTAGACCCAAAATAATACAGCTGACTCTTAACTGCTCTCTGGATAATTAATTATGGGCAATAAATGTTGGCCTAGCCAGTGATGCCCTTATCCCATAAATGCACAATTTTTAAAAACCCTGTTTGTAGTGTAGGAAATGAGCGAATGCTTAGCAAAATTCCACAAACAACATTATAGGAACGGCAATCTGTCTTAGTGACATTGATTTAAAGATAAATATTGATCAGGACATGAGGGATAGTTCAGAATAACCTTATACTCATCAGAGAGTGCAGTAACTCATCCTCAACATGGCACTTTTGATGGTGCCACATTCTCTCAATAATGCACTGGAATGTCAGTCTTGATTTTATGCTCAAATATCTGTACATTTGACATTCATTAGAATAATTGGAACAGCAGCTGGTTCCTCAGTTTAATATTTCTTATCATGGTGGAATGAAGACCATCATCACTGCAGCATTCTCACATTACTGCCTGGAACTGACAGCCTCAATCACACCTCACCAGGGAGCAGGTTTAAATCTATAACAGGTACAAATCGAATCCTGAAGACGGGTTATACCCAAAATGTTGACTTCTCCTTTCCCCTAGATGCTGCTTGGCTTACTGTGTTCTTCCAGCCTCCTGTTTGTCTACCTACAAATCCAATTGAACCAGGCAGACAATTGAGGGAGCTTTCATCTATATCTGCTTTATTAAAATAATGGTAAAACTCAATTTGAGAGAAATATAAGTATTTTTTCTAAAGGATAACTTCTAACGTACTTTCGTTACTATTTTCAAATACAAATTATTAAAAGCAGTCTCATAACAAACTCTCGTGATACAATTTCATACTTCTGTGGAATAAAATGTAATATGTACCATGTGCATAAACAGTTGTGCTAAATAAAATTAAATTGGAAACATTCATTTAATTCCATATCAGTTTTGATTAGCCCATTAGTTATGACTTGAATGTTTTGGTTTTGTGGAAATTGGGATTAACACTGGCAGGAAGAACTTTTTACAGAATGAAAAATATTGTGCTGCATCAGCTTTGGCCATTAGCACAGTCTGCTGAAACAATGTAACATTCTCACCTCACCCATGAAATATTTGCCTCTGATTTTGCCAGAACCAATTGCTGGTCTCAGTTGAGACATTGTCTAATGTTTTAATTTCAGTCCCAAATGATGGATGGAATAAGAATGTCATTTGATTCCAATTTTATTGTTGTGTGTGCCCTTCATTTAGACAGGAGTGAAGTTACCAGTCAATGACAAATGGCATAATTGCTGATAAGGGTGTCAGCATTGTGACTTTAACAAGATAAAGCTGAAGGAAGCATGTGATAAACCTTCAGATGAGATCAAGATAATCAAGATGGTATCATGAAATTAATTGTGAGGCTGCCAAGTCCTTTCGGGAATGGGGAAGATTATCAAACAAAGCTATCATTGTGATGAATTATATTAGTCACAACAATGCTTTCTTGGTTAGCAGGTCAAGAAAGATCTTCAATGGAGTGAAAATGCATGTGGAATACTTTCTTAGTCTCAATGTATGAGACCTAATTCATAATGATTGAAAACTCCAGACTTCTACTAGATTGAAGATGGAATAATGTGGTGGGAAGTGGAGCTGGGAGAGACAGTGATGATTATTACATTCTCTGCTACTGGGTAAACAGTAAATGTGTGGCACTGGAGAAAGCAAATGGCAAACATCATTGGTTTCTGTTCCAAATGGCCTGTTCACCAAAATATGGATAAGATAGAAAAGGGGTTTTGCAGATGGTGGCAGTAACCTGCCAAAGATTATGTTCAATTTACTTAAGGGCCCTGTACTGAATTCTTCCTTCATCTGTATCTGAGATAAATGCCTTTTTACAGAGTGCAAAGAAGATCGATAACGTACAGCACCTGTCCTTTCTCAAGTCTTGTCCCTTAAGGGATCCTGCTCCATCAAGCTGCTGTAAGAGAATTTGCGTTGTCTCTTATCATTGACAAGCTGTTATCCTCCATCCTTACAACAGTTTGTGATCTTTCCGGTCAGCACCCCCTGCCAGGTACTGATTCATGATAAGGTCAGGATGCAAGAGCAGTCATCTGCAATGAGGAGACCATTTATCAAAGTGTCATCTCCTGTCTCAGAAACTCTCCGTTCAGTTCCAATGTGTCTTATCATAACTATAGCTAAGCACCACTAGCATCCCCTTACTTCAGGATAGATTCAATATTCAAGAGGATAGATTCAGAAAGACTTTTTTAAAAATGCACAGAGGCACTATAGCTAGATTTGATAGAACAACGTATGACCGAAATTCAGAATGCATACCAGACCGCTCAGTGCATCTCAGTGTTGTCTACGAAACCATAAGAACAAATATCTTTCTAAATGTCTTGCACCCAAATCTTGTCTAAGACACCCTGGAAAAGGTCAAAGAATAATTCAATTCTGATCAATGGTGAGGCAGATGGAATCCGACAGTCCAGGGGATAGGGATGATATAACAGAGCACCATTTTAAATGAAATCTCTAAAGGATAACCATTCTGCACTCCAGATCTAGTCGTTTTTTTTTGTGCTAAAGGGATAGTTTATAGTAAAGTTTGCAAAGTGACACAAAAGTAAAAGTTTTTCTGTACTTTGAATATTGCAATCTTTGATAAAATTTCAAGGGATGATCAGCAGACTCTGGTTGCACCCATTTGTTCTGGAACCAATTGATGTTGGTTACAGAAAAAAACAGAACACTTGGCCAAAATCAGTATGCTTTTTATCAGCGTAATTATCTCCTGTTAAGCATAGTTTCTCCAGCTCACAGGAAACTCATAACTTGTAGTGCTATCCCATGCGCCAACTCATTGTGGAAACAGGCATGTTTTAAGATATTTAGAAGCAACAATTTCAGTTTGTAAAATACCCCTGAGTCCTGATGCTGTTATTTTTCATTTCTGTTCTTGAGCACAATGGAAAAAAACAAGCAAACAAATTACATTTTGCTTGGAGTTATATATAGATGTATCAAAGAAATGCAAGGTAATTTTAAAGAGGAATTTAATGAATTATACCAAAATTTGAAATAACATTTTTATATTTCCTTCAGGCATGATTATTAGGATGTTTTTAATTTGTAGAATTGCTTTCAATTGCCACAAGTTGAAACTATCAAATTGGAACTATATTTTCATGTGACACCCAAACACAAGTCCCTGTTTAGACAGAATCAACCTGATAAAGTGCTGCCCATGAAGGAATGGTGCTCAGAGAAGGTGGTTCATTCTAAATAAGCTTATTTCACCCATTGCAGGCTCTTCTGTATCTGTATTTCCTTTGATTTCACAGATTGTGTGGTGCTGTAGTATGTAGAAGAGTCTGATGTTTTGTTGAAAATAAAACTACATTTAACATAAAAGATTTTAAGATGCAAACTATACTGTATCTGCTGTTCCTGATGTGGCCTCCTCTACATCGGGGAAACCAAGCGAAGGTTTGGAGACCGTGTTGTGGAACATCTACGCTCGGTTCGCACTAAACAACTGCACCTCCCAGTCGCGAACCACTTCAACTCCCCCTCCCACTCCTTGGACAACATGTCCATCTTGGGCCTCCTCCAGTGACACAACGATGCCACCCGAAGGCTGCAGGAACAGCACCTCATATTCCGCTTGGGAACCCTGCAGCCCAATGGTATCAATGTGGATTTCACCAGCTTCAAAATCTCCCCGCTCCTGACTGCATCCCGAAACCAGCCCAGCTCGTCCCCGCCTCCCTAACCTGTCCGTCCTTTCTCCCACCTATCTGCTCCTCCCACCTCAAGCCCCACCCCCATCTCCTACCTACCAGCCTCATTCCCGCCTCCTTGATCTGTCCGTCCTCCCTGGACTGACCAACCCCCATCCTAACTCCCTACCTACACTCACCTTTATTAGCCCCATCCCCACCTCCCTGACCTGTCTGTCTCCTCTCCACCTATCCTCTCCTCTATCCATCTTCTATCTGCCTCCCACTCTCTCCCTATTTATTTCAGAATCCCCTTCCCCTCCCCCACTTCTGAAGAAGGGTCTAGGCCCAAAACGTCAGCCTTCCTGCTCCTCTGATGCTGCTTGGCCTGCTGTGTTCATCCAGCTCTACACCTTGTTACCCCCCCTTGTGACCTTTTAGTTGTGTTTAGTTTAAAAATTAATTCACTGGAATTGGGCCTCACTAGCTGGGCCAGCATTTATTGCCTAACCCTAGTTGCTCTTGAGATAGTGGTGGTGAGCTGCTTTCTTGAACCACTGCAGTCCACGTGCTGTAGGTAGATCCACAATGTACTTTGGGAGGGAATTCCAGGATTTAAATCCAATGACACTGAAGGAATGATGATACTTTTCCAAATCAAGATGGTGAGTAACTTGGAGTGGAACTTGCATGTTGTGGTCTTCCCATGTATCAGCAGCATAGTGACTCAGTGGTTATCACTGCTGCCTCACAGCTACAGGGACCCAAATTTGATCTCACCCTCGGGTGACTGTCTGTGTGGAGATTGCACATTCTCCCCGTGTCTGCGTGGGTTTCCTCTGGGTGCTCTGATTTCTTCTCACAGCCCAAAGATGTGCTGGTTAGGGTGGATTGGCCTTGCTAAATTGCCCGTAGTGTCCAGGGATGTGCAGGCTGGGTAGTTTAGCCAGGGTAAATGTGAGGTTACAGGGATAAGATAGTCGGGACAGGTCTGGGTGGAATACTCTTTGGAAAGTCAGTTTGGACTCGATGGGCTGAATCGCTTCCACACTGTAGGGATTCTGTGATTGTCCTTCTAGACGGAAGTGGGTTTATAAGGTGCTGTCTAAAGAAATTTGGTGAATTTCTGCAGTGCACCTTGTAGATAGTACACACTGCTGCTACTGAGCTTCGGTGGTGGAGGGAGTGGATGTTTGTGGATGTGGTGCCAATCAAGTGGGCTGCTTCATTCTGGATATTGTCAAGCTTCTTGAGTGTTGTTGGAGCTGCATCCAGTCAGGCAAGTAGAGAACATTCCATCAGACTCCTGACTTATGTCTCAAAGAAGGTGGGCAGGCTCTGGGGAGACAGAAGGTGAGTTATTCATTACAGGATTCCGAGCCTCTGGCCTGCTCTTGTAGCCATTGTGTTTATGTGGCTGGTCCAGTTCAGTTTCTGGTCAATTGTAACCACCCAGGAATATAATAGTCAGGGATTCAGTGATGGTAATACCTTTGAATGTCAGGGAACAATGATTAGTATCTGTCTTCTTGGAAATCATCATTTCCTGCCATCTGTGTGGAGTCCACCCAAGACCGGATATTGTCTAAGTCTTGCTTCTTTTTGACAATGGGCTGCTTCAGTATCTGAGCAGTCGCAAATGGTGCTGGACATTGTGCAGTCAATGGCGAACATCCCCCCTTTTTGACCTTGTAATGGAGGGAAGGTCATTGTTGAAGCAGCTGAAGATGGTGGAGCCTAGGACATTAACCTGACGAGATGAGGATTGGGATAACAAGGTGTAGAGCTGGATGAACACAGCAGACCAAGCAGCATCAGAGGAGCAGGAAAGCTGATGTTTCGGGCCTAGACCCTTCTTCAGAAATTTGTTAATGTATTAATACATACTAGAAATGACCAACAGAGAAAGTGCTGGAAAGAATACATGATAACTCAAATACCAATAATGCGACAATGCCAAGATTGAGTTATAAAACCCTGTAAAGTTATAGAAGATAACTGTGAAAGGGAGTGATCTAAGGTTCTAGAAACCAAGGGCACAAAGAAAAAGAGAGCAGAAGGGGACAATTTGACTCCAAGAGCCTCTTAAACCATTCAGTATGATTGTGGCAGATCTACACGAGTGTCATTTTCCTGCACTGTCTCTGAATCCCTTTTCTTTGGTATCTAGAAATCTATCCATTTCTGTCTCAAACATACTCAATGACTGAGCTTCCAGAGAACTGAAAATTTTCACCACCCTCTGAGTGAAGACAGTCGTCCTCATCTCAGTCCGAACAGGCTTTCCTGTTATTCTGACATGGTGTTCACTGTTTCTAGCTCTCCCTCAGCTGGGGAAGGCATCCTTCTTGTATCGCCCCTTGTCAGAATTTTGCATGTTTCAATGAGATCACCCCTCATTCTTCTAAAGTCTAGAGAACATGGACTGTGTCTCAATGGTTTAAAAGTGGGTGACAATTTGATGAACCATAATCTCAGTCCTGTGAGACTACTGGGAGCCTAGGGCGACAGCAAGAGATTAAAGCTGGAACAATGATTATGGTGCTGACAATATTTGACTTACTGAAATATTTTGCCAATGAGTGCTTAGAAGTGCATTAATAGAGGAAAAAAGATGAGGTATTCACACTCGTTTCATGAATAAGTGGTGTATGAATAGCAATAGAATATTGTTTCTAAGATTACATATTGGCAGACTGAGCCCATTGTAAAGTAACAGCATGTCCCCAAAGGCAAGTAATTCAGTTAAAAAGAAATTCTCATATAGTTACAACTATAATTGCATCTCCTTAGGCATCTTTTACAAAGATACATTATTACAATTAGCACATTAGCCAGCAAGAATAACCTTCACTTTATGAAGATACAGAGCAAAATGAACTTTGCTTCAATATCAATGTATTGAGATCACTGACTTCAATACACTACAAATGTGACAAGTGGAATGTTTCTCTTTAATATTCATTCATGGGATGTGTGCTCCTCTGATACTGCTTGGCCTTCTGTGTTCCTCCAGCTCCACACTGCGTTATCTCTGTCTCCAGCATCTGCAGTTCTTACTATCTCTGACTCGTTAGGCCAGCATTTTATTGCCCATCCTTAATTGCCCAAAGGTCATTTAAGAGACATCCACGTTGCTGTGGATCTAGAATCACGTAGTCCAGACCAGGTAAAGATGACAGATTCCCTTTCCCAAGTAGGATTAGTGAACCAAATGGGTTTTTCCAACAATTGACAATGAAGTCATGATCACCATTTGACTCTTAATTCCAGATTTCCTATTGAATTCAAATTCCACCATCTGCCATCTGGCAGGATTTGAACCCGGATCCTTAGAACACAACCTGAGTTTCTGGATTAATAATCTAGCGATAATATCACTCGGCCATTGCCTCCCCAGTGTGCTGATAATCGAGTCCCACTACTCCTTCAGTCACACTGTTCATACAAATATTGATTCTATTATCAAAATGACCAATTGCTTCTCTTTTGTGCTATTGTCCAAATCAAAAATCACCAGGTTCCTTTAACAAGCTGAACATAATGTATTCACTAGAAACAAAACTGGAAAATCTGATTAACACATAGGCTCTGGTCCAGAATTAAAACTCCTCAATCTGACACGCAAACACATTCATACAATAAAAACAACACAAGTCTCTGCAGAGATGTTGGGTTTATTTTGAAAAGGCGAAAGAAGAAAACAACTCCTGTGAGCCATAGGTCTGAGAACAGAGGATAAAATGTTAATTGATCACATGTGCTGAATTTCCTGTACATGAAGCTGAACTGCTGATATCCATTGATTGATGCAATATGTCTCATTCTGATTCCAATCAACTTGCATTGTTAAGAATTGCTCACCATCTACTATTTACAGTTTTACCAGACAGATAGAAATATTGGTATTTGGAAACTTTATCAAGTTTTAAATACCTACTTTTAAGAAACATAATTTCAGGATAGAGACTGCAGCCTATGGGGTGTCTTCTCTCCTCAATGACTACTGGATCTGGAAAACAGACGTTAAGTTCACAGAGGATTGCGAAGCAGCAATTAGCATGGGGTCCTCAAGTCCTTTCAAAGCTAGATT
Source organism: Rhincodon typus (assembly GCF_021869965.1). NCBI lineage: Eukaryota > Metazoa > Chordata > Chondrichthyes > Orectolobiformes > Rhincodontidae > Rhincodon > Rhincodon typus. Next base: position 48,677,082 of record NC_063353.1, on the reverse strand, counting down.
CTGTGAGTAATTAGAGCAATGAACCCCCATTCCTATCTCCTTTAACTTTGCTCCTTGATTTCCAGTAAAAAAAACTCTTTAGAAGAATGAGGAGGGATTCTATAGAAACATATAAAATTATGAAGGGAATAGATAAAATAGAAGGAGGGAGGTTGTTTCCCCTGGTGGATGAAAGTAGGACTCGGTGCATAGCCTCAAAATAAGGGGGATCAGATTTAGGACTGAGTTGAGGAGAAACTTCTTCACCTAAAGGATTGTGGATCTGTGGAATTCCCTGCCCAGTGAAGCAGTTGAGGCTTCCTTGTTGAATGTTTGTAAGGCAAAGATAGACAAAGCAACAGAATTAAGGGTTAGGGTGAGCTGGTGGGTAAGTGCGGCTGAGTCCACCAAAAGATCAGCCATGATCTTATTGAATAGAGGAACAGGCTCGATGGGCCAGATAGCCTACTCCTGCTGCTATTTCTTAGAAATCAGCAAGTAGCTTACAGTACACCTTAAACAGTTGGCTTCAATTTCCAAGAAATCGCATGGCAGCACTTCTTAATCCACAGAGTTTCCAAATCATCCAAAATCTTCTAGTACTTTCCAAATAGTCCTTAAGAATAAATATGTTTCAAAAAAGGTAACAGTGAAGTTTATGTTGCATATTTTAATAAAAATAGCCATTGAATGCAGTAAATGCTTTATTGTTTTACATTTTAAATCCTTAAAATCTTTTAAAAAGACAATCACAGTAACAAATGCTAGTTGTTTGCTCTTTAGTTGCTACTTGGGTAAATGATACAAACCGTAAAAGTGACATTTGAGCAAAAATGTTGCTTCAGACAGCATTTGTCAGCTTACATTACGGAAGCAAATCCTTGTGAATGTGGAAGTATATATTCTAAATTGCAATAAAACACCACACATGCTTTCCAAAGCTCTGTAAACACACATATTAAATAGGTAGTGAAATATATTTTGACATGACCAGACTAATAAAAGCCCTTAGACTACGCAGTTTAGGTGCCAAGTGTAAAGTTGAGTAATATAGCGACTGTGAATCATTCTTTGCATTGTAAGTAATGAACAGCAAATGCAACAGCCTTGTCCTTTGACATTTAAATGATCCTGCTGATAATGGGCAGTTGTGTAATGGAATTGTAACTGCTGCCTTCAGCTGATTGGTCCAATACCGAATTATAATGCTGGCTATCTCTGTATCTTTTCATTATGAGAATTTTTAAACAATTATTGTGAGCAGAACCTATTGTTCATTGCTAACTGCCCTGAGGAGCTATAATGTGGAAACTTTAACTCCAATAACCAAACTAGATGGTTCAGGGTTAAAATAAAGGAGATCAATTTTCTATTAAATCCCATCCCATGATTTGAACATGGTCTGACTGAACCATTTAACTGGGAGTCTTCTACATTCGGACAGATTGGAGTCCTCACATGTACATGTGAACTCCAATGGCATTTTACAAACTGATAGAAGCCCTCACTGCTGCCTGATCAATGAAAGTTGGCCTGTAGGAAGAAGAGGTCCTGTTAACTAGATTTTTGTCTCTGATTTTCACCGTAATGAAGAACATCTTTGTTGATTCAAAAAAAATGCCATAGGTTGGGAGTTTCAGTCCTGTTCCTAAACTTCACATTTCTCATTATCTCAGGGGCTGGTTTGATGCTGGATGTCATTCATGCCTGTGTGGTTCCCAGGGGCAGTTGGCTATTTAAAAGACCAGCTGGCTCCAGTGAAATGGGATTTTGGAAACCATGGTAACTGGAACTCGTGTGTGTGTGTGTGTGTGTGTGTGTCTGTATATGTGTGTGTGTGTCTGTATATGTGTGTGTGTGTGTCTGTATATGTGTGTGTGTGTGTATGTGTGTGTGTGTGTCTGTGTGTGGATTACGTCGGGTGAAAGCGGGTCTGTTCCCAGTGCATCCCTGATGGATAGCTGATGTACCCACTTTGTACAGCAGAGGTCCCCCTGCATATAATGCCCCAGGACACCTTGGACATAGAGGTTAGAGGTCCTTTGTGGGGTCAGGTGACTTTGGGACTATTAACTGTGGAGACAATTGTGTGTAAATTATGCACACAGATATAAGACCTGTCAACAAATTTCAACCTGTCAACGAATGTCAAGACCCGTTAAGAAATGTATTATAAATGAGAGTGCTTTTCTCACTAGAGTGTAGCTTGCAATATAGAAATTTATTTGATATGTTTTTCTTCTATAAGCATGATACTGGCATTAATGAGTTGGCATGAAAGTGAATGGGGGAAGGGTGGTAGGTAGAATTTAGCTTTAAATTGGCATGGTGTATGAGAAGCCATGGTAAGAGATTTCATGTTGCTCGGGTTGGTCTGGATGATGCAAGGCATGTATGTGGTAATGAGGGGGAGGGTGTGGGGTGGGGGTTGGTGGGTGTTGTGAGGGGTGAGCCTGAAGGAATGGTTTGTGTATCACCCCGTTTGGAGAGGTACCCTTTTTGTTTCTTTTTTTTTGATACCTTTTGCAGATGTAATCTTTTGGGATTGTGAAAAGGAATATTTGTGTGTTAAAAGTGCATAAACTCATTGGGAATGGCACAGTTATCAAGAAACTGTATAAAATAAACTGCACATTTAAAAATAAATGAGTTTAGCTATTTCAGAGTGTCCATTCCCATGAAATTTTTAAAGCATTTGTGCTGCATGATCAATTTTCCCAAATACCATTTTCATAATGAGGGGAGCCATCGAGAGACAGCTCCAACAGCCTTATTGAAATGAAATGTTTGTTGGTGTAAAGGATTGAGAGTTTAAGTAAACAGTTTGCTTATATGAGATGTTGAGTAAAATGCTTGCTTTCAGACGGGATTAGTTAATTGAAGTATTAGATTTTTTTGTATTAATGCAAGGTCTTTCCTTTCAATAATGACCTCAGTCATAGATTGATAACTTGTTTTTCTCTCACCTACTCCTGGGTTGTGCCCATGATATATAACAGGTCATTTGGCATGGAAAGGAAAAGGGAAAAGAATAGTAAATGGGGGAGAGGATTGGCGCTGAGCTGGCGTAGGAGCTATAAAGAGCCAGAGGGATATATAGGTGCATTTGGATATGAGGGGCTGTAGGAGATGGATAGATTGACATGGGAGTATTAGGTACTGTGGGGGATAGATACATGGGCATGGGCTGGTAGGGTAGAGAGTGAGGGAGTGAGACTGCGAGGGATGTTTTATGTTGAATAAACTTTGAGCAGGTCACCGACATTTCTCGGCAGGCTTTTCACCCCAGATACCTCAGGAGCCACCATCCTCCTCCATCCTTTACACTCGATCTGCTCTGGCCTCCTCCCTTGGACAAAGAAGACTCATGAGGCTGCACATTTCTAAAGGTCAGCTTTGCAGGGTCAAAACTCCTGTCAACTCAGCAAACATGAGCTAGGAAATAATCAGATGCTAAAGTCTGACTTTCTCCCTGAATTCCACAAGGGAAGCGTGGATAAATGTTGTTCTGCATTCAGCCCCTTCCTTTCCCCTCATGAATGACAGATCCTCCCCTCACCTCCTACCCCATGCTGGAGAGTCAGTGATTAGTATTTGGGCCAATTGATCTCCAATTAATGGCAACTGACTGATTGCTTTGTACCACCTGCAGTGCCTACTCAGCAATGAAAACTTCTCAATCATACATCATAACCTGCTGAAAAGTTGGTCTGAAAAATCAGAAATATCTACTGTTTCAAGGGCAGAAGGCACTTTTCTCTAGTCTGCGGGAAGGTGTTTACATTTGGTGGATTGATTAGCTCTGCTGGCTGGATGGGTAGTTTGCAATGTAGATTAACTCCAACAGCATGGATTCAATTCCTCCATTGGCTGAGGTTACCAGAAAGGACTCTCCTCCTCAACCTCTCCCTTCACCTGAGGCATGGTGACCCTCAGGTTAAACCACCACCAGTTGTCTCTCTCTAATAAGAGAGGGGGCTTGACTTTGGCATGCTATGGAGTTTAGCTGCAGCTACCCCTGGGACCTAATGTGCTGGTTTTGCCGAAGTGAGTTGCAGCTCTCTGAACAAATTCATCAGCATAAGTACAAATGTGAAACCTCCCCTGATTCAGTCCAAATCCCAATCTGAATGATTCTGAATTAGTTTGGGGCTGGGACAGGACACCTGCAGCATTACAGGGGTGGGATACCAGGAAGTGAGAAATTTTTCAAGATTTCAAACAAATTGATCAATGACAGAGAAGGCAAGGCAAATCAATTGAACATTCTTTATCTGACTTAGAACTATAGAAATGTTATGGTGCAGAAAGAGACCATTCAGTCCATCATGTCTATGCCAGCCAAAAAAGAAACATAGTCCTCCACTCTGATCCCAATTTCCAGCCCCAGGTCCATAGCCTTGCAGTATCCAGCACTTTAGCGACAGAACCAGGTTCCTTTTTAATGTGTTGGGGGTTTCTGTCTCCATCACCAAATCAGGTAAACAATTCCAGCCACTCCCTGCCGTCTGGGTCAGAAAATCTTTCCTCTCACTCCCGCTAAACCTTCTACCAATCACCTTAAATCTGTGATCCCAAATAATTTACCTCTTCATTAGAGGAATCATGTCTTTACAACATATTCTATATAGGTGCCTCATAATGTGGTAGGCATTGTTTAAGTCTTCTCTCAGCTTCCTCTTTTCCAAGGAAAATAACCCTGGTCTCTCAAATTGTTCCTCACTGCTGCGGTTTTCAAACATTACAACTCTCATGTCGCTCTCCTCTGTACTCTCTACTTCCTATGACATGGTGACCAGAAAGTGCTCAAAACTCCGGCTTTAGCTCAACCAGCATTTTATTCAGTTCTGGAATTACATCTCTGCCTTCGTATTCTGTACCTTGTCAATGGTAGAAATGCACCCCATTTGCCCTCATTGTTACATTATCTATTGGTCTTGACAGCTTCAAGCATCTGTGAATATGTATTCCGAGTCTCTTCACCTTCACCGGAAAAAAATCCTGGGTCCACCCTGCCCTCAGCCCACTCCTCCTAAAAAGCACAACCTGTGTACCTAATTGACCACAACAGCCTCTCAAAGTGGGATGCACAAAATTGCCTGCTTCATCAACATTGCTCACATCCAATGAACAGATTTTAAACAGTTTAAGAATGCTTTCATAAACATAGAAATGTAAAAACATAGAATATAGGAGCAGGAATTCATTTGCATTTCATTCTCTTTTGTGATATGAGATTTGATTGCAGACTATGCTGTTACCTGCATGGTATTTGTACCGCAGAAACAACAGGTCCAGATCTTTACAAGAATCGGATTTAGCTCTCTGTTGGAAGTGCTGCCTACTATTTTAACACCCTACTGTTTAAGTTTGGAAATATATTGTCAAATACAGTCCCAACTTTTCTAAGTTTTGCTCAGGTCACAGAACTGTTCTATTTATTACACCCCTGGGTTTTTTGATACTCTGAACATTTTTCTTTGTGGTGTGCAGCCTCACCACTAATTACCTGGTAGACACAATTCCCATTTTACTTACTGCCTGATCTGCCAATTTGAACTTTCTTACAATGCTAGCATGTTGCGTGGATAGAAACTTAGACTGGTACCACGAGGCCTTATGAAAATATAACTTTAAGATACTTGTTGACACAGTTCTGAGTACTTTATGCATTTATTCCCAACACCACGTAAAGTAAATCTTACAAACACAAAAACATGAATATATGCTTCCTACTGAAATTAACCACTCTCCCTAGGGGGATGAACTCAGCTCATTCATTTATCAAAGACTCTGTTGTTTTGGTATTACACTAATAGGAGAAAATGCATTGAGTTAATTGGCATATGTGCAGAAGTTGTTTTCCTTTTAATAACTAATAAATATTATAAACTATAAATGAGACAATGATTGACACTAACGGAGCACCTTCCCATATATACTCACAGTTTGGGTCCAGACCCTGCCTCTGAATAACAGCCCACATTTTCCAGTCAGTGGCAAAATAGAGTGCTGACCGCAAGACTCAAGAAAAGCTATCCATAATGATGTCAGAATTTTTCAATGGATTGGATTTTCCCTTCCCAGACGCTAGTTTGTATCTGACACATCTTCAAGGGGATTCTGTGGCATGTCATGATAATGAAGCCAACAAGCACAGTAAGTAAAAACCGAAAGAACTGTGTATGCTGTAAATCAGGAACAAAATCAAAGTTGCTGGAAAAGCAAGTCTGGCAGCATCTGTGAAGGAGAAAATAGAGTTAACGTTTTGGGTCCGGTGACCCTTCCTCAGAAGGGTCACTGTAAGTAGCCTATCACAATAAAGAATTCCCACAGGCTATAGAGAGATAGAGCAAGAAGCTGGTTTTAATTTTCATGTCATGCAATTTTGTGCAAAATGAAATAAATATTGCGGATTACACTTGACATTAAGATGGAAGTTAAAATACACAAACATTTTACTGAGGAAGGGTCACCAGACCCAAAATGTTAACTCTGATTTCTCTTTGCAGATGCTGCCAGATCTGCTGAGCTTTTCCAGCAATTTCTGTTTTAGTGCCTTAAGGAGGGTTGTGTTACAAGTCAGTTTGAAGTCTATCCTATTCAGTGCAATGATAGTGCTACACAACATATTGCAGAGCTCTAGATTCTGATTCCGAGACGACTTCCGTATGGGAATCTTTGGAATATCAACATCCACCTTTAGTGGAGAGGAGATGACCTTGTGGCATTATTGCTCAAATATTAATCCAAAGACCCAGGTAATGTTCTGGGAGTTTGGGTTTGAGTTCTGCCTTACTGATGGAGTTTGAATTTAATAAACATGTGGAATTAAGAGTTGAAGGATGAACATGAATCCATTGTTGATTATCAGAAAAACCCATTTGTTTCACTAATGTCTTTTACAGAAGGAAATCTGCCACCCTTACCTGGTCTAACCTACATATGACCCACTGCAATGTGGTTGCCTCTTAACTGCTTTCCAGGCAATTAGGCATGGGCAATAAATGCTGACCCAGCTGACAACACCCACGTCCAGTGAATAAGAAAAAATGTGGTATTTCTTTCAAATTCACATCATGAGTGCAAGCCAAAAAGCTTCAGTAAAATATATATTTTTTCAGAAATGCTCAAATCATACTTTCATAAAACCTGATTCACAAATATACTAACATCAAAGCAACATTGTAATCCAACACAAACATAACCAAATACCAATGTGTGGTAGAGGAAAGAGATCCTGAAGGAGGGAGGTTTGACAGTTCCTGAGGACCCAGTGTTCTGATAAATATGATGCTGCTGTATTGTTCCATCTTATTCTTTTCAGGAACTGTGAGCATCATGGGCAGAGCCAGCACTTGTTACCCAGCGCTAATTGCTTGAGTAACTTGATTGGTCATTTCAGAGGGAAATTAATGAGTCAACCACATTGTTGTTGATCTGGAGTCATGAGTAGATTGGGTACGGAAAATAGATATCCTTCCATAAAAGACATCTGTAAACCACCTCCAAATGATTGTTCCACTTTTCTAGATTTTTTTTCCTTCACGAACTACATTGAAGGTCCAGCAGCTGCCATGGTGGGGTCTGAATCCATTCCTCAGAGCGTTAGCCTGGGCGTCTGAATTATAAGTCAGTTGACATTACGAGCATTCACTATCTTCACACAGCTATTGAAATCTGAGATTTACAATTGTGTCTATCTATCTTTGTGGTCTTACTGTGCTACTAACAATTCTCAGGTTTGACTTTGATGAGTACTGAAAGTAGAGAAATTGTAAAGGAATCATACTGCTGTCATATAGAGTTATTAGCTTCCTTGTGTGTTCTCGTACAGCCAGAGCCAAACTGGCTGTAAGACCACAAAAAAAAGGAACTGATATAGGCCATTCAACTGCACCAGTGTGCACTGTCATTCAATAGGATCACGGCTGATCCAACAGTCCTCACATTCACTTTCCTGAGTTTTTCCTATAACCGTTGCTTCCCCTAATGATCAAGAATTTATTCACAAGGACGCTACCCCCACAGTTCTCTGTCACAAGGGATTCCAAAGATGCACAACCCTCTGACAGGAGAAATTCTTTCTTATCTCAGTCTTAAATTTCCCTTTATTCTGAGACTATGACCTCTGGTGCTATACTTTCCCTTGAGGGGCAACATCCTCTCAACATTTACCCTGTCAAGCCCCTTAAGAATCCTATGTTTCAATGAGATCACCTCTCATTCTTCGAAACTCTAGTGAGTAGAGTCTCAACCCTTTGCTCATAAGACAATCTCTTGATACCAGGGTTCATCCTAGCGAACCTTTTCTGAACTACCTCCAAAGAAATAATATCTTTCCTTAAATACGGGACCAAAACTGCTCACAGTATTCCTGATGTGGTCTCACCAGCACCTTGTACATTTGCAGTAACTCCTCCCTCCTCTTATACTCCAACCTTCTTGAAATAAGGACCAATATTCCATTGGCCTTCCTGATTACTTGCTGAAGCTGTGTGCTAGCTTTCTGTGTTTTGTGTATAAGTTTCCCCAAGTCTGTTCTGAAGAAGGGTCACTCAACCCGAAATGTTACCTCTGTTTTCTCTCCACAGATGCTTTCAGACCTGTTGGGATTTTCCAGCAATTTCTGTTGTTGTTTTTGATTTACCCAGCATCCACAGTTCTTACAGTTTTTGTACCTTTAAGTCTCTTTGTGTTGCAGCTTTCTGGAGATTTTCTCCATTTAAATAATTTCTGTTCTTCTATTCTCCCTTCCAAAATGAACAGCTTCACATTTTCCCACATCATACATCATTTGCCAACTTTTTTGCCCACTCACATAACCTACCTATATCTCCCTGTGAACTGCTTGTATTCCTTTATTGATGCATCTCTTATTAAGTTTCCATCTATCTTCTCATGGTTGTTCTTCACATCTGAAGTGACAGAAAACACAAGATCCAGCTGTCATTAGGTTCCTTGATTATTCAGTTATACTTGGCTTGCTCTGTTTGCAGACCTCTGCTATGACATCCATCCTTTCAGTAAATTATGTCTGTCCATAGATTTCAGAGTGTAAAGCTTTCAGCGATAAGAAGAATCAAATATCTGCTGGGATTAACTTTATTTTTTTTAAATTAGCATAAGTAGAAATCAAATAAGTAATCCTCTTCACAACCAGTTTTTTGTTCAAATTCAAATAGAATTTCCAGGTAGAATTTGAGCACACCTCTGTCAGCCAATTCCTGCATGACGCTGTTACAAATATCACTTTTATATCATAATATTCTGTCTGAAAACTTATTGGGAACAAATCATTGGGATGGCTGTCTGGATACTAAAAGTAAAAATCTATTCCATTCTCTTTGAGAGTATGTCTTGAGCTAACATTACTCAATGATCCCCAAATTAATAATAATTCAACAATGAATTTCAGTTCACATTCTCTTTCATTCCATCTGAAGACAATGTCCTCAGATCACTTTCAGGGATGAAATTCTTTAAGAAACATCACAGAGGACAACAGGACACAGGTTCAATGCTGTGAAGGGTAAGACCTCAGGAAGTATTTCCTTACACAAGGACTGAGCAACAGCCAGAATGGATTGCCAGGAAGTGAGGCAGAGGCCAAGATATTGGATTCTTTTGTGAAGTGGCTCACTGCCGAAAGGGGTAGAAGGTCGGTTCAATATTCTGAAAGAATAAAGTCAATGAGCTGAGGGCCATTCTTTGCTTGAGTCTGTCTTATGTTCTCGTATGAATTTTTAAAAAGCACATTTCGACAGGGTTAACAATATTATCACAACTCCGAGGAAAGCACTTCCAACTGAAATCAGTGCAGGATCAGTCTGTTTCATCGGTGTTTGTTTTTTGTACAGATTCCTGTGAAACAGTCATCTTTTGTTTTTTGTTTTGCCTGCGTCGATATAGTCCAGAAACACAGAATCTGTTTTCAGAGATATGGTGAAAAGAAAGCAACTTTACCACTCCATCATACATCTCAACTTTTCCACTGCTTCTCTGTCTTCTATTAGTTAGCCGATCCTCTATCCATGCTAATATACTACCCCCAACATCAGGGGCTCGTATAGCACTAAATAAGTGTAACATGTGATATGTTATCAAATACCTCTTGAACATCCAAACATATTGCAGCTACTGGTTTCCCTTCATCTACCTTGCTTGTTACCTCCTCAAAGAATTTAGTAAATTTGTCAGGCATGATTTCCTCTTCATGAAGCTGTGCTGACCCTGTTTGATCATATTATGTATTTCTAAATGTTCTGCTGTATCCTCCTTTAAAATAAAAACCCTAATATTTTCCCAGTAACAGATGTTAAGCATCTGTGAAGAGAAAGCAGAATTACTGTTTCATGTGCAGTGATGCTTCTTCAGAACAGAAGTTAACTCTGCTTTGTCTCTTCAGATGCAACCTGACCTGCTGAGTTTCTCCAGCAATTTCTGTTTTTGTTTCAGAGCCAGTTCCCTCTTTGTTTTCTCTCTCTTTTTCACATTCTCCGTGGTTGCCTAGCTAGTACTGGTCATTCCTTGACTGACCGATTCAACATCCAACCACCTGCCAGTCCCTAAGCACAACAACATCTCAGTGCCTATCTGACTATAGTGTCCTTAGAGCAGTATTTCACCTGCATTATCTTTCCAGGCAAATTCCTAACAGCATCCTCTGTGGATCTGTTATGTCGGTAGGCAAACTGTAAGGGATCAAGGCAGGTTGGGAGACTAGTTGATGTGGGCCATGACAAACCTCACGAAGCACTTCATGATCATTGAAATCGGAGCTATTGGGTGGTAGTCATTAAGGCACACTGCATGTGTTTTCTTGGGTACGGGGATGATGGTGGTCTTCTTGAAGGATGGGGACTTCAGCTTGTAGGAGGGAGATGTTGAAGGTGTCAATGAATACTTCTGCCAGTTGGTCTGCAAAGGATCTGAGTGCTCGACAGGGGACACTGTCCGAGCCCATTGTTTTCCTTGGGTTGATTCCCAGGAAGACGGATCTGATTTCTGAAGCAGTGACAGAGGGAACTGATGTGTCAGGGGCTGTTGGGGCAGGTGTTACCACGCTGGTGGTATTCTGCTCAAACCGAGCATAGAAAGCATTGAGTGCGTCAGGGAGGGATGTGTCGTTGTCCACTATCTTACACTGTTTCATTTTGTATCCCGTAATGTCGTTTGGATGTTGCCATAGATGGCGGGCGTCTGTTTGGTAAGGCTGGGCCTCTAACTTGGTCCGGTACTGCCTCTTGGCCTTCCTGATGGTTTTGCCGAGGTCATATCTGGATTTCCTGTATTGGTCCGGGTCACCCGGCTTGAATCCTACACGACTGGGAATGGATTTCCTGGTTGATCCAAGGTTTACGGTTGGGGGACACTAGGATTAACTTCATTGATGCACGGTCCTCCCCATATTTACTGGTGAAGTCTGTGACGGTGGTGGCGTACACGTCTGGGTTTTCTGCTGAACACTTGCACGCGGTTCAGACCATCGAGTCAATTTCCCTCCAAACCTTTCCGCTTCATGCACTTATCCAAATGTCTTTTAAATGTTGTAATTGTACCTGCATCTACACTTCCTCTGGCAGTTCGTTCCACATACACACCACCCTCGGTGTGAAAACATTACCCCTCACACCCCTTATAAATCTTTCTCCTCTCACCTTAAGCCTATACATTCTAGTTTTGGACTCATCTACCCTGGGGAAAAGACCTTTGTTATTCACTTTATCTAAACGACAGGGATCAGTGTCTGTGCATAAGATATTGCAATCTGTGAGTGTGTATAAGATATAGGAATCAATAAATTGTTGAAAATGCACCAAACCCGCAACCTCTATGACTTGGAAAGACAAGGACAGCATATGCAAGGGAACACTACCACCACCACCAAGTTCCTTTCTAAACTACTCACCATCCCAACCTTAAAATATGTATTAGGTGTTCCTTCCTGGACCTCCCTCCGTCCTTCCCGAGCTGCACCTCAGATGTATCTACACCAGATAGACTAGAGAAATCCATGTGGGTTGAGGAGAACCACCAATTCGATTGGGACAACACCAAGATCCTGGGACAAGCTAAATAGAGACAGGCACAGGAATTCCTACAAGCCTGGCACTCCACGAAGAAAGCCATCAACAAACACATAGAGCTCAACCCCATATACACTCCACTGCGAAGGAAAACCGGAAGTGAGGTAATCCAGCCCGACGGACCCCAGAGTTTAAAACCCAAGCAGGAAAACACACCGACGCTTCATCGGAGGCTGCACTGATGATGTTACTCAGCAGGGTAACAAAACGTCTGTGGAACAATGAACCAGCTCGGCGAGACAACCAACCTCAACATCCACAACCCGAGCTACAAATCTACTCCAAAATCTTAGAGACATTAAGTATAAAAGTTGGCAAGTCACATTGCAGCCGTGTAAAACTTAAGCCACATTTAGAGTATTGTGTGCAGTTCTGGTCGCCACACTATAGGGAGGATGTGGAGGCTTTGAATTGGGTGCAAAAGAGCTTTCCCGGATGTTACCTCGATTGCAGTGTATTATCTATAAGGGGGAAGTTGGACAAATTTGGATTGTTTTCGCTCGAGTGTCGGAGGCTGAGGGATGATCTGATAGAAGCATCTAAAATTATGACAGGGGTGGAAAATATGGATAGTCAGAGCGTTTTTCCCAGGGTGGAAATCTCATATGCTACTGGCATATATTTAAGGTGAGGGGGGAAAGTTTAAAGGAGATGTGTGCGTTAAGTTTTTTTTACACAGAGGTTGGTGGGTGTCTGGAACGCACTGCTAGGTGAGGTGGCAGAAGCAGATTCAATAGCAACATTTCAAACGCATTTTGACAGGCACATGAACAGACAGGGAACAGAAGGATTCAGACCATGTGCAGGCAGATGGGATTCATTTAGATTGGCATTGTGTCGGTACAGGCACAGTGGGCCGAAGGGCCTGTTCCCGTGCTGTACTATTCTGTGTTCTATGTTTTACGTACCTGGGGAATGAGCCACATTTTTCTTTTAACTCACTATTCAGTGGCTCCTGCTTTATGGTTTTTGGCAGAATACTATGTTGGGCATTACTGCAAATCCCATTATGCATCAAAACAATCACTCCAGCTGCACGTGTGAGGGGTGGGAGTGAGACGGCAGCTTTACCAACAGCCTGAGTGAGTAATTCATGGAAACAAAAGGTGCAAAAAGAAACAAATGCAAAATAACTTTTAAAAAGGAAAGCAAATGTATCATCTAGGAATGGCATTATATATAGTTTCTAAATTTAGCGTCATGGTTGAATTTAGAGAGATTGAACAAAAATCCAACAGCTGTCATGTAAAAGTCTGATTCATTGTATTACCATGGTTTCAAATCAGACCACAGCTATAAAATACTCTGGCTGGTGCTGTTACAAGCCAAAGATAATAAAAATACAGAGCTGGAAAGAAGTTTCATTTGAATGGCTATTATTAGAACATTGTAAAGTTACAATTTCTGTACACTTGCTTCGAAAATGGAGGTCACTTTGTGTAAAATCAGTGAGTTTTTTTATTCTCTTTTCTTTACCAGAACATTTTAACCAATTCTGAAAGAGAAATGTGCGCAGAAGTCAGTCTGTTAGAAGCAATTAAAATGGTTGGGTAGAATAAAGTCAAAACTCCACACTCATGAAATCATAAAGTCATTATCACAATCCTTTGCGGTCTTTAATGAGATTCTGAGTTGAAGAGCAAAGGTCTAATATCTAAAACAGTGCCGTGGTTGAAACGATTAAGTTTAGAACACTGTCTATTGTGTGTTTATATGTGAGATTACAAATACCTCGCCTATCACCAACGTTGTCTAACTTAATATTTTCCAAAAATGTCAAGTTTAATTAGGAGTCCAGTTGAGGTGGCTAATTGTAATTGATGTCTGGGAAGCTCTGGAAGGTGAAACCATAGCAGAGATAAATAGATATTCAAACCATGACTAAACTATACCTGAAATAAATCTTCACAATTTTGTTTGCAGCTGTTTAAAAGATGTGCTGTCAATTATAATTAGGAATGACAACATCTTTGAATGTGGACAGTGTTAGTAATCAACTGGGTTAACAGTTAAATAAAGGCAAAAAGCTGTGGAAGTTAGCTGTCTGTATAAACACAATGTGCTGGAGAAACTCAGCAGCTCTGGCAGAATCATGGAAAGAAACAGAATTAATGCTTCCAATCTGAAGGCTTCTTCAAAACTGAAAGATCATAGAAAATAGAGCAGCTACTTGGATAAACAGGTTGCTCATTCTTCTGCATCAACATTTTTTAAACATTTTCTTTATTCACTCAAGGATGGATGTCACTGACTGGGCCAGCATTTATTTCCCATCCCTTGTTGCCCCCTTGAGAAGGTGGGGGTGAGCTGTCTTCTTGAACCGCTGCAGTCCGTGTGCTTTCGGTGGACCCACAATGCCCTCAGGGAGGGAGTTCCAGGATTTTGACCCAGCGATGCTGAAAGAATGGAGATAAGTTTCCAAGTCAAGATTGTAGAGTAATGTAGAGCAATCAGATCAGCCATGATTTCATTGAATAATGGAACAAGCTCAAAGGCCGAGTGGCCTAATCTGGCTCCTAATTTGATTATAATTCTGAAACAATTGACTTTGCTTTAGATTCATTATCCAAGTGAGGCTCAGGCTGGTGTAGCTGCTAATGAGGAAGTTCATCCTTTTTGGTGCAAAGAGTTACACTGACACATCTCGATATAGGAACTTGAAAAGTGAAAGGTAAGGCATGATGTTCTTTTCTCTATAACAAATACTGGGCTTTCAAAGAGGGAAGAAGCATTGACTAAGATTTCACCGTCTCTCTATCTGCCTTCTCCTCTGCTTGTTCTCTAAGATAATACCTTAGAAGAAGAGAAATTTCTTTATTCTGATTCAAATCCCTATTCCTTCTCAGAATACAGAAAAGTAATGTATATAGTGATTAACCTCAGTTAATGGGTAAAACACTCAATAAAAATATGGAAGCTCACATTGGTATGTTCATTCATACCATTATTTATGTTAGAAATATTATTAACATTAACTGGTTTGTATCTAATTAGATCGAATTGGCTCAATATTAATGGTAGTTTTGAATTGATTCTCCCATTTCAACAGTAATTCCAAAATGCATAACATAATCCCTCCACTAAATGTTGCATATTAACTGCTGTAACTAAATGACCACTATTGACATTCAAAAGAAAAGTGTTTTAAACTTTTCCTTTTCACTAGTGTCTGCCAGTAGAAATTCTGGTGACTGTATGTCATGTTACTGTTAAATATAATGCTAGGTACAAAAAAGTTGCCATCCCATTAATTAGATAGAGGACAGGTTTAATTATTTTCATTTCCTGGTCTTGATCCTTTCTTCTATCATTAACAAAGATTTTTTTGTGACGTGGCAATGATTTGGAGACACTGTAAGCATGAAGCAGTTCCATGCTGTGTTTTTGATGTTGTGCAGTACCTTTCGATATACAGTAAAATGTTAACACAAATAGTGGGCAAACCACAATCACATTTAAACTGTTGTGAGAAGTTTACCATTTTCATTTTAAATCACAACAGTTCTGTACACAAAGGAAACTACACAGTTCCAATTCAATAAGGTGTCCTTAAACCAGAGTGTTGCTACCTGATCCATTTTAATATTGCAATCTAAGAGTTTGCTCTAATGCAATTACACTAAATCCCTTCTAATCTCCTTGCCAATCATAGTCATACTTCATCCCTCTCTATTCAGCTGTTAATTGTTAAACATTTGCATTATATATCCAGTCAGATGATGACAGAGGCACAACAGATATCAATGTCAAGAGCTTTTATGAGTAAAGGGTGGGTGATAAGTATTACGGGAAAGTGCTAAAAGATTATTTTAACAGAAATTACACCAAACAGCTTTAAGAAACTGAATCATTCCTGAAAGATGATATGCTGTTGATGAGTGCAATAACAGGGTTTGAAAGAACATAGACAAGGAGAAAAAAGGCCCTGAACAAAATATTTCAGATATTGGAAGCTGATAAACAAAGAAACTAATGGAAATACTCAGAAGTTTGGGAGAAGGGGCACCATTGAGTTGAAACTCAATGACCTTCTGAGCATTGTCACCTTTTCCCGTTTATGCTGGGAGATCACTTGAAGTTACCTTCAAATAAAGATTTTTTTTAGGATCTGATTTATAATTACTTTATCTTTGTGTTCCATTAGGTTAGGAATCAAAATAATATTCCATATAAAAATAATATTTAATAAAAACTGAAAGAACTGGAGATGCTGTAAATCAGGAACAAAAACAGAAGTTGCTGGAAAAGGTCAGCAGGTCTGGCAGCATCTGTGAAGGAAAAAGAATCAGTTAACGTTTCAGGTCCGTTCTGAGGAAGGGTCACCAGGCCCGACACATGAACTCTGATTTTTTTCTTCACAGATGCTGCCAGACCTGCTGAGCTTTTCCAACAACTTCTGTTTTTGTTAAAAATAATATTGCCTTGTTTATTCAATCATGGGATGTAGGCAATCATATTGTCCATCATTAATTGCTCAAAGGACAGTTTGGCAACAAACACATTACTGTGCAGCTGAAGGCACATGTAGGCCATTTGTGTATTGAACATGGCATATTTCCTTCCTTAAAGGTCATGTGAACCAGTTAAGTTTTTACAATAATCAACAATACAGGGTGGCACGGTGGCTCAGTGGTTAGCACTGATGCTTCACAGTGTCAGGGACCTGGGTTTGATTCAAGCCTCGGGTGACTGTGTGGAGTTTGCACATTCTCCCCGTGTCTGCATGGGTTTCCTCCAGGTGCTCTGGTTTCCTTCCAAGTTCCAAAGATGTGCAGGTTAGGTGGATTTACCGTAATGCATAGCCCTGTAGTGTGTAAGCTAAGTGGGTTAGCCATAGTGAATGCAGGGTTCTGGATCTGGCTGGGATGCTCTTTGGAGAGTTGGTGCAGGCTGAATGACATCCATCCATAAACATTACTTTTATTGTCACCATTGAACTAGTTATTTTTATTTCAGATATTTTACTAAATTCAAATTTCATCATCTGACTTGGTAACCTGACTTGGTACAATAAACATCCCAGATTTTCAGGCCCTAATGGTTATTATGCTAAACTGTTTTTTTGCGAAATGCTTGTTCATGTCTGATGCGGAGGTGCTCGTGTTGGACTGGGATGGACAAAGTCAAAAATCACACAACATCAGGTTATAGTCCAGCAGGTTTATTTGAAAACACAAGTTTTTGAAGCCTCACTCCTTCTTCAGGCATTTTATAAAGTCTTACTTTAAAATAAAACCAGTCTGATTCCAAGTTAAAACACTAACAGATTCTAAACAAGGCCCTACACTTAAATTTCATTGTCTGACCTGAGATGTCACCTCTGGTGTACTGATAAAGCCTTTAGTTATCTTAGGGCAGTGACTTGAAAGAAATTCTGGGATTTGCATATTAAATCAATCGAAACCTGCTTCTACTTTCCAACTGATTAAAGATTTAACAGCCATCTTAGGTTTGTTCAATACATTTGCATCAGTTCTACGACCCTTTGATCTTTTCCTTATAAATTCTGTGTCTGATGCCACCTGTCTCACTGAAACCTGAAGACGGAGCAAAGCTTTGAAAGCTAGTGTTTTCAAACAAACTGTTGGACTATAACCTGGTGTCGTGTGATTTTTGATCTTGTTCATGTCTGCACTGAGAACAAGCTGTTGCTATAAAGAGCCACAAAATAAAGCATCTTCCAAGTCTCTCAGGAATGTTTCTTAAGAAGCAGCTTACTGAATGAGCACTCATGATTGATTTCAGTTGACAACTTGGATTGAGAAGATCATCTACAATGCTTGCAAATGTTAATCAAATGACAGAACAACTCTGGAGCAAAGCTGCATGAGACCTCATGATGCCTCTCTCCATATTACCTGGTATCAGATCAGATATTTCTTACAGATTCAGGACACATTTTTAAATGATAATGTGCTATCCACTTCATACGAAAATTGCAATTGTTTTCTAAATGCATTCCTTTAATATCCAGTTTTTTCTGTAAATCATGATAGCATAGCATGCTTCAGAAACTGCTCCACAATTAGCTACTGATGTCCCTTCAGCTGTGGATGTAAAATTCAGCTTGTTTCCGACTGAATCTGCTGTTTCCTTGGATATTCAATTCAGAATGCTACTGATACAGATATGTACACACCATACTGTAGTCAGAAGTCACACAACACTAAGTTATAGTCAGGTGACGAGGGAGCAGCGCTCTGAAAGCTTGTGATTTCAAATAAACCTGTTGGACTATAACCTGGTGTCACGTGACTTCTGACATTGTCCACCCCAATGCTGTCACGCTACCTCTCCTTTCATGTGCAGAAAGCATGAATTGGTTTGCAAGATGCAGGTGATTGACAGAACATGAACTCATTTCAGATTTGGTACTTGGCCATTTGAAGGAGGTAAACCCATTGTCCCGGAGCCATGACTGGATTTAAAATCTAGAGAGGGTTACGTTTCACTAAGCAATGTTTCACATCTTGATGCGCCCGATCTTTTCAAGTATTCAAAGTTAAACTGAATACCTGACACCCAGTCAAACCAAGGACGCCAGAGTTAAGAAGCTAAATGACTCGTATTTTTTATCTGTTTGCTTTCCTCAGCAGTACAGCCATAACTGAATGTTGCTTGTTTGATTTTTGTAAACCAAAGCCAATGGCTTCTCTTACCTGTTGGCTGGATTAATGAACTGGCACATCTCTCACCACCCTGAGCAGACAGACTGCTAACAGGAGCACCTTCTCAGAAACATAGCTTTAAGTCTCTAATATATCGTTTTTGATCGTGGGTTCAGTTTCCTGCTTCAGTAAATGAGGTAATAATGAGGCAAAAACTTTATCATGTCTCCAGAAGACTCTCTAAGATATAGGAGCAAAATTAGGCTATTCAGCCCAGCAAGTCTGCTCCACCATTTTATAACGGCTGATATGTTTCTCAACTCCATCCTCCTACCTTCTCCCCACAACCTTTGATCCCCTTTGTTAATCAAGAACCTATCTATCTCTGTCTTAAATACACTCAATGACTTGGTCTCCACAGCCTTTTGTGACAATGTGTTCCACAGGTTCACCACCCTCTGGCTGAAGAAATTCCTCATCTCAGTCCTTCACACTTGTTACAGTAACTAAATACATGTCTCAATGTGGGTTTTATTATGAAATGTTCTTAAAATAATTGCCATTTTTGAAGCTTTGATTTTCCACCAACGATGATTTGTGCTGAAAATACTAATAATTCAGTGCAAAATGTTGCTAGCTTAAAAATGTAATTTTTTTTAAAGACAGGGATCAGTATCCAGACGTGTGGACTACATTTGCAATGTTGCCAGTTTTCAGTCCGTCCCTCTCATTATCAGCAAGAGGAAAGTGACGCCATCTGGAAACAAATCTTCAACTGCAATTTCAGTGAATAGTGCTCATCAAGGGTAACATGTAAGTAGTTGATAAGCTAACAAAGGAAATTGTAAATTGTTGTAGCTGGAGGGCTTCTACACATAGGCCGAATGAAATGGCTTCAAACCTTTTGAATATCACTTTAAGCCATTGGGGTAATTCATGGAATATGTGCTGTTGGCAGCGAATTGTGCCTATCAACAGCACAGGTCAAAAATGTTGGCTTAACAGCCTGTCATTTTGTGACTGTTAAAATTAATAGTCAGGAAAACACATGCAGCAGATGCCCATATTCCCTTCAGGTGACAGTAGCTGGTATTGTTCACCCAGTGGGTAACCCAGACTCAGAACATTATTCCCATAATGACCTGTGGAGAATAAAACTCCAGGGCAGATTTTAATTCAGTTATTCATATTTAAAATAGAAGTGCTGAATGTCCAATATGATGTGGCGTATTATTCTCATGGTGACCTGGTAATACTTTCCATAAAATCTCTTTTGCCCCCACAGTGTTACTAGAGGTGTTAACCGCTAAGTGAGTTACGCAGCTTAAAATAAATTGAGTTACAGCTTGATTAAGTATGCAATGTTTTAAACAAATGTGTGCATTGTTCTGATATTATGAACACATATTACAATTATGTCTCATATTAAAGCAGGACTTTTTTCTGTAGGGAGTGTTGAGGTGATAACTTGTGTAAATTTTCATCAAAACATTAGAGCCATGGACCAATGTTAATCCAACAGCAATGTGCGCAATCTGCGCAAGATCTCACTATCTAATCTCAAGAGACCAAAGTCAACTTATGCAGACTCCATTTTGTGGGAAAGAAGAAAAGCATTTTAATAAGCCTAACCATATATCTCCCACTTCAGCACTGAATGTTATAGTCATACAGCATGGAAACAGACCCTTCGGTTCAACCAGTCCATTCCGACCACAATCCCAAACTAAACTAGTCCCAACTGCCTGCGCTTGGCCCATATCCCTCCAAACCTTTCTTATTCAAGTACTTATACAAATGTTTTTTTAAAATGTTGTCACTGTACCTGCTTCCATCACTTCCTCTGGAAGTTCATTCCACACAGGAATTGCTGTCAGTGTAAAAATGATCCCCCTTTATGTCTTTTTGAAATCTTTTACCTCTCACCTTAAAAATATGCCTCCTGGTCTTGAAATCCCCCACCCAAGAGAAAAGACACCTGCCATTCACCTTATCTATACCTGTCATGATTTTATTAACCTCAATAAGATTACAACTCAGCCTCCTACACTGAATGTTCACAAATAAAATCGGAGTCAGGTGAATTCAGGTGAAAGTGCTACTTTGTTGTCACTTCCCTCAAAGAATTGATAACTTGAGCGTCCAACGTTTAGTCTCTTTTCACCAGTACCCAATTTGGATTTCTCCCTTTAGCAACAAATGGGCTTTTCCATCTCTCACTGCTTTTTTAAAGTCTTGTTTCCTCTATTACTGGCTGTAAAAGGCTTTTTGAGACTTATGGTGTTCTGGTTGTTTCTCTTGAGCAGTTTTCTGTTCAGAGCTGCTTCCTTCATAGCAGATGTTTAGCTCTGTGACTTTTCTGGATGTTAACTGGTCTTAAAGCTGTAATTAAAAATGGTTCTTTTGAGTTCTTTGTTTTTCCAGAAGATCTCAGATCTGTTTCTTGACCTTCATTGCTGCCACCATTTTCTCAGCAATGAGTCCCATTGCTGTCACCTACGTTGCTTATATGAGTTTGTATTACATGATCAGTTTGTGTTCAAGACAGACTGCTTGGGGAGAAAGGAAAGCCAAGAACCGTTTTTAGACTTAGACTTCAAAGTAAGATGATTTATGATACATTATGCTAAACTGCTGCTTATGGTCATCATGGATATACCAGGTTTTCATATTTTGTTACATTCGCTAAAGATGAATTTTTCTTCTTTGCATATGTCCATGTGATCAGGCAAATCGTCCAGATATATATCACTTACACTCCTTCTGTTTATGTTTATCTATCCCATTCTGTTCCCTCCAACTCCTTCCACATGTGAAAGTTGTGCCCACTAGGAATATCTCCATGACAACATTGGAAGGCTGCCCAAGTGTCCTAAAACCCTTAACACTCAAAAGGAAGCTAAGGAAGTTCAGCATGCCCATAATGACTCTTACTAATGTTTATAGATGCACCATAGAAAGCATCCTATCCGGACCCATCACAGCATGATATGGCAACTGCTCTTGCCCAAGACCACAAGAAATTACAGAGAGTAGTGAACATAGACCAGTCCATCACGTAAACCAGCCTTCCATCTATTGACACCATCTATACTTCCCACTGCCTCAGGAAAGCAGCCAACATAATCAAAGACCCTTTCCACCCTAATTATACTCTCTTACACCATCTTCCATTGAGCAGAAGATAAAAAAGTTTGAAAACATGTAACAATAGATTCAAGAACAGTTTCTTCCCCACTGTTATCAGACTTATAAATGGACCTCCCCTATTTTGATATTTCTCTGCACATTCTCTGTAGCTGTAACACTATATTCTGCTTTCTGTTCTATTACCCTGATTACTTATGTAAGGTATGATTTGTCTGGATAGCATGCAAAACAACACTTTTCACCGTATCTTGGTACATGTGACAATCATAAATCTAATCAAATCAAATAACACAATAGGTGTATTCTGTGGCTGAGGCATCTCTCCTTGTATAACTTGAGGAGGACCACTCTGAATCATGTATGGGCGTAAATCTCCATGTCTATCTCACTTGGAGCAGGAATTGAACATGTGCTGTTGGCGGTAATTGGGACCACATATCAGTCAGATAACTATTGCAGCGCACTGGTCCCTAATCAGGATCAATTAAATAACACTGGCACTCCATTTGTGTTTTCCAAAAAGTATTCATTTAAGAGCAGACTGCATTGTATAGCAACATGCAGAAAAGTAAATTGTTATTTCGAGTACAGCATACATTTACTTTCTGTGGCAACACCATGATTTATAAAAACTCATTTTCACTTGAGGTGGAACATATGCTTCTATTCTCATTCCATCCGAATCTAATTAGTGAAATAAAATGTCACTAACAGAAGGAAATGGTTAAAACGGCAGAGAAACAGCTTTATTTTTTATGATCAACTAATTTTTAAACAACTTGGTTTTTAATTTCATTTTGATTTATAGCAACTTCAGTCTGCAGGCAATTTTCATAATCTTCACATCTCTACTATCCAGCTTGTACCTAAAAATGAGACAGTAACAGCATTACAAGCGTGAATGGAATCAGGACACTAACTTTTTTGTGTGGTTTCAGTTTTCAGGTAAACCAATCGAGAGCTGAAGAAACCAGCAGGAACCACATTTAGAAGCTTAAATTGGTGTCTAATTACAGAGTTACAGCTACTGGCACCAATTCTTTCTGTCTCTGTGCTGCAACCACAAATTCATGATCTGACCCACAAACAGTGGGTGGTAAAAGCCAGGAGGATGCCACTACCAAAATATTTAATGGGATCCACATAATATTTGAGTAGTCATAAAGCTTGGATGATAGTGTGTTTTTTTAAACATTTTCAAAGTACTTGTGGTTACAGTAGAAAGTGTTAAATTCTTCGGCAGCTTCTAGCAGTGATGTTCTGGGTAGTTGTATCTACAATCTTCCCAACAGCGCAGCACTTCAAGCTTTACCATCTCCTTATCAGGAGCAGCTGGAAATTCGTGGTAAATGCCAACTATGCCAACGAAACTCAAATCAGAGCAAATTAGAAACTAACTGTCTACTTTGTGCTCCTTGGTAGACAACGCTGTGGTTTCATTAATTACAGATGTGTGTAAAACATTTCATTTGGCTATCAGTCATAACTCAGAGAGTGACTGAGCCAGAAAGCAGTGGATTCAATTCCCACTTATACTCATGGTCAATGGTTACACTCCAATGCGGTACTCAGGGAGTACTGCTCTACCTGTGGTGGTGTCCCTCAGACCAGACAATGCTCTGTGATCGCCAAGAACAATCTCATGAACGTTATTTTGGAGGAGAACAGGACAGCTCCCCTCAACAACCTATCAACCAGCATCACTGAAACAGACAAATATTCTCACACTGTCACTGGGAGCTTGCTGTTCACAAAATGGCTTCCACGTTTCCCTTCTGTGACAGCAATGGTTACTCCAATTGACTCAAAGTTGCTATAGGACTTTTGTTTTATTACCTTCATGTCTGAATTCATTCTGGAATGCCCTCCCTAATGGTATTGTGGGTCTACCCACAGCACATAGACTGCAGATGTCTGTCAAGGGCAAATAGGGACAGGCAATAAACACTGGTCCAGCCAGCGATATCCACATCCCATGACGTGAAAAAATTGAAATCTGAAACACTGCCCTCTGCAACAGGTCTGGAATGTTCATTGTCACTCCAAAGAACTAGTCATGTTTTCCATTCGATCCTCTCCTGCTTCCCCTGTACACCTGGAGTAGATCCCTCAAACTCAGTATTGGGGCCAATGTACTGGTTCTTAAAAAGTTGGGTGTGGATGAGGGTTCATCTTTGAGCCTCAGCTCATTGTGAGAAGAAATAGTGAAGTCATCAGGCCGAACCAGAATGTGGGGAGATGGAGATGACATATACTGGCTCATAGGCCTGTGTTTGTGTCTCTAATCAAGATTTCTGCAATGGTGTGTTTAGTTTCTCAAGTAGGGGGAGAACACGCCAGCGATGCTTCTTTCCTTTCAGACATACAGCAGTACTTTTACCAACCAATTGTTTATGGCATGGTTCAGAATGTCAGGTAACAGAGTACAAGTGTCAGAGTATTATATAAGTAGCAAGAGGATTTGAATGCTCAGGGGACAGAGATAAGTATGGTTATGAGAAGAAATAAACCAGGCCTCAGAGCCTTTCGTAACCCCAGGGAAAAGAAGTTTGTTTAACACTTGAACATTACTTGCTGCAGTACTTGGTATGTGTCAGTTGATAAGAAGTGAAAGAACTACAAACTAAAACATTTCCAAAATAAACAGATTAAATGTTACATGGCAAAAAAATCTAGTAAAGAAGTTTTACAATCCAACGCACACCTTATATAATATTGCTCCTGAATTGTTCAATGTTCACAGGAGAATGTTTAAATGCTGTATGACATTTCCTCATTTGTTTTAACTAAGGAACATGCCTAATGATGTTAAACTAGCTCCTAGATGTTGGTTTATGTTGTCTGGAGTAATTATTGGATTGTAATTTTGTGTTATTCATTGGAAGTTCTGTTGGATCATAATGATGAGGATATGCTGGTCCCAGCTGTTACTTTATTGATGATTAAGTTAAATTAAACTGATCAATATCAGATCAGTCCAGTGCCTGAAATTTACAATGGATACTGAGGAAAGAATTAAAAGAACAAGTGAATTTCAGGAATTGAAAATATTTATAGCTTCCATAAATT
Source organism: Rhincodon typus (assembly GCF_021869965.1). Taxonomy (NCBI): domain Eukaryota; kingdom Metazoa; phylum Chordata; class Chondrichthyes; order Orectolobiformes; family Rhincodontidae; genus Rhincodon; species Rhincodon typus. Next base: position 48,652,187 of record NC_063353.1, on the reverse strand, counting down.
GAGTAGGTGCACCTGAGGATTTATGGGATAAAAAATATAAGAAGGGAAGACATCACACAGGATTCAAGCTTGTTTCTGAACTATATTTCAGCGCAGTTCACAAGTCACTGAAATCTGTCCCATGAACTGTTCACTGTGTAAGCACTGTAATAAATGATCTCCAGAAATTCAAAAAATGTGAGATGTCAGTTCTCAAAATGACAGCAATTGGCCTGACATCAAAAAGAGCAAGTAGTGGAAATATCTCGAAAGGATGCTATCAGCTGGTCCTATTCATTTAACAAACTCAGAACTAAGTGGGTGGGTCTATTATTAAGATAGTGAGGAAGGGCTTGAGATAAGACTGTCTGTCTCACCATCACCTCCTACACAGGTTCAGTGCATCAGGAGACCACTCCTTGCCATTCTGGGAGCTTGCCCTGCATTTTTTACTGAGACACAGTCCAGTTGTGCTCAGATCTTTCACTGATGCCATTCAGCCCTATTTAACACAACGCTAATGTTTTATTTTGCAATCAGTAAATTTCCTATCGATTGGCCAATTGGATTGCAGTGGCTCAGGGTAACTTTGTGCAAGCATGTAATTGGATGAGAGTGAATCAGCTGCTTATTTTAACACATGCCCAAATTCCAGTGAAGAGGCACAAAAGGAACTGTTGATTCACTGTCACCCCATTTAGACTGTCTGACAATCTCGTCTTTGAAAACAACAGCAAGGTCACATCAACAAAAAAAAATGAGATGAATGACCTATATTTCTATTTTTAATGATGTTCATTGATGGAGAAGAATACAGCTAGGTTATCTCCTACGATGAACTCTGTTTTCAGATGATTCATTATCTCACACAGATTGCTACCCCATTTCTTTTTTACACAGTGAAAGAGTTTCACATTTCAGACAGCAGTTTCCGATCAGGATTCCTCTGAAATGCAGAGTCATACTTCCATTCTGACATAAGAACATAAGAAATAGGGGCATAAATAGATAACACAGTGTGGAGCTGAAGGAACACAGCAGGCCAGGCAGCATCAGAGGAGGCTTCACAATGAGGATGTAACTCACTCAGAGATAGTAAGAACTGCTGATGCTGGAGTCTGAGATAACACAGTTTAAGAACTGCCGATGCTGGAGTCTGAGATAACTCTGATGCTGCCTGGCCTGCTGAGTTCCTCCAGCTCCACACTCTGTTATCTCAGACTCCAGCATCGGCAGTTCTTGCTATCTCTGAGGGGCATTATTAGGCTGCTCAGCCCTTCAAGCCTGTCCTGCTATCCCAGTCCTGAACTTCTCTTTCACACCAGCTCAGCATAGCCATCAAAACCAGAATTCTTAAAACAAAATCTATCTGCCTCCCCTTTAAATATGTTCAGTGATCTAGCCTGCACAATGCTGTGAGGTAGAGAATTTCAGAAATTTACTGCTTTCTGAAAGAAGAAGTTCCTTAGCATTGTGTCCTCTTATTCTGTGACTATATTCCTAGTTTGAAACTCCCTCACCAGTGGAAACATTCTTCTCAACACCCGCCCTGTCAAGCCCCCTCAGAATTTTGTCTGTTTCAATAATATCACGCCTCATTCTTCTAAACTCTAATGAATAAAGAAATAAACTGTTCAGTGTTCATTCCAGGTATGAGCTAAGTGGATGTCATTTGAACAGCCTCCAATGCCAGTGTATCCTTTTTTAAACACTTGGACTAGAACTGTACAGATGCACCAGGTCTGTCTCACTAACACCTTACAATGTGGCTTCTCTATTTTTAACTTCCAACCTAGGAGCAGTAAAGGCACAAAACTCCATTGGCCTTCCTGCTGTACCTGCATGCTAACCTTTGTGTTTCATGCACACACATACTGCACTGCACTGTTTTGAAGTCTCTCTCCATTTGCCAAACTTTTGCTGCCTCACTTAATCTATTTATTTCCTCTTGCAGATTTTCTATATCCTCATCACATGCTCTCCTCATCCTCATGCTCTCTCACCTACTTTTGTATCTGCAGTAAACTTTACAGTTTACCTCCTATTCCAATTCATTCATACAGAAAGTTAGTAACTGAGGCCCTAAAACTGATCCATGTACTACTGCACTAGTTACAATTTCCAATCTGAAAAAGACCCATTTATCCTGAATCTCTGTCTTCTGTGTGTTAACCAATTCTCAATACATGCTAATAAATTACCCACAATATTGTGAATGCCTGTCTTGTATAATAACTTTTAATGTGGCATTTTATTGAATGCCTTCTGGAAATGTAAATGAATGACATCTTCTGATTCCTCTTTATCAACTCTGTTCTGTTATGTCCTCAAAGATCTCAAATTTGTTAAACATGTTTTTCCTTTCATTAAGCCATGTTGACTGTATCTGACTGCGTTAAGCTTTTCTAGATGTCCTGCTATTTCTTCCTCAATAACAAACTCTGGCATGTTCCAGTGATGGATGTCACCAAGTAGTATGGTTAATAATAAATAATAATTCTACCAAACATTGGTGTAGAACTAAACCAGGCCTCCTTTAACACATCATTCAGTTGTCATTTCCGATATTTAAAGGGCCAGAATCACAGACTGCCCACTCTGACAGCTGCTCTCAAGCAGTGAGTCTAACCTGAGGTTAGGGTTACCCAAGAATTGGGGGGTGGGGAATGGCTAGGATGTGGATTGGTGGCAAACTGCCAGGCAAACAGTGCCAAGTGGGTAGGGTGCCAGCCTGGTAGAATGTTGAGTACCAGGTGGGTATTGTGTCAAATGGGTAGGTTTCTGGGTTAGAAGGGGCAAGGGTGCAAAGTGGCAAGGGGACACCATAAGTGATGGTGTGATTAGGGTAGGTGGGGATGGTTGGGAGACATCAAACCTGGGGGCCTCAGGGAGTGGTGTCATCCTTGGCACTGATGGGAGAGAGGGGTTGATGCCCCGGTGAGAGTCGGGTAGGGGGATGTTAACCCTGTAACCTTGTCACTCAGGTGCAAGACTGCTACAAATATTGAGTAAAGCCCCCTGCAGGAACTGGAACTGTTGATAGAAACCAATGGGCTGCTCAGTTGGGATTTAGTTCTGACCAGGTACCTACAATGGGGTTGCCACCTACTCCCCACTCAGTGAAAGGGACAATGGCTGAAACCATTCATTCCAGAGCATAGTGTCAGCAGCACACCCTCACATGAATATTGAAATATTGGAATTACTCAGAAGGTCAGAAACATCTATGGAGGGAGAAATAGAGTTAACATTTCAGATTAATAAATTTCATCAGAACTGGTACATTAAGATAAAATATGTGGTCTTAAACAATTTGTCACAAACATTTCTTTGTTTGATACTTCATGAGAAATTGATACAAATTACAGCTTCTGTGAAACATTAAATCCACTTTTGTTGAATATTTTTTAGTTATTGTACTCCTCAAAAAAAATGATTTGCCCCAGATTATCCAATCTCCGGATTGTCCAATCTCCGGATTGTCCAATCTCCGGATTGTCCAGTCTTCAGATTGTCCAGCCTCTGGATTGTCCAATCTCCGGATTGTCCAGCCTCTGGATTGTCCAAACTCTGGATTGTCCAGCCTCCAGATTGTCCAGTTTCCAGATTGTCCAGCCTTTGGATTGTCCAAACTCTGGATTGCCTAGCCTCCGGATTGTCCAGTCTTCGGATTGTCCAGCCTCTGGATTGTCCAAACTCTGGATTGTCCAGCCTCCAGATTGTCCAGTTTCCAGATTGTCTAGCCTTTGGATTGTCCAAACTCTGGATTGTCCAATCTCCAGATTGTCCAGTTTCCAGATTGTCCAGCCTTTGGATTGTCCAAACTCTGGATTGTCCAGCCTCCAGATTGTCCAGTTTCCAGATTGTCTAGCCTCTGGATTGTCCAAACTCTGGATTGTCCAATCTCCGGATTGTCCAGTTTCCAGATTGTCTAGCCTCTGGATTGTCCAGCCTCTGGATTGTCCAAACTCTGGATTGCC
>NC_063353.1:48618647-48648218 GCF_021869965.1 Rhincodon typus | reverse complement strand
AGCCTCTGGATTGTCCAGCCTCTGGATTGTCCAAACTCTGGATTGCCCAGCCTCTGGATTGTCCAGCCTCTGGATTGTCCAAACTCTGGATTGCCCAGCCTCTGGATTGTCCAGCCTTTGGACTATCAACCCAAGACAGTCATGGGAAGAAAGTAGGAAGTGGGTACTAAGTTGGATGATCAGCCATGATCATAATAAATGATGGAGTAGATTTGAAGGGCCGAATGGACTTCTCCTGCTCCTTACTTCTATGTTTCTAAGATGGGACATTGAAAAAGTCCAGATGCTTTGACCACTCAGGGATTGCCTGGGAAATTTGAACTGCTGGCAATTCTCCTGCTTCTTGGGACCCTCCAGAAAGCTCTCTGACTCAGAGTTAGAGTCAAAGATTTCAGACAGTTTCAATTTACTCAACTGAATATGCTGGGTAGAAAAATCCTGAACTTGATACAACTGATCTATCAAATATACCTTCCTGAAACTGACCCTCAACCTGACTGACCCCCTCCACCTTACTGCCACCAATCCCCACACCTGACCTGATAACATCCCAGCATCCACCCACCATCCAAATACTATCCCCCTTCAGTCTGAACCATGTATCCCAACCTAGTAAATCTTCCCAACCTTGTCCAATGATCCTCTCATCCTCTGACCCACTCACCCACCTGCCTATTCACCTATAACCTTCCTCATATCACCAACCTCACCTACCTGTTACCTGTGCCTTTCTGTCATTTCACTCACTTGCCACTATAGTCACCTACCCACTGACCTCACCCAGCCCTTACTTGTTCACCTTTTTACCCATTAATTAACATTTACATTGGGACATTCAAGATTACATTACTGCAGTTAGTTCCACATAAAGCCAGCATGACTTGTCTTAGCGTTAATGATAAAGTAGAACTCTCCAGTTCACTCTGCATTTCTGAAGAAGCCAGGATTAGAAGACTCAATCAGAAATGCAGAACAGTGCCAGGGCGCAGAAACATCAGAACAGAATAGCAATGTGTTGATGACTGACAATACAAACATGCAAACAAAGAACAAGAAGAGATTACTCAGCTTCTCAAGCCTGCCCAACCATTCAATAAGATTGTGGCTGATCTGATTTTAACCCTCAACTCTTCATTCCTGCATACCCCAATAATCTTTGATCTCCTTGGTAATTTAGAATCTTTCTCCAAAAACAGGAACTCAGCAGGTCTAGCAACATCTGCGAGAAGAAAGCAGAGTTTACATTTCAAGTCCAGTGACTCTACATCTTGTTTCTGTTTTTGTTTCAGAAAAATCTCAAGCATCCGTCGTTCTTTGTTGCATTTAAGGAACTATCTACCTCTGTCTTAAAAAATATTTAAAAATTCTGCATCCACTGCCTTTTGGGGAAGGGAATTCCAAAGATCCACAATCCTCTGAGAGTGCAAAATATTTCCTCATCTTTGTTTTAAATGGCCATTCCCTGGATAATCCAGACCACTGGTATCTTTCCTGGTGCTGCCTGGAATCTTACTCGAAAATAAATATTTATTAAGCCAACATTATCTCCTACAATGACATCAGCATTTATTAAGTATACTAATTATTTAGATAAAGAGAAACAAAATAGAATATTCTGGAAAATCTGAAGTTCTGGATCAGAATTCCAAAGAAAGCTCCCCCTTAAAACAGTAACTCATTATGTTCCTTGTGTTGAGATAGATTGAACTGCTGTGTGATTATAAATGTTTCTGGTTTGTTTGGATGAATGCACAAGGGAAACCAAAAATCATTGCTGGAACAGCTATGGTTCTGGACATTGTATAACTGTAGGTATTTTAAAAATCTATTGTCACCCTCATACCACTTCCTAATTCCTTGGAGTTCATTTTCTACTGAAGGATGAGATTACAGGGCAAGGTGTTAAGTACCTTTCATAACACGTCTGTTTATTTGTAGGCATAATCTTCATTGAAAATGCCTGCCTAAACTTTGTTCTAACTTCAATGAATTTGGAACCAGCTAAATCACTTCCTTGAAACTTTTCACTTCTAACAAGGTGCAAACTATGAAAAAGTACACTGGGGATGTCTTGTGTCAGACTGACAAGCTGAGAAACGTTAAAATAACAGCAAGTTTCCACAGTTGTTGCAAATTTGAAATAACACCAGAAAATGCTGGAAATACTCAGCAGTTTAGGCAGCATATGCAGAGAGAACATAGAACACAGAACAGTACAGCACAGTACAGGCCCTTCGGCCCACAATGTTGTGCCGAACTTTTACCCTAAACCTAAGGTCTATCTAACCTCCACCCCTAACTTATACTATCATCCATTAAGAGCTGCTGATGGTGTACAAGGAAGATTAATTGTATTCAAACGTAACTGAATCAATTCAATAAATGCACCAAATGTTTGTTAACATTTCAGATTGATGCCCTTTGAGGAGGTGTTGTGGATTCCTGGCTTCACAAAAGTCAAGACATCTGGAAAGAATTTTGCCGTCTGATTCAATGAAAAAAAAAGTTTTGGCCTTTTTAAGGAAACAAACGACAAAATCAAAATATAATTTTAAATGTATTTGAAAAAAGAAGTGCAAAATGTATTTTTGATATTCTGATTCCACATTAAGGGCTTTACATTTAAAATTGCAGATTTTCTTTCTGTTGTTTTAATACTACGAGGAAGTAAATTTATGTATATTCAGAAATCTGCTAAAATGTTTGCAAATTCTCACACCAACATGTATTTACCAGCACTGCCCTTTGGGTATGTTTGTACAGGACAACAGACTCATAAGAATTCTGAGCCGTATGTAAAATAGCCAAAAGCAGTCTGTGGGTTCATTTCCTTCAACTATATCACCTTACCTTGCATGTTGCCTCCTGGCTAGTGTCCATCAAACAGGCCACTTTAGGACTTTATCTTGAAAGTATAAAAGATTATGTCTAAAACGGTAAATACATAGCATTTGGTTTGCATCATGGAAATATGTTTAGAACTTTGGACAGGCAGCTTTAGCTATATTCAAGAATTCTGTTGCACTGCCAGTAGAATTCAAGTGGATATCTTCATTTTCATGGTATGTGTTTCATGTAAGTAAGATGGAAATTGCATATTTAATGCTTGCATCTGAAAATAGCACCATATCATAGGATCATAGAATGGCTACAGAATAGAAGGACGCCATTCCACCTGCCATGTCTGAGGTGTGTAGTGGCAATGTTACTGGATTAAGAATCCAGAACCTCAGCCAAATGTTCTGAGACATGGATTCAAGCCCCACCATGGTAGACAGTGAAAATTAAACTCAACGAAATCTAGAATAAAGACTTAGGCTAATGGTAACTATGCAACCATTGACAATTGTTGCAAAACTCATCTGGTTCATTAATTTCCTTTAGGAAAGGAAATCTGCCATCCTTACCTGATCTGGCCTACATGTGACTCCAGACCCACAGCAATGTGGTTGATTTGGGGCGGCAAGGTGGCTCAGTGGTTAGCACTGTTACCTCACAGCGCCAGGGACCCAGGTTCAATTCACCTTAGGTGACTGCGTATGTGCAGTTTACAAATTCTCCCTGTGTCTGTGTGGGTTTCTTCTCACAATCCAAAGATATGCAGGTTAGGTGGAGTAGCCATAGGAAATGTGGGGTTACAGTGATGGGGTGGGTTTGGGTGGGATACTTCAGAGGGTCGGTTAGACTTGTTGGGGTGAAAGGCCTGCTCCCACACTGTAGGGATTCTATGATTCTTAACTGCCCTCTAAGTATTATATGCTGGCAGAGCAGGTAATGTCCACAATTTGTAAATGAATTTTAAAAAGCTAACTCTGTAACAGCAATGTAGCCAGTCCCATTCCCCTGCCTTACCCTCCAAATTCTTTTCTCTTCAGGTTGTTTTCTTTGGAAAGCAACAGTTGAATCTGCCTCTGACATACACTCAGTACATTTCAGATCTTGATCACTGCTGTATAAAAATAATTCTCTGTGTTGCTTTTACTTCTTTAGCCAATCATCTGAAATTGGTGTTCTCTTGTCAATGCATGAAGCATTACATCTCAAACCTTTTCATCTCTTGATATGGCCTTGAGGTGACTGCAGCACAAGAAAACAACCTAAGGATCTAAATAATAGCAAACAAACAACAAGATAATTGACCTTTCCTTTATGATACTGACAGAATTAGGAGCTTAGTATTTGCCAGATGTTTGGAACCCAAGGAGTCTTCAATCTGAAAATGGTGTCAATGAAGTCTTTAGTATCCACCTGAAGCAGAAATAAACATTTGAGCATCAAAATATCAGGAAAGACTATGTACCGTTTTTTCAAATAAATTGAAAAGTATCATAACTGAGTTGTTGGTTCCGCTGCAACCTTTTGGCCCAGAGATGAGCTTCCTAATCACTGAGCCAAGCTGACACAGACAACATTCAGTGGAGGAAACAGCCAATCCAATAAATCTGTTTGTTCTTACAGATTTTGCACAACTATATCCAAATATAAACTCAACCCAAGTAATTTAGCCTCCTGGTAAACATTTTGTAAGGTTTCTCTTTGATTTCTAAAGGTAATTGAAAGAGACATGGAAGTTATCCAATGGCTCTTACAGACATCGTTATTCACCTGTGAACATTTATCATTAGCAGCCACTTCCATACTCTACTCAAATTATCGAGCTCCAGTAATTTTTGATCATAGCTGTCTATGTATATTCTTAGAATCTACAACTTATCTTTAACCAGATAGTTACCCAACTCCTCACGTAAGGGATGAACTGGAGCACATTTAATGCTTTATGAGCTTCAGTACATGCTTCAAAATAATATACACTTCCACTAAATCATCAATAATCAAATTAACATGATTTTACACCTTTGCTAATGGGCTGTCAACATTCTACACTCATTTTATGTTTTAGAGTGCACTGCTGCAAATATATTGACGTTGCCTTCATTAAACATTTGGTGCATTTATTGAATTGATTCATTTACCTTTGAAAATAATTAATCTTCCTTGTACACCATCTGCAGCTCTTTAAACTGATCTTCGAACCTAGAGCATCATTAGACTTAAACATCAGTTTCATAAGCTAAATTTAGAATTAAACTTGGTCTGTAATGTAATTTTAAAAACAACCACAATGAAAGTAAAAAGACAGTTTAATTTAATACTGGCTCTTCTGCTCTGACACCTGCAATTGAAAAGTGATGGAAGGTGTCAGTAACAGCGAAATCAAGCAGAACCTGTTCAGCAATAACCTGCTCAGTGACGCCCAGTTTGGGTTCCGCCAGGGCCACTCAGCTCCTGACCTCATTACAGCCTTGGTTCAAACACGGACAAAAGAGCTGAATTCCAGAGGTGAGGTGAGAGTGACTGCTTCTAACATCAAGGCTGCATTTAGCCGTGTGTAGCATCAAGGAGCCCCAGCAAAACAGAAATCAATGGGGATCAGGGGGCAAACTCTCTGTAGGTTGGAGTCATACCTGGCACATAGGAAGGTAGCCATAGTTGTTAGAGATCAGTCATCTCAGTTCCAGGACATCTCTGCAGAAGTTCTTCAGAGGCCCAGCCACCTTCAGCTGCCTCATCAATGACCTACCCTCCATCATGACGTCATGCTGGCTCAGTGGTTAGCACCATTGACTCACAGCACCAGTGGCCCAGGTTCAATTCCATCCTCAAATGACTGTCTGTGTGGAGATGCTCATTCTTCATGTGTCTGTGTAGGTTTCCTCCCACAGTCCAAAGATGTGCAGGCTCGGTGGACTAGCCAAATGAAATTCATGGTTGCAGGGATAGGGTAGGGGTTTGAGCCTAGGTGGGGTGCATTTTGGAGAGTCAGTGTGAAGTTGTAGGGCAGAATGGCCTGTCTCCTCACTGTAGGGATTTTATGAATGTTCAGCACCGTTCACGATTCCTCAAGTACTGAAACAGTCCATGTCCAAATCGACAATTTCCAGGCTTGACCTGACAAGTGGCAAATAACACTCGTATGACATTAATGCCAGGTAATGACTATCTCCAATTAGAGAAGATCTAACCACAACCCTTGACATTTAATGACATTTCACCACCTAATCCCCTGCTATCAGCATCCTGAGTTTTGCCAGCAATTTTTGTTTTCATGTTTCAGATCTCTAGCGTTTGCAGTTCTTTGCCTTATGTTTTTAAAAGCATGGTACTTGGTTAATACGAACAAAGTTACTTCAAGTTGAAGTTGGAAGTTATCAGACACAACAAAAATTTAGGCTATAATTAGATCACATTCAGATCCAAAAATAAAAGGACATATTTGTGATGAATTTATCCATTTTCTCTTCTAGCAATGAACTAAAACTGATTATAGTTTGTATTTCAATTTATCATTAATTTATTGGTTCATCAAACTATCTTTAGCAAACATTATTTGACCAAACATTTAATAAAAACTAATTTTGGGCTGATTATACACACAAGTAAAGTTTTACACTTGGATGGAAAATAATATTGCTGCTTTAATAGTTGATGGTTTCAGTACGATCAGCACAATGCAAACTATCAGGGTCTGTAAGGTTCATTGTTTAAGTTGTCATGAAAATTATTTTCTCTTTGTAACATATGAACAGCTAAGATTCCAGACACAATACTTTCACATCAACTTGTGTTTTTGTTTTTGATAGAATTTTAAATAACCTGCGACATAAATTTGAATGGGTAAGAGTTCAAATTGTGAGATATTTTTGCTGCACTTCTTTTTTGTACTTAGCCAAAAAAAGGGGAAACTGGTTGTTTCAATTACCTTAACTTTTGCAGGTCACTCTTCACATTCACCAGATGCAGGCGTACACTGAAATGGTTCATTAATAGAACTGTAATATTATACCAGGTCTCTGTGCACCATGGTGTGAACAATGCTGAGCACTGATGTGTTGCTGTACCTCAAAGAAGTAAATTAAACAGTGAGCTTGGGCCAACACAAATAAAACTTGAAAAATATATTCTCAAGAGCCCCTATTAATAACTGACTGTTAAATCTAGGTGCTTGTCTAATTCAGTTAAATTGTTCAGCTGGTTAAGAGAAAATTGGTGGCCTGAAATTTTATTTAATCAGGATGTGCTTCTATATACAAATAGAGTTAGCTGTACAGAACAGGCAGCATATTCCATAGTTAAGAGATTACTGCAGAAATTGTGCCAACAGCCCAGAATCACTTTTATTTTATTATTGCATTTAATGTATTCTGAAAATACACTGAAAAACACACAGGATGCAAACACAGCGCACCACTAATTTTAGACAACATTGAATGATGACTACATTTAGGTTTAGCAGTGACTTGGCATCCTTTGGGCATGGATGGTGTTGGGGTGGTGTGCTGCTCTGAGAGACCTCTGTTCAAATCCTGGTATACACTTCAAACTTCTGAGGGCTATAAAATGGCACCAGATTTCAACAGTTGGGGGTGAGGACATTAAGAAAGTAAGTTTATGGTAACAGACTCAATGGTTCCTTTTGTAAAATGCTGCATTCTATGGCAGAATGGTCAATCTTCAAGAATTTTCAAGTAGAGAGAACATGGACTGCTCTATTGCAAGATGTGAAGAAAAGAAAAACATAGTAACCCTTTGAGATTCTTATCAAACTGTTGTTAATGTATCACGTGTATGGTATTGAGAATTGTTTTAGTTATATACTGGAATTAAGTGCTTTATTATTGAATTTTGATTTTGTCAACATTTTAGTTCTATATCTACCTTTTTATCTTGGGCCTCCAGGATTAATAATTCATTGGATAAACATATGGATGATAATGGAATAGTTTAGGTTAGATGGGCTTCAGATTAGTTTCACAGGTCAGCGCAACATCGAGGGCCGAAGGGCCTGTACTGCGCTGTAATGTTCTATGTTCTAATAATAATGAAAAGGCGGCACGTTTTTATTTTTCCCTTCAACTCAAAATTTAAAGTGTTGCTTCAAGTGTTGCTTTTTCTCCTTTTGTCTATTAATTCCTCCTTTCCTTTCTTTTCCCCTTCCCGTGTTCCTGAGTTTTGTTCCTCAGCTACTGAACAGCTCCATGTACATCAGTCATGTGATCATTCCTTATTTGTAAGGTTCGACATTGAAGTGATGCATTTGCGTCGGCAGAAATAGGAGGAGCTCATGTATTGGTCTGTGCCTCATTCTACCTGAGAACATTGCAGCTCAGTCAACTGGGAGAGGAAATTTCAAAAATTTGCCTGTTGTCCATGCATGTCATTTTCCATGCTTCTAATTAATTCATATGCACTGTACTTTTGAAAGTTTTATTTTACTTAAACATTCACTCATGGGATATTTGAACATAGATGTGTTAACTTAAATTGAAACATTTTGTTAAGGAACTTTGCCAAACTGACACTAGTTATCATGGAAAAATAAATGCAGTCCTTGAGAGAGCTGAGTAGATTCTCAACTTTACTATTTGCATGTTAAGCCCTGGCTAGCTGGAAGGCATGGAGAATAATCTAGCTCTGAGGATCACCCAGCATTTCACACAATCCATCAGATTTTTCTGCCATTCACTTAATTCATCCATCCATGAAGATTTGTCTCTCTGAGCTTCTTATGACTGAGACCCCACTGGCAAAGACCAAAATCTTCTGCAATTGTTGAGTCAAATTTGGAAGAGGAAGGAAGTGTTCAGCATGATATTGACATCATACATTCGCTGGTCCAACACTCAGCTGATCCGAATATTGTAGTGAATACACAAGGAAGACAACCCTCTGTCTCATCGCATTGTCTGTCTAGACAGGCTATTCCGCTGTAATGAACAGAAACTCATATAATGCTGTGGTTTTATTTTTGGAACTCTAATTTCCAAAAATCTGATCTGAGGTTTTGCCTGAGCTGTGCGTTTGAAACAAACATGCTCTGTTTGCTATCATGCAACTTTTAATTCTTTCACAAGGAGTACTGATGCTCATTGGAAATCTTTGGGCTTGAAGCATGCCTTGTGTTTTGAGCCACTTTATGGGGCAGCTGGCCCAGATAGTTATAAGACAGCAGGTGGACTATATGAAGAGTAAAAGTTGAATGTGAGGAACTGTATTTGGAAGCTCTTGGCTATAAGTGGCCTGAAATACAGAGACTGTGAAATACCAAAAGTATTTGGTGGTCATCTGGCTTTAATAGTTTTAAGTATCCAGTTGATATGTGAGCTGTTAATCATAATTAAAGTGCAATGTTGATCTCTCATTCATTATAATATAATTTTTGCAGTGCTGAGGCAGATGTATTTTAAGTTATTTTCCATATTGTGCACACTTCTAGACCAATAATTTGACCAAATGGACTGGAGAGACCACCAGGCATGGCAAGCATTTCGTCAATGAACTTCAGACATGGTTGATCCTTGAATGCAATTGCAAATTCCAGGGTGATTAAAACGACAGTGTCAGCTTTCAAATGGATGTCTTGAAAATATTGCAAAATGCAGAATTGATCAGGCAGTGAAATTGCTGACAGACCCACAAAGCAAATTTCTCTGCTGTGTTGAATTTGAATTTCTCAACGAGAATAGCAGTGTGGAAAAGCTGCAATCCTTCCAATCATCTGAGTAGCTTTGAGATGATTTAGTTAACTGAAAATATCATGTTGAAGGGCAGAATTCTAGAATTCTTACAGAACAGATTTATAATCAATTGTATCACTTATTTGAAGCGCAATAGAATTTTAGTGTGTTATCTTTATTAAAATATATCCAAAAGTGACATGGTCCAAAATGAGAATATCCTTGGACTACAACAAGAGCTGCCTTATAAAAGGCAGTGTAAAATCAATCTTTCACTTACCCTCGCAACAACATTTAGCAGGAAGTTAGGCAGGACATGAATCACCTCAAAGTAACTAGATATGTGAAGAAAAATCATTTTAAAAGAGGCCTCGTGGAGTTATGGAAGCACAAAGGTTCCTTCTTCAGAGGATGAAAGCATCTTTGTAATTCTGAGGCTCTGAATTTGGGATCTGCGGATATGCATGTCTCACCAAAAGGTATCACTTCCTAATTAATATTCGTTTAAAGGAGAAATGAAGCTCGAGGAACATTAGAGTTATACTGGGTTATGACATGTGTGCACTTGGTAAATTAACCTCCATCTGGTAAAACAAAAATCTTCAACAGTGAATAAAACCTCTTCTGTGCTTTCAAAGTGGAGCCATTTGTGACAATGCAATTTAGGGTCATTTTAACATGAAGTTAGGCTGTGTTTCCAGTTTAATAGTTGGTGTGGCTGTCTTCCCATTTTCTTTCATTAAAATGACAAAGTTCATTATTTGTTCAGGGAGGCCTGATTTTTAAATATTTCTTTCTTTCCTCCCAGTGACTTAAATCCGCCAACATTCAAAAGCAATATCGAGGTAAACTATATTGCTGCAAGATTCCATTGCAGGCAGCTCTAATCTAACATCTTAATAAAATTTATCCTTCCTTTTTTTATGCAAGACTATCTCAAAATAATTGGAATGATGGCCAAGCATCACAGTCACATTAAAACCATTCAGGCCTTCGACTGTCTAATCTGATCTAATCCACATTGTTGCAAGTTCTCATGTTGTTCTACCTTTCTTTTAGATTGCATTTTATTTTTGTGCATTTTAGAATTTCTGGAAAGTGACTTGAGAAGAAAAAGCTCTAGAGCTTCTGTTTTGAATATTTTTCTATTTATTTTATAAGTGTTGTGGAAATGCATACAATTTTCAAACAGCTACCCACATGATAAGTAATGGACTGAGCTTTCCTACAATTTGCTGAATTCTGAAGAAGGGTCCAGACCGGAAATGTCAGCTTTCCTGCTCCTCTGATGCTGCTTGGCCTGTTGTGTTCATCTAGCTCTACACCTTGTTATCTACGATTTGCTAGTTTTGGGGAATTCCATGTAATGTCTCTGTCCTTGAGCTCCAGTGACTTTTCTCAAGCAGTTTTATCCTGCTCACCTCTTTCAGTATATCGTCTGCCTCAATGATACCATGGTTACGCTGTCTGGTGCTCAGCAGCAGTGAATAACTCTCTGACTCTGGCCTTACAGAGTTCACACCACAGCAACCACAGTGCACTTTACATCGACATTACCAGCCTGGTCCAAAGTCATCACCTAGCTCATAGGAACAGGAGCAGGCCATTCAGCCCCTTGAGCCTGCTCTACCATTCAATTAGATCATGCTTAACCTATGGCCAAACACGCCTGCCTTGAGCCTACATCCCTAATACCCTTGCTTAATAAAAACATTTCTGTCTCAGATTTAAGTTTGAGGGATAACCTTACAGAAGTTTATAAAATCATGAGGGGCATGAATAAGGTGAATAGCCAAGGTCTTTTGTGGAGTCCAAAATTAGAGGGCATAGGTTTAAGGTGAGAGGGGAAGATTTAAAAGGGTCCTAAGGGGCAACATTTTCACACAAAGGGTGGTGCGTGTATGGAATGTGCTGCCAGAGGAAGTGGTGGAGGCTGGTACAATTGCAACATTTAAAAGGAGTCTGGATGGGTATATGAATAGGAAGGGTTTAGAGGGATATGGGCCAAATGCTGGCAAATGGGACTAGATTAATTTAGGATATCTGATCAGCATGGACGAGTTGGGACAAAGGGTCTGCTTCTGTGCTGTACAGCTCAATGACTATGACTGTAAGTGCCACCGTCTTCTCTTCGATACCTCACACACACTCTATCTCTGCCATGGTGCCCATCTCCCACCAAAACTCATGCTCTACTGGTCTCAATATTGCCTGCAGCATCTTCCCTCCATGGTTCTCCCCCACTCCATCCTGTGGATGCTGGAAATCTGAAACAAAAACAGAAATCGCTGGAGAAACTCAGCAGGTCTGGTAGCATCTGTGGAGAGAAAGCAGAGTTAATATTTCGAGTCTGGGGACTCTTCACCAGATTATTGTTGTTCTGTACCTTAGTCATAATGGTGACTGGAGGTACAGTGCTGTAAGTGAGCTGTTTATTGACCGATGTACATTATATGCAGTGCCCTGTGAGCTGATGTCACTTCTAGCGATGCCATCAGTTATCCTATTGATAGCCAATGCTTCATGCTACAATAAGCCACAGCCTGTGTAAGGTCTCACTGTCTCTCCCTCATTGCTGTGCTAAACTATTCAATTCTTTTGTATGTTCGAGGCTCCTGACCTTCAAACTCCGAAAGTTGAGGATTACTATGAAGAATAATATACACTTTCAAACAGATCCTCAGAGGAGGATCTTTCTTGCCGCCAGTTTCAGCACATTGTCACTGGGAATTAAACTGCCTGGAATAGCATCTCTAGGCAAAGCCAATCTAAAAGTGCCCCGAATAAAAATCACCGTCAAGAGTTCCTGCTTTATTCACATAACGTGCTCTGGGCACTCACTGTTCTAGTTTTATAAAAAATAGTTTTTTGTTCAAGTTTCAGTCAAACTATTTTGTAAATTGCAAAACAGAATCTTCCATGAACAAACATAATTAAGGAATGTTTGACTGTAACAGTTTTTGTAAAAAAAACCTTAAAAATAATTCTTTATGTATTTAGGGGTGTTAACTAAGTTCAGTCTGGTGCAATCCGTGAGCAGGGGGTGTGTCCCTGAGCTGGGGAGGGTGTCCCTGAGCTGGGGAGGGTCTCCCTGAGGGGGGGGTTTCTCCCTGAGCTGGGGAGTGTCTCCCTGAGTTGGGAATGTGTCCCTGAGCTGGGGAGGGTGTGTCCCTGTGCTGGGGAGGGTCTGTCTCTGTGCTGGGGAGGGTGTCCCTGAGCTGGGCAGGGTGTCCCTGAGTGGGGAGGGTGTCCCTGAGCTGGGGAGGGTTTCCATGAGCTGGGGAGGGTGTGTCCCTGAGCTGGGGAGGGTGTATCCCTGAGCTGGGGGGTGTGTCCCTGAGCTGGGGAGGGTGTCCCTGAGCTGGGAAGGGTGTCCCTGTGCTGGGGGGTGTGTCCCTGAGCTGGGGAGCGTCTCCCTGAGCTGGGGATGGTGTGTCCCTGAGCTGGGGAGGGTCTGTCCCTGTGCTTGGAGATGAGTCCCTGAGCTGGGGAGGGTGTCCCTGAGTGGGGAGGGTGTCCCTGAGCTGGGGAGGGTGTCCATGAGCTGGGGAGTGTCTCCCTGAGCTGGGGAGTGTGTCCCTGAGTGGGGAGTGTGTCCCTGAGCTGGGGAGGGTCTGTCCCTGAGTGGGGAGGGTGTCCCTGAGCTGGGGGGTGTGTCCCTGAGTGGGGAGGGTGTCCCTGAGCTAAGGGGGGTCGGGTGACCCCGAGCACACAATGTTGTTGCTATAGTGTTACAATGAGAGTTACTGGGGCAACCAGAGAGGCAGCATTGAAGGGCAGAAGCATCCTGTGAGTGGATGTGCCATGAGGGTTCTTACAAGTTCAATGCCAATGTCTGTGGACATGGGGTGTGTTTGGCTGGTTCCTACGGAACATGTCCCAAGATGTTGGCACTTGGAATCCAACTTGGAGGTCATTCAGAACAAGTGGCATGTTGAATTCACCAGGTTCTGAGGAATGGTCACTGGACCAGAAGCATTAACTTTGATTGCTCTCCAGAGATACTGCCAGACCTGCTTAGCTTTTCCAGCAATTTCTGTTTCTGTTTCTGATTTACATCATCCACAGTTCTTTCGGTTTTTATTTTGTTTTCACCAGGTGCCTGTGCTGATTTGCTTGTCGAGTTTCCTTATCTTCAAACTTGTTTGCTGAGTTTGGTAAGATAGAAAGATGAACATAAATGAGGTGAAAGCAGTCATCAATAAGGCAGAGATAGTAGGAACTGCCGATGCTGGAGAATCTGAGATAACAAGGTGTAGAGCTGGATTAACACAGCAGGCCAAGCAGTATCAGAGGAGCAAGAAGCATCAGAGGAGCAGGAAGGGTCCAGACCCAAAACATCAGCTTTCCTGCTCCTCTGATGCTGCCTGGCCTGCTGTGTTCGTCCACCTCTACACCTTGTTACATCACTAAGGCATTTACCAGGTAATAATTTCCGTTATTTTTTGATTCTTCACTGTCTTAACAAGAACTCTTGTATAAAGTGTAAAGGTTGGAGCAAGATGCTGAAATCAGGCTCGCCTAACTTCTCATGTGGTTTTGCAACACGTCTCACTGTAGCTCACATCACTCAAATCTCAACAAGGTTCCACCCAACATCTTTAAACTGGTGCAGAATATTGTGGAACCTGGATTTATATTTGAAATTCCTGAAGCTTTTCTGCTGATATCTCATGAATTGAACTGAAAGAAGCAAGCAGAACATAGCAAACATTCCAGACCCAGTATGTATTTTTATATTTATAGAATAATCCTTCTAACATTTAAATGAGCAGAGATTGCACCACAACGTTTGACCATTTTTTGTTTTGTGTAATGTTTCTGTTGCTTGATGATAGTTTTCTTCATATTAGTTAGTTGCTTTTCTGTGCCCTTTCTCAAGTTGCATAATTTGAACCTCATCAGTCGAATGCAAGTCATAGTTAAACGAAATATTGGGCAACAGAACGTAATGCAGGTTAATTTTATAGCCTATGGAGCCAGACAAAATTGTGCATGTGTGACTGAGAAAATTTTTAAAGCTTTTTTTGTTTTGATTGTTGTCAAATACCCTTAGGATCAAAACAATTCCTGGTTACTGCAGGAAAGTCTTTTGTTATTGATATTTTAAAGTCAGATCTTTGCCTTGCTTTAACCCATTGTATATAAAAACCGTTTGCTGACTGACAGACGATAGTAAACTTTTATCCTCCATTAATTAGAAACATGCACATGGATTTACTCAGGGAACAGCTTGTGAATGCAATGCAGCATTTAGGTAAGTGATCACTCTCAAGTCTAATAAAAAAACACTTCCTGCTTTTGTATTTTAACAAAGGAATCCAAGCAGATTAATCATAGAAAACCATTTAAAACAGTTTTTATGACAAATTTGCAAACATTTTATTTATAAATTAAACTATAACTGCAGGTTTCTGTTGCCATGCCAATACCTGTATGGCCAATATGAGAATGCATGGAATCAGAAGACAAGTGGCAGAATGAATAGTAAACTGGTTACAGAACAGAATCCAGAGAGAAGGGATCAAAATTACTCAGACTGGCAAATGTTGGGAGACGGTCTTGCACATGGATCAGTGCTGGGAGCACACACACATTCAGTTGGACTGGTGATTGCTGAAAAATATGATAAGCTGCCTGGCTTTGAGTCGGCACAAAAGGGAAAGGCAAGGCCCAAGCAGGGGGGGGTGGGGCGGGGCAGGGCAGGACAGGGCAGGGCAGGACAGGGCAGGGCAGGACAGGGCAGGGCAGGGCAGGGGAAAGCAACAATGCAGTGAGAATTCAGGGCAGGGCAGGGTGGGTGAGTGTGAAGAGAGTAAGCAAACAGCTTTGAACTGCAGCCTGGTTCAGTCCTTGAGCTATGAACCCATCTCTGTACACAAATTGACACACACACCGACACGCCGATGCTGCACTTTGGGGCACACTGGCAGCAGAATTCCAATCAATGGTACCAGTGCACTCACAAGTGGAGCATTGAAGAGCAGATGTGAGCTGTAAATGGATAGGAGGTGTGCAACTTAAGACTGGACATCCATGAGGTGCTGTGGGCCATCAACAACAGCAGAATTGTACTCCAGCACAATCTGTAACCTCATGGCCCGGCATATCTGCCACTCAACCATCACCATCAGGCCAGGGGATCAACCCTAGTTCAATAGAGAGTGCAGGAGAGCATGCCAGGAGCAGCACCAGGCATACCTGAAGATGAGGTATTAACCTGGTGAAGCTACCGAACAGGACTACTTGCATGCCAAATAGTATAACCAACAAGTGATAGACAGGGCTAAGTGATCCCATAACCAATGGATCAGATCTAAGCTCTACAGTCCTGCCACACAAATGGTGGTGGAAACTTGAACAACTCACTGGAGGAAGAAGCTCTGCAAATGTCTACATCCTCAATGATGGAAGAGCCCAGCGCACCAGTGCAAAAGATAAGGCTGAAGCATTCTCGGCCTCCTCCAATGGTCTGCAGCATCACAGATACCAGTCTTCAGCCAATTCGATTCACTCCATGTGATATCAAGAAACGGTTGGAGGCACTGGATACTGCAAAGGCTATGGGCATGAAAGCATTTCAGTAATAGTACTGAAAACTTGTGCTCCAGAACTTGTTTGTTATTTAATGGACCATTGTGTGCTGCCCTTTATTGCAATACTAATGGCCACCGAAGGACAGTGTTTCAGCCAGAAGGAGTTTTGGTGGGAGACCTGGCTAGGCTTCATGGCTTGGGGGGAGCCTTTTCATGGCTGCCCTTTCTGATCAAAGGGTCCCTAACATGTGCTGTCCCTCTGCACCCTCTCCCCCCTACTCCAGCACTGTGTATTCTAGCACTTTCTCCCTGAATCCAAAACCTGCTAAAATATTCCCACCCACCCCAGACCCTATCCAGGCCATCCTCACCCAGATCCACGAAGAAGCCCATCCACCCACATCAATGTTCCTGCTACTCCCTCCAGGCCCTCCCTCATGGGGACTGGGGGCAGTGCCAGCAATGGATACTGCCCCTGATGCTTGGACCCAGGAGCTGCTCGGCAAACAGAGGGGCTGGCAGTGGATATACTTCCTCTCCAGCTGGTGGTGCCAGTCCCATCCTGAGCCACACATGTTCCGTTGAGCGTGAACCAGTTATGGATTAAGCCCGCCGCAAGGAACAGTAAGTTTCTCTGTGACATTTCAGATCCTGCTACCTGTTAACGAGGACGATAGTCTCCAATCAGTTTTGTCTTCTTACCCTACTTGTGGAATGGCAGATTGCAACTCTAAACTAATTCCACTGAACTATTAATCTTCATTTTGGTTAGTTTTATTTTAAGCATCGTGAATTTCTGCACAGCATTAAAATTTGCCAATGGAAAGGAATCAGACTTTGCCAGCCAATGCTTCTGTCGGTTTAAGTTATTTTGCTCTTGGCAAGCACCAGATTGAGCGTAAAATCAAACGTGTGGAAAAGAGGACAGAGACAATTGTTTGCTGATATCGTAGAGATGGGTAACAATATTCCAATCTTAACTATGTATTTAGTTTTGACCAGTAAGACACAATGATTTGAAGTTTGATATTTTAATTGAGAAACTGCAGGAATCGATTGCTACAGGAATGGCTTTGACTGCACAATAATCATAGAATCCCCACAGTGTGAAAGCAGCAAGGCCACACCATCGCCTTGGAAGAGTATCCCACAGAGACCCATCCCCCTATCCTGTCCACATAACCCCATATTTCTCATGGCTAGTCCATTTAACCTGCATATCCCCGGACACTATGGAGCAATCTATCATGGCTAATCCCACCTGACCTGCACATTGTTGGACTGTGGGAGGAAACCCACACAGACACGGTGAGAATGTGCAAACTCCACGCAGATGGTTGCCCAAGGGTGGTATCAAACCCATGTCTATACACTATGATGCAACCGTGCTAACCACTGAGCCACCGTGCTGCTCTAGTTGTTAATTATGTTCATTATAACCCAGTTGACAATTATTCCAGAGGCCATTAGAATTTTTTTTTCTTTATTCATTCATGGGATGAGGGTATTGCTGGCTGGGCAGCATTTATTGCCCATCCCTAATTGCCCAGAGTCAACTACATTCCTGTGGGTCTAGAATCACATGTAGGCCAGACCAGGTAAGGATGGCAATTTCCTTCCCTAAAGGGCATAAGTGAACCAGATGGATTTTTCCGACAATCAACGATGGATTCATGGTCATCATTAGACTCTTCATTCCAGATATTTTATTGAATTCTAATTCCAACATCTGCCATGGCAGGATTTGAACCTGGGTCCCCAGAACATTACCTGGGTCTCTGGATTAATAGTCCAGTGATAATACCACTACACCATCACCTCCCCTCCATGGTAGCTGAAAGATTACAAGCCAGTGATGTGGCTTTCCTGTACCTTCTTGGTGATATCCTTCTTCCAGAACACTTAAGTGAGGAATCTTGCATCAAGGGGGGGTGGGATGTAGTCTCTGTAGATCACTCCATGACCTTGCATCCAAATCCTCCACCGTATTCTCTCTCACATTAACCACTGGGCCACCGTGCTGACCAGACCCCACCAACAAAAAGATATTCCTCTCCCCATCCCTGGTCCACTTTCTGCAGGGACTGTTCACTCTGCAACTCCCTCGTCAGCTCTACACTCCCCATCAACCCCACCACAGCTAGTACCTTTCCCTGCAACCGCAGGAGGTGCTACACCAGCCCCCAGACCTTCCAACTCACCTCCGTCCAAGGCCCCAAACAATCCTTCCAAATCCAGCAGAGATTCACCTGCACTTCATCTCAACTCATTGACTATCCGTTGCTCCTGAAATGGTCTCCTTTATACTGGGAAGACCAAACACAGACTTGGGGACTAGTTCGAGAGCACCTACACTCTGCACACATCAACCAACCTGACCTTCTGGTTGCCATCCACCTTAACTCCCCCTCCCACTCCCCTGGTGACATGTCCACCCTTGGACTCCTCCACTGTCAGATTGAGGCCAAATGTAAACTGGAGGAACAACACCTTGTACTTCACCTTGGGAGCCTACAGCCCAATGGCTTTAATACTGACTTCACCAGCTTCAAAATCTCTCCACCCCAAACTACTCACCTATCCACTCCACCCTTCCCACTGACCAAATACAATAACCATCTACCTGCATCCACCGATCTCCATCTCACCCACCCTCCCCTGAGCCCAACCCCCATCCCTCTGTTTATTTCTGGACTCCCCTCTCCGTCCCCAGTCCTGATGAAGGGTTTCAGCCCGAAATGATGACTTCCCTGCTCCTCAGAAGCTGTCTAACCTGCTGTGCTTTTCCAGCTCCACGTTTATTGAGCTCCACAGAACACATTTCTTCCTGCCTTGACGCAGTCTTCTCTCCCCGGTCCAGTCCCTGTCCACGTACATCCATAATTCCTCTGATACTTTACACTGGTTTCACAATTAACAGTTTGCAGTTTTTACCATGGACGTGCAATCCCTTCACGCGCCCATCCCCCACCAAGATGGTCTTAGGGCTCTCCGCTTCTTCCTGGGGCAAAGCCCTGAACCATCCCCACCCTCCTCCACTTGGCCAAGCTTGTCCTCAACCTCAATAACTTCTCTTTTAACTCCTGTCATTTTCTTTAGGTCAAAGGGGTGGCCATGGGTACCCGCATGGGCCCTAGTTATGCCTGTCTCTTCGTGGGGTGCATGGAACATTCCTTGTTCCAGCCCTATTCCGGCCCCCACCCACATGATATCATCGATGCTGCTTCCCTCTCTTTTCCCGAATTAGAAAAGTTCATCGATTTTGCTTCCAATTTCCACCCTGCCCTCACTTTCACCTGGTCTATCTCTGACTCCTCCCTTCCCTTTCTCGACATCTTTGTTTCCATTTCTGGGGATAGACTGGCCACTAATATCCATTACAAACCCACAGCTACCTGGACTATACATCCTCACACCCCACTTCCTGTAAAGACTCCATCCCATTCTCTCAGTTCCTCTGTCTTCGTCATATATGTTCAGATGAGGCCAACTTTGACAAGGGAGCCTCCGAAATGTCCACCTTCTTCCTCAACCAAAGATTCCCCAGCTCCGTTGTCGACAGGGCCCTCAACCAGGTCCAACCCATCTCCTGCATCTCCACCCTCACCCCTTCTCTTCCTTCCCACAACAGCGATAGGGTTCCCCTTGTTCTTACCTACCGTCCCACCAGCATCCACATCCAGAAGGTCATCAGACGCCATTTCCACCACATCCAGCGAGATGCCACCACCAGACACATATTCCCTTCCTTTATCCGCCTTCCGCAGGGACCATTCCCTCTGGACACCCTGGTCCACACTTCCTTCACTGCCACTTCCTCCCCCTCCATACAACCCCACGGCACCCTCCCCTGTAACCAGTGAAGGTACAACACCTGCCTATTTACCTCCTCCTTCCCCAGTATCCAAAGGCCCAAACATACCTTCCAGGTGAAGCAACACTTCACCTGCACTTCCCAGAATCTAGTCTATTGCATTCACTGCTCACAATGTGGTCTCCTTTACATTGAAGAAATGAAGCATAGACTGGATGACAGTTTTGCAGAACATCTATGTTCTGCTGGCAAAAAAGACTCTGAGTTTCCAGTTGCCACTTTAACACACCACCCTGTTCCCTGGCCAACATCCCTGTCTCTGGCTTGCTACGGTATTCCAGCGAAGGTCAGTGCAAGCTGGAAGAACAACACCTCATTTTCCACTTGGGTCCCTGCAGCTCTATGGACTCAATATTGAGTTCAATAATTTTAGATCCTAAACTCTTCCATGTCGTAGCCCCCTACCCCACACATCAGGCCTTGTTATCACATAGCCTGCCATTACACACTACCTATTGTTAGTCACTAACAGTCCCCATTAACGACTATTCACCCTCCCAGCCAGATCATTATCAACTCCTTTGTCTATCCAACTGCTCTTCTCTCTCTTTGGGCTCTATCCTTTATGCTATCGTTGACTCCCTACCCCATCCCCCTTCCTGTCTTCTGCATAGAAACCAATGTTTTCC
This sequence comes from Rhincodon typus, assembly GCF_021869965.1. NCBI lineage: Eukaryota > Metazoa > Chordata > Chondrichthyes > Orectolobiformes > Rhincodontidae > Rhincodon > Rhincodon typus. Next base: position 48,627,664 of record NC_063353.1, on the reverse strand, counting down.
CAGCTATCATCAGTTATGAGCAAGGGTCACTAGACCCGAAATGTTCATTCTGATTTTTCTTCACAGATACTGCCAGACCTGCTGAGCTTCTCCAGCAACTTCTGCTTTTATTACTGCGTTGTGATCTTTTTGAGAAAAAAAAACACTTGCCATTTTTCAGAAGAATTCACAGAGTTCAGTTGCTCTCAAATCTCATTGTGACGGCACCTTACATCTCATTTAAATTTTCTATTTCCACCTGTTGATTTCATTCTAACGTGCACCATCTTCATATACATTGTCATTTCCTTTTCTTTACTCAGTTTACTAATCTCCTGAGCTGCCATCTGATTCCAATGTTAATGAGTGTCCTGTTGAGTTTCTATTTAAATTACAAATTATTTCCTTTAAACCCAATGCTCCTTTGTCTTTCCTTATTTATCTCTCCGTCCGTCCCTTCAAAGTATCTTTCTTCTGGCATTTACTTTGGTCTTTGATATTCCTCTCTCTGTTTGTCTTCAGGGTTTGCTACGTTCTGTTTATATCCTGGTGGCTTTATGTTGTACTGTTTGGGACTCCCACTGTCAGAACTGTTGGTCTTTATTCCATATTGCAGGCATTGTTATGCTTGATGTGTCCTGCACACATCCTAAATAAAACGCTGTTCTTTCTTCTTTTTAACCAGTGCTCTCTGCATGAGCTCAGGAATACCTAGAGACTGCACTGTATTCAGAAAGGCAATTAGATTGACAACCCAGCTGCTACCTGTCTGCTCTGATTGAATTCAAACTTCTTCAGAACCCACGCCTTTATCAATGGCCAGCATTTGTCCCCCATTTTTTACCCTTGTATCCACTCAAAAACTGTGGCCCAACAAAGACTAGATTGTCCTGTAGATGGACGACCTCAGTTGCAAGCAGCATATATTCATCCCGGACATAGTAGGAACTGCCGATGCTGGAAGATCTGAGATAACAAGGTGTAGAGCTGGATGAACTCAGCAGGCCAAGCAGCATCACAATAGCAGGAAGGCTGACATTTCGGGCCTAGACCCTTCAACAGAAATTTCTCTGCAGCAATGAGTTCCACAGATTCACCACCTTCCAGCTGAAGAAATTCTTCTTCACCTCAGTTCTAAAGTATCGTCCCTTCACTCTGAGGCTGTGCCCTCGGGTCCTAGTGTCTCTTCCTAGAGGAAACATCTTCTCCACATCCTGACCTCTCAGAATTCTGTAAGTTTCAATCAGATTTCCCCCTCATCCTTCTAAACTCCACACTAAGAGTCCTCAACCACTCCTCATATGACAAGACCTTCATCCTCAGGATCATTCTTGTGAGCTCTCTCTGAACTCTGTCCAATTACAGCACATCCTTCCTTAGGTACAGGGCCCAAAAGTACTCGCAATATTCCAAACATGGTCTGACCAGAGCTTTATACAGCCTCAGCAGTATATCACTGCTCTTGCATTCCAGCCCTCTTGAAATGAATGCTCACATTCCATTTGCCCTCCTCACTGCCAACTGAACCTGTATGTTAAGCTTAAGAGAATCCTCAACTAGGACTTCCAAGCCCCTTTGTGCTCCAGATTTACAAAGCATTTCCCCATTTAAAAAATAATCTATACTTCTAACTAAAGTGCATAACCTCACACTTTCCCACATTATATACCATCTGCCATTTCTTTGCGCACTCTGTCCAAGTTTTTCTGCAGCTTCCCTGTTTACCCAACATTACCCGTCCTTCTACCTATCTCTGTGTCACCTGCAAACTTAGCAACAACACCGTCAGTTCCTTTGTCCAGATCATTAATGTACAATTGCGGTCCCAACACTGTCCCCTAGGGGATTCCACTAGTCACTGGCTGCCATCCTGAAAAAGACCCCTTTATCCCTACTCTCTTCTGCCAGTAAGCTAATCCTCTATCCATGCCAGTACCTTGCCCCTAACACCATGGACTCTTATCACATTTAACAGCCTCCTGTGTGGCATTTTTTCAAAGGCCTTCTGAAAATCCAAATAGTCGAGTGGCTCTCCTTTGTCTAACTAGCTTGTTACTTCCTCCAAAGAATTCTAACAGATTTGTCCCCTTGACAAAGCTGTGCTGATTTCTGAAGAAGGGTCTAGGCCTGAAACGTCAGCCTTCCTGCTCCGATGATGCTGCTTGGCCTGCTGTGTTCATCCAGCTCTACACCTTGTTATCTCAGATTCTCCAGCATCTGCAGTTCCTACTATCTCTGACTCTGTCTTATTTTACCATGCACTTTCAAATACTCCACTATCTCATCCTTAATAATGGGCTCCAAAATCTTACCAATGACTAAGGTCAGGCTAACAAGCCTATCATCTCCAATCATCTGCTTCCCTCCCTTCTTACGCAAAGGTGTTACATTAGCCATTTTCCAGCCCTCTGGGACCCTCCCTAACTCCAGTGATTCCTGAAAGATCAACCCTAATACCTCTACAGTCTCCTCAGCTATCTCTTTCTGCACTCTGTGGGATAGTCCATCTGGTCTGGATGATTTATCTACCTCCAGATCTTTCAGCTTCCCCAGCACCTTCTCCTGAGTGATGGCTACTACACTCACCTCTGCCCCCGACTCTCTCAAAGTTCTGGTATGTTACTGGTCCCTTCCACTGTGAAAACTGATGCAAAGTACCCGTTCAGTTCCTTTGCCATTTCTTTTCTCCCCATTGCCACTTCTCCAGGCTCATTTCTTAGCGGTCTAATGTCCATTCTTGTTTCTCTCTTACCCTTTAGATATCTAAAACAGAGCTTGTGTAATTTTTTTTATATATATTACTAGCTGGTTTACCCTTATATTTTATCTTCTCCCTCTTTTTTAGTTACCCTCTGCTAGTTTTCAAAGGCTTCCCAGTCCTCTGGCTTCCCACCAATCTTCATCAGGTTGTATGCTTTCTCTTTTGCTTTTAATGCTGTCCAGACTTCCCTTGTCAGCCATGGTTGCCTTGTCCTCCCCTTAAAATGTTTCTTTTTCCTTGGGATGAATTTCTGCCGTGCTTCCTGAATTTCCCCTGAAATCCCTGCCATTGCTGCTCCACTGTCTTCCCTGCTAGGCTCCCCTTCCAGTCAACTCTGATCAGCTCCTCCCTCATGTCTTTGTAGTTACCTTTACTAAATTCTAACACAGTTACACCTGATTCTGGCTTCTCCCTCTCAAACTGCAGGGTGGATTCTATCATATTATGGGCACTGCCCCCCAGGGGTTCCTTCACCTTGAGCTCCCTAAGTAAGTCTGTTCCATTGCACATCACCAAATCCAGAATTGCCTGTTCTCAAGTGGGCTGTATCACAAACTGCTCCAAAAAAAACCATCCTGTAGACACTCCATAAATTTCTTTTCTTCAAATCCACTACTAAACTGATTTTCCCAGGTCACCTGTGTATTGAAGTCCCCCATGATTATTGTAATAGTACCTTTGCAACATTCACTTTTCTCTCTTCTGATTTATTTTCTGTCCCACATCCTGATTACTGCTAGGAGGCCTGTACATAACTCCTATCAGGGTCTTGTTTCTCTTTGTGGTTCCTCAACTCTACCCACACCCTCTAACTCTATATCACTTCTTGCAATCAATTTAATTTCATTCCTTACTAACAAGGCAGCCCACCAACCCCTACCCACCTCCTTCCCATCAGCCTGTCCTTTCAATAGGATGTGTATCCTTGTATATTTAGTTCCCAGCCTTGATCCCCTTACAGCCATGTCTCTGTGATACCCAAAACATTGTACCTGCCAATTTCAATCTGTGTTACAAGATCAATTTCCTTGTTTTGTATACTGTGTGCATTTAAGTGCAACACTCTCAGTCCTGGGTTGACTGCTCCCCTTCTCATAGTTGCCCCCTTATCTGTTCTGCCTAAAGTTAGATCCCTCACCCTTTCCATATTCTTTGCCCTTTTAATTGTTCTGGAAATCTAACATCGCTGAGCTCTCCCCCCCATTTTAACTTTCTCCATAATTTTCCATGCAGGTGGTTCCACCCACCCACTCCACAATTTAGTTTAAAGCCCTATCCACAGCCTTAGATATGTGGTTCACAAAGACTCTTGTCCCGGCATGATTCAGGTGGAGTCTGTTCCATCAGAACAACACCTTCCTTCCCTAGAACTGATGTCAATGTCCAAGGAATTCAAACCCTTTTCTCCCTGGTGGTGGTCATAGTCTAGTGGTATTATCATTAGACTGTTAATCCAGGATTTTAGCAAATATTCTGGGGATTGAGGTTCAAATTCCATCATGGTAGATGGTGAAATTTCAATTCAATTAAGAATCTACTTGTAACCATATAATTATTGGAAAATCCCATTGGGTTCACTGATGGTGTTTAAGGAAGGAAATCTGCCATCCTTGCCTGGTCTGGCCTATATGTGACTCCAGACCCACAACAAAGTGGTTAAATCTTAACAGTTAGGAATTGGCAATAAATGTTGACTTGGCCAGCAATGCCCATGAGTAAATTGTAAAAAACACCAATCTTTGAGCAATACATTTACCTCTTTATTCTTGTTGACCCTGTGCCAATTTGTTCATGGCTCAGGTGGTAATTCAAAGATTATTACCTTTTTGCCTTTGCCAACAACATGGGTTCAACTCCCACCACCACTCATCATCCCTCTCTCCGGAGAGAGCATCCCTATGGTCTGGTAGGACAGTAGTGACTTTAACTTAAGCCTAGTTATCAACTAATTATTGTATATAACTCATTAAAGATATTTCTTCAAATCTTTAAATAGCTTCTAGATTGTAGCATATCATTCCAGTCATAAAAATGCATATTGCCAATTTATTCTACAAGTACTCTTGTCATCAGTGAAATTACCGTTGTGATAACAGGCTGTGTGTGCAGTAGAAACTGAAGCTTGGATGCAGGTAGACCAAAGCCAATAATTAATAGTTGCTGAGCATTGGATCATAGATCCTAGACAGGACAGGCATTTAGAATGTTATATGACATCACACCATGTGATGTTGTGACATACAGACACCATGCTCATGGTCCACCACCCTCTGTGTGTATTGGAATCAGTGTGGTCAGTCCGTGTGCACGTCTAATGTCATTCAGAACAGAACCCAACGTTTGTGCATAAATCTGTGACCTGTGATGTGGTGGTTTGCTTTCACTTTTTCAAATGTGATGTACTATTACAAACTTCTGTGATCACTAAAGTCACACTTACTCACTGAATGCAAATCCAATACTCCTTCACACCAGGTCGAATTATTATAACTGACTCAGAGTATCCGTGTCCTTGTTATTTTCAGATAAATCCATTCAGCGATTGCAGCTGAAGAGAAACAGCTTTCTTTTATTTTAACACAGCACAGGCTGCAGCAGAACAACTTGAAAAAATACATGGAACAAAAGGTAACCATCAATGTACAAGAGCATGATAGTTTACACGGGAGCAGGATGTGGGTGTTATTATTTGACAAGAACTCTTTAACTTGTAAATCTTTCCATTTATTATTTACTCTGTTACATTTCACAGAATGGTACCAATTATCGTATACATTAGTTACAGTGTGATTCATATTTTACTGCAATTTGAACCTGCATATACATGGGCACATTTTCTTGAATTAAAATAATGTGACAGAACGAATGAAGCAGCATTAGTTTGGGGATAGACACAGGGTGAGATTTTCTCCTCCCTGGGGGTGACAAGTAGGGTAAAATAATGGGGTGGGATGGCCCTGAAGAGAAACTCACCCCCTTCACACCACCTCATCTTTGAAGTGCTGGGGGAGAAGACCCACGAGTGACTTTTCCAAAGTATCAACAATGAAAGTGCTTCTGTCATTAATTAATGACTCTCCCAGAGCATCAACTTGCCACCTCCCTCATCAGCTGCTTCCCCAGTGGGCAAGAAATTGCCCAGATTCCTGACTGACAAACTGGAACATACTGCGTCCTGATGAAGGGTCCAGGCCCGAAACGTTGACTTCCCTACTCCCCTGATGCTGCCTGACCTGCTGTGTTCCTCTAGCTCCACACTGTATTGACTAGGACATACTGCCTTTTGAGTCAATGGGAGGGGCTGTCTGCCAACAGCTCCCTCCCACCCCTCACCACACATACACACACACAAACACGCACACACACACACACACACACACACACACATACACACGTTTGCAAGTAGATCTAGACAGACATTTGCCACCTATCATGGGAGCTGACAGACACCCAGGCATGGACCTGCACAATTGCTCACTGCTGCTTACAGGCCAGCTGTACATTGAGTGAATAAAGCCACTGTCTTCCCATCTCAGTCACTTATTAAAGACAGGAGACTCCATGGCCTCAGGTGGCCTTATTGGTGCAGTCAGTTAGCCTTTGAACCCGAGGACAGCTGGCAATGTCTGGAATGGCACAGCCTTCTCTTATTGCTGCTTCATGGTCATTGACACTTTTGAAGAGAGCATCAGCAAGTGCTTTGATCGATCTGTAAACAGGAAGTATGGTGATGCTGTCAATTTCCCTCTTGTTGGTTCCTTCACTGGGTGATGGGAGCCAATGGCCTAGTGGTATTCTCACTGGACTGTTAATCCAGAACAGAAACCAGAGACCCAGGTAATTTTCCAAGGACCTGGATTTGAATCCCGCCATGGCATCTGGTGGAATTTGAATTCAATAAAAATCTGGAATTAAAAGCCTTATAATGACAATGAAACCATTGTCGATTGTTGGAAAAACCCATCGGGATCACTAAAGCCCTTTACAGAAGGAAACCGCCATTCTTACCTGGTCTGGCCACGTGTGACTCCAAACCCACAGCAATGTAGTTGACTACTAACTGCCCTCTGGGCAATTAGGGATGGGCAATAAATGCTGCCTAGCCAGCGATGCCCTCATCCTGTGAATGAATTAAAAAAAAACCTGCTGCCGACTCAGTTGAGTAGCAATGTCCTTTAGAATTTGACCAGCTCGGCTGCAGGCAAACCACTCTTGACAAAGAACATTGAAGTGCCCCACTCAGAGCACATTCCTTCCACATTCAGTCTCTTGCAAATTTAGAAAGTGATCCTCATTTTAGTTAATTGCTTACAAGCTGATCTATATTACGTACCTTCAACGTCACTTTAAAAGTCAACAGTTTTATTTTCCTGCTGTTGTGATCTTCCTCGTGAGCACTGAATGTAATAGCTGCTGGAGACAATGTGTGGACTGAATTCTGAGGAAGGGTCACCGGACCTGAAACGTTAACTCTGTTTTCTCCTTCACAGATGCTGCCAGACCTGCTGAGCTTTTCCAGCAACTTTGTTTTTGTTCCTGATTTACAGCATCCGCAGTTATTTTGGTTTTTATTCAGTTGTTTTGGTGTTAAGAAGACAGTTCGTGATAATGTGTAGATGACACATTTCTCGGAGTTAAATGTATTCATTCTGACAAAGTGGAGACCACCATTATCAAGAACAATAATTTGTATTTAAATTGTCTTTATAATGTAGAAACACCCTAAAATACTTTTCCAGGAAGGATGATGTGAAAATGAGTAGAATAGTCATAAGCCTTGGAATAGGAATCAGTCGGGGTCTTTAAATAACAGCCTGATTCAAATGAGAGCAAAATATTTTGAAGTAATGAATTGTATTGTAGTTATATTAGAATAAATCAAAACATAATTATAAAGAAATGTTCTCCAGGGACCAAATTGCAAAATTCAGTATCATTTTGTTGGATATACATTACACGTTAATTAAATTATGTTATTGATGGGCTGCATGTAAGAAGAATATATTCTTCATCCGGAGCACTCCAGAAACACTTTCCTGCTGTCATTAAGATTCAAACCAACTTTCTGATTTCAAGGGTGAACCTAACAAAACCCAATTGCTAATCTTACTGATCCAATACTGGGTCTTTTGGAGCAGGTACTGTTTAATAGAAGAAACAGCAACTATTGCTGTTACAATGATTCAGAGGAACAATATGTGGTCCTCAGTGTTTAAATGTAGTAAAAGGCTCATTTGACGAAACTGAGAAAATATAACAATTTAGTACAAAGCTGTAAAATAATTTCAACTTGGAGTAAGCCTGCTCTCCAGTTGGAGCAACAATTGTTATGATGTGATTAGTTGATAAACATGTCATCAACACTTCCTCAAAAGATAATTTTAAAGGCTTCATTCATTCATTTCAAATAAAAGTTCATTTTGTAAACACACTGCATGACACAGAATGTAAAATGGGTACAATGTAAACTAATTTAGCAATGTGTCAGTCTGTTCCCAATGTGTTCTGGTATAGGTTACTGCAGGGTGAGTCAGTAGGAGGTGGATTACTTCACTGATCGATTCATTTCTATTTTTTTTAATATTCTTTAATGAACTGTAAGTATCCCTGGCAAAACCAGCATTTCTTCAAACTTCGAGACCTGCTCCCCTCTCTACAACTGGATCCTTGACTTCCTGACCCACAGACCACAATCAGTAAGGACAGGCAACAACACAAACCCCACCATAACCCTCAGCACTGGTGTTCCGTAAGGCTGCATCCTCAGGCCCTCACTATACTCCTTATACACTCACAACTGGGCGGCCACATTCAGCACTAACTCCATTCATGATTTTGTTGATAACACCACCATAGTGGGTCAGATCTCAAACAATGACAAGACAGAGTACAGGAAGGAGATAGACAGCCTAGTGACATGGTGTAAAGACAACAATCTCTCCCTCAATGTCAGCAAGATGAAGGAGCTGGTCATTGACTTCAGGAAGCAGAGTGGAGGACATGCCCCTATCTGTATCAATGGTGCTGAGGTGGAAGTGGTCGAGAGCTTCAAGTTCCAAGGTGGAAATATCACCAACAGTCTAGCCTGGTCCATCCAAGTTAATGAAATATTCAAGAAAGCACATCAACACCTCTACTTCCTCGGGAGGCTAAGGAAATTCAGCACATCCACAATGACTCATAACAATTTTTATAGATGTACCATAGAAAGCATTCTATCTGGATGTATGAGAGACAACAAGGTGCAGGGCTGGATGAACACAGCAGGCCAAGCAGC
>NC_063353.1:48605789-48608647 GCF_021869965.1 Rhincodon typus | reverse complement strand
TCGGAACCCCCTTCCCCTCCCCCTTTTCTGATGAAGGGTCTAGGCCCAAAACGTCAGCCTCTCTGCTCCTATGATGCTGCTTGGCCTGCTGTGTTCATCCAACCCTGCACCTTGTTGTCTCGGATTCTCCAGCATCTGCAGTTCCTACTATCTCTATCTGGATGTATCACAGCTTGACATGGCAACTGCTCTTCCTAAGACCACAAGAAATTACAGGGAGTCATGAGCACAGCCCAGTCCATCACAAAAACCAGCCTTCCATCCATTGACTCTGTCTATACATCCCACTGCCTCGGGAAAGCAGCCAACATAATCAAAAACCCCTCCCACCCCGGTTATACTCTCTTACACCATCTTCCATCGGGCAGAAGATACAAAAGTTTGAAAACATGTATCAACAGATTGAAGAACAGCTTCTTCCCCGCTGTTATCACACTTCTGTACGGACCTCTCATGCATTAGAGTGGATCTTTCTCTGCACCTTCTCTGTAGCTGTAACACTATATTCTGCATTCTGTTGCATTATCCTGATGCACTTATGTAAGGTATGATTTGTCTGATTAACATGCAAAACAATACTTTTCAAAGTATCTTGGTACATGTTACAATAATAAATCAAATCTAATCAAATTTCTTATTGCCCTGATTATTCTTGAGAAGGTGGTGATGAACCATCTTCTTGAACTGCTGAAGTTCATCTAGTGTAAGTAAAGCACAATGAGGTTAGGAAGGAAGGGCCAGGATTTTGATACAATGAAAGTGAAGGAACAGCGATAAGTTTTCAAGTCATGATAGTGGGTGGCTTGGAGGGGAACTTGCAGGGGGTGGTGTTCCCATATGTCTACTGCCCTTGTCCTTATAGATAGTAGGACTGGTATGACTATTAACTCATTCATTTTAGGAGCTAATATTTCTGTCCCAAAAGTTGATAAAAGGATTTCGTGTAATTGTAAAAACTGCTAACAATCATACATAGTAAACTATTTAGGTATTAGTAATTTATCACATTAATTATGTACTAATAACACTTCAACATGTGGCTTAATATCAGAGTGTAACTTTAACTCTTTTGAAGCCATTAATTTGCTTTCTCAAATTCCACTTCATTTTTAAAGGTAATGTTTCACACTTGTTAAAACAACGTAGAAGCCAAAACCTCAATAATTTTAATGTATTCTCATTTTAAAATTAAGTATTGGGATGCATTTAAAAGAAATTAGTTTACATTAAGTAGATGCAAATATTAGTACTGCTGTAGAGTTACACATGATTCTGAAACAAGAAACCTTTGAATAGTTTTCTCTGCAGAATGACGATATATTTAGCATGGAATTTTGTATAGGGTCCTGAACAATTTGGAGATGATGAGAAATGAGACAGAATCAGGCAAATAGACCAGTGAGGCCTCTCTCAATGTCAGGAGCAATTTACTGCACCATTTAACTAAATTCCAAGTGTCAAGGTGAGGTTCTTGTTAGGGAGCAGCAACTTGCTGATTAAACCCATTAACAACCGTCTTAACTGCACACCTCACCTTGTTAATGCGCAGTTTCCCACGTTGCCACTTTTATCTCACCATCTCACAAAACAGAAAATTGAGAATTCATGACATGGCAGTCCGAGTGGGTACCTGGTGATGTCAGCTCCTTGCCGGCTGTGAGGAACCTCCAAGTTGCTCGCGAAGCACAAGAATCTCAGGGCGCAGTTCCCGGGCACCCAGGCGCATGCAGCCCTCATCATGGATATTGCCCCTCGATAATTGCCAAGCCCTTAGGATACTCATGGCACCCAGTCCAATAGATGTGCAGACCACTCTGGAAGCACAGACTGACATTCCAGGGGCCCCCAGCTCCTAGCATTGACAGGCTGCTGCAGGGATACTATGCTCAGGGACATGCACCAGCTCATGGGTCTAGGCCCGAAATGTCAGCCTTCCTGCTCCTCTGATGCTGCTTGGCCTGCTGTGTTCATCCAGCTCTACACCTTGTTATCTCAGATTCTCCAGCATCTGCAGTTCCTGCTATCTCTGCATCTGAGGACTGCTCCTTTGCTCTCTCAGCGCTCTCTCTCACTCAATGCTGAAATGAACACTCACAGTATCCACAGCTTGCCTTCCTGAACCAATTATACAATACTCCCTACACAATGTACCAGCAGCTTACACAGCAAACGCACTGCATGGGGAGCAAGGAGGCAGCCTGGTCAGAGACGTAGGGGACATGTTCTAACTGAAGTCCATGGAGGTACCTGTCTGTCAAGAGGTCTCTGCAGCGGGTCAATGGCAGCCTCCAATATCGGCCCAGGGAATTGCTCACAGTCAACTGACCGGGCAGGGGATAGTGGTCAGGGTGTCTAGGTCAGGGAGGTCGGGGTCAGGGGGGGTTAGGGTCAGGGGGGTTCTGAGTCAGGGGTGTCTGAGTCAGGGGTGTCGGGGTCAGGGGTGTCTGGGTCAGTGGGTATGGGTCAGGGAGGTCAGAGTCAGGGTGGTAGGGGTCAGGGTGCGTAGGTCAGGGGTGTCTGGGTCAGTGGAGTATGGGTCATGGGGGTCAGAGTCAGGGGGGTAGGGGTTAGGGTGTCTAGGTCAGGGGTGTCTGGGTCAGGGGCATCTGTGTCAGGGGTGTCTGGGTCGGGGGGTCTAGGTCATGGGTATCTGGGTCATGGGGTGCCTGGGTCAGGGGTGCCTGGGTCAGGGGTGTCTGTGTCAAGACGGGTCAGGATCAGGGGTGTCTGGGTCAGGGGGTATTGATCAGTGGTGTTTTGGACAGGGGGGTCTGGGTCAGGGGTGTTTGGGTCAGAGGGGTCAGGGTCAGCGGTGTCTGGGTCGGGGGTATCGGTCAGTTGGGTTTTGGTCAGGGGTG
>NC_063353.1:48605515-48605779 GCF_021869965.1 Rhincodon typus | reverse complement strand
TGGGTCAGGGGGGTCTGGCTCAGGGGTGTCTGGGTCAGAGGGATCAGGGTCAGGGGTGTCTGGGTCAGGGCGTATTGGTCAGTTGGGTATTGGTCGGGGGGTCTGGGTCAGGGGTGTCTGCGTAAAGGGATGTCTGGGTCAGGTGTGTCTGGGTCCGGGGGCTCTGGGTCAGGGGGGTCTGGCTCAGGGGTGTTTGGGTCATGGGTGTCTGGGTCATGGGTGTCTGGGTTAGAGGGGTCAGGGTCAGGGGTGTCTGGGTCAGGG
>NC_063353.1:48604485-48605505 GCF_021869965.1 Rhincodon typus | reverse complement strand
GGTGTCTGGGTTAGAGGGGTCAGGGTCAGGGGTGTCTGGGTCAGGGGTGTCTGGGTCCGGGGGCTCTGGCTCAGGGGTGTCTGGGTTAGAGGGGTCAGGGGTGTCTGTGTCAGGGGTGTCTGGGTCAGGGGTTTCTGGGTCGGGGGATCAGGGTCAGGGGTGTCTGGGTCGGGGGTATCGGTCAGTGTGTGTCTGGGCCAGGGGGTATCGGTCAGTGGGTGTCTGGGTCATGGGTGTCTGGGTCAGGAGTGTCTGGGTCAGAGGGATCAGGGTCGGGGTATCTGGGTCAGGGGGTATCGGTCAGTGGGGTTTCGGTCAGGGGTGTCTGGGTCAGGGGTGTCTGGGTCAGGGGTGTCTAGGTCATGGGGTGTCTGGGTCATGGGGTGTCTAGGTCATGGGGTGTCTAGGTCAGGGGTGTCTGGGTCATGGGGTGTCTAGGTCATGGGTGTCTGGGTTTGGGGTGTCAGGGTCAGAGGGGTCTGGGTCAGGGGCATCTGGGTCATTGGGGTCTGGGTCAGGCGGGTATTGGTCAGTGTGTGTCTGGGCCAGGGGATATCGGTCAGTGTGTGTCTGGGTCGTGGATGTCTGGGTCACGAGTGTCTGAGTCAGAGGGGTCAGGGTCAGTGGTATCTGGGTCAGGGGGTATCGGTCAGTGGGGTTTCGGTGAGGGAGTCTGGGTCAGGGGTTCTGGGTCGGGGTGTCTGTGCCGGGGGGTCTGGGTCAGGGGTGTCTGGGTCATGGGGTGTCTGGGTCAGGGGTATCTGGGTCATGGGGTGTCTAGGTCAGGGGTGTCTGGGTCATGGGGTGTCAGGGTCAGGGGGGTCTGGGTCAGGGGCGTCTGGATCATTGGGGTCTTGGTCAGGGGGGTCTGGGTCAGGCGGGTATCGGTCAGTGTGTGTCTGGGCCAGGGGGTATCGGTTGGTGGGTGTCTGGATCATGGGTGTCTGGGTCGTGGGTGTCTGGGTCAGGGGTATCTGAGTCAGGGGGTATCGGTCAGTGGAGTTTCGGTCAGGGGAGTCT
>NC_063353.1:48590776-48604475 GCF_021869965.1 Rhincodon typus | reverse complement strand
TCGGTCAGTGGAGTTTCGGTCAGGGGAGTCTGGGTCAGGGGTGTCAGAGTCAGGGGTGTCTGGGTCAGGGCTGTCAGTGTCAGGGGGTTCTGGGTCAAGGGGGTCTGGGTCCTGAGTGTCTGGTTCAGGGTATTGGTCAGTGGGGTTTCGGTCATTGGGGTTTCGGTCAGGGGGGTCTGGGTCAGGGGTGTCAGGGTCAGGAGTGTCTGGGTCAGGGGTGTCTGGGTCATGGGGGTGTCTGGGTCGGGGGGTCTTGTTCAGTGGGGCCTGGGTCAGGGGGGTCTGGATCACGCAGGTCTGGGTCAGAGGTGTCTGGGTCAGAGGGGTCAGGGTCAGAGGGTATCAGTCAGTGGGGTTTCGGTCAGGGGTCATCTCTGTGAGGGTGTCTGTGGCTCCACAGCAGCCAGCCTGGTCTAGGGGGAAGGGGGCTAATGTCATCAGGGAGATGGACAGGCATCAGTTAGGGGTCTCATCACGGGTCTTTGGCCAGGTCACTCACGTTATGCCTGTCCTGTCTGTCCACAGACACGAAGCAGAAAGGGGGAGTGAGGAGGTTCGAACAGGATGGCTGCTATTGCAGGAAGAAGAGTTGGGAACCTGTTCATGGTGATTGTAGGCTGCATGCTAAGATGGGGTTAGTATGACGGCAGGAAGGTGCCATAGGGGCAGGGTAGGAAGTTAATGAGGTAAGTTTGGTATGATACTCTGGGACATTGAGGTGACATGGTGTCTCAGCGGTTCGCACTGTTGCCTCACAGCTCCAGCAACCCAGATTCAATTCCACCCTCAGGCGACTGTCTGTGTGGAGTTTGCACTTTCTCCCCGTGTCTGCGTGGGTTTTCACTGGGTGCTCTGGTTTCCTCCCACAGTCCAAAGATGTGCAGTTTAGGTGGATTGGAGATGCTAAATTACCCTTAGTGTTCAGGAATAGGCAGGTTAGCTTTGGGAAATGCAGAGTTACAGGGATAAGTTAGAGGTGTGGGTCTGGATGGGATGTTCTTCAGAGGGTTAGTGCAGACTTGATGGGCCAGATGGCCTCCTTTCCCACTGTAGGAATTCTGTGATTCTCCATGATTTGATAATACAGCAAAAAATTATGCTAGGCCTCATGGAGAGAAAACTGTATGAAAATCAACAAAATTGACACTGAGGGGGGAAATAAAGTAAAGATTTCAGCCCTTAAATTTTCTTTTGCACTTTGGAACTGGAAGATTATTTGAAAAGACAGTCACCCAAGTCCTGCTGGACCATTAGGCTGGTGGGATTTAACCTGAGGCCTGCCATACCTCGGGCAAGGAGAGAGATTGAGAAGGAGAGTCCTTCATGGCAACATTAACTATTTCAGGAATTGAACCTACACTGTTTGTATCACTCTGCATCATAAACCAACTGTCCAGCCAACTGAGCTAACTACACCCATTAAACTAGATTTGTAACTTTTTAATTCATCACTACATTTTATACACTTAGAATCTTCCAATTCCTGCAATTCTTCTACAAAATGCAAATTGACAGATTGAGAATTGAGAAGAGCTATATTTGGATAATTTGATAATTTCCTGCACCTGAACAAGTTTGAAGTTGTCCAACAATACAAAGCTAAGCTAATTAACTGAAAACTGAACTTGAGTTTATTGACAAGTCGGTGCCTGGACTGAGGAGTATCATGACCAAGATGATGAAGTAGGAATCAGCACTCTCAGCTGGTTGAAAGTTCCTCACAATTAGACACCGTGATATGTTTCACCGTTTTGCCCAGACATGTTGTCACTCAGCTCTAGAGCAGCTGGGATTATGAATCCAGGGCTTCTGGTTCAGAGGGAAGGATATTATCGGTGCACCACAAAAGCCCTATTAATTTACCTTCTACATTTGTACCAATTGGCAAGGGAGGTTAATGGCTCAGTCTTGCTAGGTTAAATAATGTAACACATCATTGAAGCTAGAACTGAGCCAGCAAGGTTCTAGGAATGCTCCCTCCTGGCTAACTCTGTATCCAGGGTTTATAGATAATCAAAGGTTCCTGTTCACCTTGCCTTTGTCTCTTGGCAATCTCCCTCAAAGAAGACAATAGGCAGCAGTTCTTCTGAATCTGAGCTGAAGGAATATTAGGAGAAGTTTTCTGGACATTCTATGCATTGACAGCATAAATATACGTGTGAAAACTTCCTCTGTTATCTTTTCCGAATGGAATTGTAAGGATTTTGTGTTGGCTTTTTGAACACTTAAGCTGAACATCTAAAAATTAGATATTATTTTTGTCTGCCGTTCATTAATTAATTCTCGGACTGCACACTGTCATAATCAAAGCATGCCCAGACAAATATTATCAAGGATTTGAAGAAATATAACGATCACTAGAATAATTAGACCAAAATCACACATCTTAGGATTTTTATAAACCCCCCACATGCAAACCTTGTGTTTTTTTTTTCAGAATTATGTCTGACCTATAAGACGCTCATAAACCACAATGTTTCATTGAGAAATGAAAAGACTCTTTCAATTTCAAAAGCCCTGGATTGCTCTTCTATAAGTCAAGTAATTCATTAGTGATTTATTGTTTTAGGTACTGATGCTCATGTTTAGATTTATTTATTTATTCACTCATGGGACATGAATGTCACTGGCTGGGCTAGCATTTGTTGCATATCCCTGGTTACCCTTGAGAATGTGATGGTGAGCTGCTTTCTTGAACCACTGCTGCTGTAGGTAGACCAAAAATACCACTTGGAACGGAGTTCCAGGATTTTGACCCGGTGACGCTGAAGGAACTTCAATATATTTCCAAGTCGGGCTGCTGCATGGGGAGTCTGCAACGGGTGGTGGTTAGATTTGTTCCAGATCCAGCATAAGTTAGAATTATACATTGGTATCATGCTCAGAAAATGTGACAAAATGTGCTATAATGATTATCAGATGGTTTGCATCAACAAAGATCAGGGAAAATAGATCTTCCCATGATGAATCTCTAAATTGAATTGGTGAAATAGGAAATACATATCAAATTGATCACATTTATATCAAATTCACACACACCTCCTTCAAAAGGCTTAAAATTAGAAGCTGAAGTATTAGTGATGTAATTCATATAAAATTGCTTTATTCAGTATTTTAAAGGAAGGTTTGCCTATTTATAAATGACATCCCTGCGTAATAATCATTAAATTCATGGCATTGGGATGCCTGGAGTGTTACTTGTGGTATTTCACAACAAAGGGCTATGGGGATAAAGATAATTGGTGAAAAGTGTTAGAGCAGAGAGTGCTTTGGAATGCATTGTGAAGATGATTTTTTTTGAAAGGAAATTGGATGAATGGTCAAAAAGGATTGTTGTACGCAGATGAATGGGACAAATTCAGTCAATACAGTGTGGAGCTGGATGAACACAGCAGGTCAGGCAGCATCAGAGGGGCAGGAAAGTCAACATTTCAGGCCTGGACCCTTCACCAGGACAAAATGATACAGTTTGAAAGTGGTGGTCAATGTGTGATGGACCAAATGGTTCTTATTGTGCTACATCAGTTGATGAATTGATAGAAATGTATTCAGCTTTGTTCACTGATATCTCACAGTGCACTTTGGAGATGAATGTGTTCAGTTTTGTTGATATGTTAATTATTAGGAAATCAATAGCTACTTTGTTTGCATATCAACTTGTATTTATAATAACTGCCATACATTTAGTACCATGCTTGTTAGCAATCGTCTCCTCACATTTCACCCAAGGAGGCCTTATACTGAAGCCTGAGACAACCTCTGTTACATTAACTTCCATGGTTCATCCTATCTTGCTTAATCATCTGGGGACCATTGTAGTTTGGAATGTTTCAAACAATTCTTTTGTTTAAACTTTTAAATAAAACCGCCATTACTCCATATCAAGAGTTCCTTATAAAATCTGGTAGTTAGGTGACATTGTTAATAAATGGAGGGATGCGGGAAAGCTGCAGAAGGATTTGGAAAGTCTAGGAGAATGGGCAAAGAAGTGGCAGATGAAATACAATGTGGGAAAGTGTGATATTATGCACGTTAGTAGGAAGAATAAAGACAAGGGGAATCAAGACAATAGAAAAGGGGAAATGCTTCAGAAATCTGAAGCACAAAGGCACTTGGGAGTACTAGTTCAGGAGCTTAACATGCAGGTTCAGTTGTTGTTTGGAAGGCAAATGAAATGTTCGTATTCATTTCAAGAGGGCTAGAATACGAGAGCAGAGATGTACTGCTGAGGCTGTATAAGGCTCTGGTCAGACTGCATTTGGAATATTGTGAGCATTTTTGGGCCCCGCATCTAAGGAAGGACGTGTTGGCATTGGAGGGGATCCACAGGAAGTTTACAAGAGTGATCCCGGGGCTTAAGCTCTTGTCATATGACGAGTGGTTGAGGACTCGGGGTCTGTACTCAGATGGAGTTTAGAAGGATGAGGGGGTATCTGATTGAAACTTACAGAATACTGACAGGGCTGGATAGAGTGGACATGGAGAAGGTGTTTCCACCAGTAGGAGAGACTATGACTTCAGGCACAGCCTCAGAGTGAAGAGATGACCCTAGAACTGAGATGAGGAGGAATTCCTTCAGCCAGAGGGTAGTTAATCTGTGGAACTCATTGCTGAGGGCTGTGTAGGCCAAGTCATTGAGTGTATTTAAGACAGAAATAGACAAGTTCTTGATTAGTAAGGAGTTTAGGGTTACAGGCAGAAGGCAGGAGAATGAAGTTGAGAAGCACAGCAGTGATGATCAGGTGACAAAGCAGACTCAAACGTCCGAGTGCACAACTTATGATCTTATGATCTTAACGATTCCTAACTAAATCCAAGTTTAAGACTCAGTGTTTCACCATAAATACAGGACTGTTGAGTTTGAGTGTTTTCTTGTCAATGTATCAAACAAACCTTAGTAAAAAACGCATTGGTGTGCACCAATTCCATCACAATACAAATCTGCAGAATGTCAATTTTAATGAAATATATTAATGCACCAGATTAAGTAAGTAAGGCAAAGTGAAAGTCACCATCATCCTACTGGCCCATGGGGCTGCTCTTTCATTTGAGAGAAATGACTGGTGGTGTTCTAACTCAAGGATCACTACTACTCTTGGTTAAACAATCTAATTCTTACCAATAGTACTATCCAGACTTACTGTCAGACAGACTGTATAACAGGTCACATGATTCCTTCATTTAACTGAAACTTAAAGCTTCAGTCCCAAGCTATTGTCATCTTTTATACCTTGTAATTGTGACGATAGCACAGGAATTTAGACATGATAAGTCAGGGTGTAACATGCACAAATCTGCTCACTGTCATGGCAATTATTTATAGACAAAATTAGAAAATTATTTTTCTAAATTTTTTTATTCATTTGCAACGTTTTGCTCAGGATGCAAGCCTGCGATAGTTTAATGCTTTGGAGTTCAGACTGACATCACCAAAGTTGCTGCATTGATTTGGTTAGTGAATTTTATGTATGTAATATTATACAGCAAGATGTTACTGTCATCCAACTATTTGTCTGTGCTGCTATCAATCAGTAGCTGCTTTCATGCTCTCAGACTTTTATATCCCCATACACGCAGAACTCTGCACATTTTAGACGTTTAGCACTTTATGAATTAATGCTCGTAATGCAGAGCTTTTTGAATTGTTGATATATTTCAGTAATTCAGGATCAAAGGTTAAACTGCCATGCATGATTTAGCATTCATTAAAATTAATGAATAGACAACTTTGTGGAACACACTCATAGTTATGTCAAAATTCTCGCTGTGGAACTGCCATCCATTGAAGCTCTGTACTGGGACTATTAGTTGCAAAATAAAAATCACTTTAGAGTTTTGTGTTAAGCTTTATTGCGTGTGTAGTTTTGCTGTTTGATTCTGAGACTTGGTATATCTATAGAAACTGTTCTCCAGGTTTACTTTTGTAGAACAGCTTTAAATCTGCAGCAGTCTAAAAGACCAGCATTCCTGCACATCTATGAAGCTGAGATGGAAAATGTATTAAACTGAGACGAATATCTTAAGACCTGTGCATTCGATGTAAGTGTATTTTATCGTTTCTGATTGGATGCTCCGCTATTTAACGTGTATTCTGGTTCAAATTAGAATGCAGGGCAAGGATAGAAAGCTCCTCTTCAGGACGTCACATACTCCACAGGTGCTGGACTCTCTAAACTTGTGGAATAATGGTAATGTCCCTGCCCCTGAGCCAGGTGGCCCAGGTTCAAGTTCTATCTACTTCAGAGATGTGTAATGACATCCCTGAACAGGTTGATTTAGAATTTTTTTTGGAATGGATTAAATCTGATTGTGTGATTTGCTTATGAGACATAGATTACATCATCAGTGGAAGTAATGCAATGTCACATGATCTTGCTGTCTTACAGCCAGATGGAGCCAGGGTAAGGCTTTATTAAAAATAACTTTAATACTTTCCTTACATCAGCCGAGTTTATAAATATTCTTTACCAATGAGGCCAAAACTGTAATTTCAATATCCTCAAAAAATATTGTTAACACATAGGAAGCTGGGAGAATTTGTGGCAAGATTCAGGGATTTGATATGACCAAGAATTTACCACGATGACACACAACTGAGAATCTCCTTGACAGGGCTGCAGAGTGAGGGTGAGTAGGTGATGAGTAAAGAAAGATTGGGATCTTACTTGTCAGTGACATGTTTGTTGAAAGTGTAGCTCATCTCCCTCAGCTGAGTGCAGGAGAAATTTACACCATCACTCTCGCAAAGTTCAGGTACCAATCAAAATGGGATTGAGGGATAAGGGATGCATGCCTGACCATATAATGCTCCTATCACTTTCCCTGTTTGGTAACTTGCATTAGTATTTGAAGCTAACTTTACAAGTTTAGCTTGTGGTGCTGCAACTGCACTATTTACAATGAACATGTTGATGTTTTCACAGCAAATTTCTGGTATTGTAACAAAGGCTGGGTTGATGCTTTTACTAAAATAGCAGGGAGATCATTTTAAATGGGCATCTCAATGTGTGTTACAAGTATCACAATTGAACTTACAACTCCTCAAATATCAGTGAACGTGTTTTTATTGTATAATAGATTTTGTGCAAACCACTAGATTGTTCATTTTCTATTAAGCACTTAATTATAATTGCTGTAGTTATACATCTACTTTTTAAAAAGTGAACATTGTCTGTAAAATATCAGTGGTAACTATATTCTCTAGAAAACTTTATGGATAACAATCTGCTTCGAGACTAGTCAAGGTTGTGTTTAAAGTGTCCCAATCACAGTAAATAATGATTGAAGATAAGAAAGTTCAGGAGGCTTGACACCAGTTGGGATCGTTCGGACTGACATTATATTACCTTCTGCATCTGTAGTCAGTGCATTGTCTCTTTGCCAGCATGACCATTCCTGGAGGCTCTGGGTCACTGTGGAGGTGATGCCAATCTCTACCTGTTGCGGTATCCCTCCATGAGGTGCATCTAAAACTATTAAGCCTCACCCCAACAGAATGTAATGGATCTGCCCATTTTATCATCAGGCAGAAGATAGTTGCAGTCCTAGAGATCAGGTGTGTTAACTAACTTCCCAGATGTTGCTGTATAGAGTTTCATCTCTTCAAATACCAAATTGAGCCGCCAACCCTATTCACGTGATTGTTTTGTTTGTTTGTGTGAGACAGACAATACAACAATAGTGTCTGGAAGAATTCCTTCAACTAACCTAGAATAGAACAACCAATCACAGTCCCTTTCACCTACCTCATCTGGCTCATTCCAGATAAGTACAACGTCTTTGGGCTGAATCTTACAGGTTTTTTTTGGCTGAGTCCAACTTGTGTTGGCTTTCTCGGAGGGATTTTCACCATGAGGCTGAGTGAATTCTCACATCCAATTCTGGCCCTGTCTTTCGAGGTACCATCTCCAGAGTGATTCCCTACTCTGCAGATATCCACATCAACACTCCCAGCGTTCCTTGCAGTTGTGCCATCATTGAAAGGCCATGATGCACCCAGACCAGCAGTGGCATTCCAAAGCTGCTCTGCCAATCAAGGACATTCCTGGCAGATCCTGGCAGCCTGATCTAAGGCTGGAGCCATCATCATAGTGAGGAGGAATAGCCAGCACTGTCATGAAAAAGGCCAGTGATCTTCTCCTCATGACAAGTGAAGTGTCACACTCTCCTCTCTGCTACCTCACACTTATAGAACAGTACAACACAGGAACAGGCCCTTTGGCCCACTCACTCTATCTGTGTAACTGCACTGGCTTCCCACCAAGGCTGGTTGCCTACCGCTCTCTCTATAGTCTGCAATATTCCCTATCTGTCAGTCTCACCAACCATAACACCTGAGACCCAGCACAGTCTCTGCTCTGACCCCAGCTCCTTCCAAACATCTCACCACCTCGTGCCCACTT
Source organism: Rhincodon typus (assembly GCF_021869965.1). Classification (NCBI taxonomy): domain Eukaryota; kingdom Metazoa; phylum Chordata; class Chondrichthyes; order Orectolobiformes; family Rhincodontidae; genus Rhincodon; species Rhincodon typus. The sequence continues at coordinate 48,596,073 of NC_063353.1, read as the reverse complement.
ACAGCAGGACTAACATTGGTGCCGACCAACTCCCTCTCACTCAATTCTTCCCTTTCTCTCATTCTAGGAGATGACAGTCTACAAGAGGGCAGAGGGAGCCCAGACCAGACAGGTGGGGCACTTTAGTGTCCTCACCCTGAGAAGGGCAGAATTTTGCCCCTCACAAGAAAAGACCGGAATTGCTCCCGGGATACTGAGATATCCGTGTGCCACCAAACGAGTAAGTCCCATTCTTTATTTCACTGCAATCTCATCGTAAGTTCACTACCAGTGTTAATCATTGTACACCATATCTAGCCACTAGTCGTGACGCCTTTTCTCTGTCCAGTCTCTTAGAGGTACCTGTGGGTGTCCACCATCTCTGTACAGAAATGATCGGCTCTGCCAGAAGCCACCCCCTGGACCTCTGAGGATGAGATTACCAAGACCTCAGAGGAAACATCAGCAAGGCTGCCTCCTGCTGCCCCCTCAATAGCCCACTCTGGTGCTTTGAACAACATGGAAGTTGTTTGGAGCATGTGGCAAGCTGAATCTTTCAGGTACCCATTCTGGTTTTCATGTGGAGTTTTCTTGACATTGAGCTTTTTTTGGTTTAAGATAGAAAACCGAATATTAATGAGGGGAGGGTTAAGATATTAACAAGGCATTTAACAAGCGATAACCCCCCTTAATTAATAACTCAACTCTGCCTAGCGAGGAGCTCACCTCACCACTTGTCAAAATCATGAAAGGTGGAGCGAGATACTCCTGATGTCACGATCAGCCTTGTTAGACTTCTCACCAATTCTGGCACAAATCTCGGTATAGCTGCCATACTCAGACTTTTATAAGATTCCACCCTGTATGTTTGCTGCCCACAGTTACATCAAACAAATGTTTGATACATTAATTGTCAGGCATTAATGTGAACATATTCTGGATCATAAACAACATCGATGATGATGTTCTCCCAAACCTGTCACCACTGAAAAGGAGCATTATTTTACAATGTTGGACCCAGTGGCATATTCTAATCAATCTTACATTGTACTGTGTTACAAGCCTGTACAGTTTGCCTTGTTGTGTTCATGTTTCAATGTGCTCTAAGTCAAGAAATAGTAAGAATCTGACAGTAATCACCTGAACTCCCCTTGTCACTTTTCTTTCTCCAGGAAACAAGAACTTACAAGACTACCTCCTCAAAATTAGTCAAGGAATTCTAGTCCTTCCTCAATGTAGGTTTTGATGCAGCATTCTGTGCTCCATCTTGTTGTGTAAAGTGATAAATAGTTAGTAAGACATTGCACTCTAAAGGGACTATGTATATTGACAGCCCTATGCCCATCCTGTAGTCTGCCCCACCAGATATAACATGTAGAATAAATGGAACTACATTAATTCAAGATTTTTTAAAATAGCTTATTATCTCCTTGCCGATCTCAAATCTTTCAGCACCTCCCATGATGTTCACCCTGGGTTCCATCTCTGCCAGATATTGCATTCCTGTTCTTAAAGGAGTGCCAACAATGGAACACTCATTGCATTACCTCTTAGGCAGAGTGAGAGATTTGAGTTGCCCCTCTGATTCTCATCCAAAGACTCCTAGCTCTTGCCATTCAGTTTTGTTTTTTGCTGATTACTTTTCTGCAACTATAAACTTAGTTTAATCTTCCAAATTTTCCCAGGATAGTCATTTGGCAGCTTAGTTTATGGACTATATAGAACTACTTATTATCTTCTCAATACTTTGAGAGTTGTTACACTGCTTTTAGAGATAGGACAGCGATGGCCTTCCAGTCTGCTCCTCACCATGTCGTGTTAGCCCAGAGCAATAGGCAATATTCATGCTGGGATCTGGGTGAGTTTATAATTTGCTGATTCTGGAGGATTCAGATTGTTGGAGAAAGCTGAACTGAAATACTCTCCCCATAGGAACTCCAGAATGGAGAGAAGCCCTTTGACTGAACTGTCTGCATTTATTGTTATTTGTTAAGATTTTCAACCGAGATGACTAAACAAAAATCTCCAGACCTTAATGGAATAACTGCAGCCCTTACCAGTTGCTTTGCACATTCAAAAGTTTTAATTTAATGTTCAGAGGAAATTCTTTCCACCAACAAAACACATTGACAAATGTCTCCAACATTACCTCCATCTGGCTTTACTTAGAAAAGGTTACTTAGAAAAATTATCATTGGCATTAGAAACAAAATGGTTCATTCCTCAACCCTAAGATATTCTCATTTGTTTCACATACAGGGAATTAATTTAATGTTAAAATCATATCGGGCAGCTTAATTTTACAGATTTTTTGCAGATAAGGCATAATTTACAGACAGTAGTGAATGTAAATCTGAGAACCACACCCCAGGACCATAAGCTTTAAAACAATGCGGAGACATGCATAAGACAGTTTGTTTGCCTCAAATTAATTTTCCATATCAGGTAACAGCTTGACCTGGACTTTTCCAATGGTTCACTAAATCTATGCAAAACTGCAGCTGGAGTCAAGGACAACAAAACAATGATACACACAATTCCCAGTTTTAATGATTAAGCTGTTTCCAGGGGTTTCTGGTCAGTCACTGGACTGTTTCAGAGTCTGGGTCATTGAGGGAGACATTGGTCACATTTTCTCCTACTTTTCACAAACCAAAGGCTTCTGTTGATAGTGGGCTTCAATGCAAAATGTACCCCTCCCCTCCACAATCTGCACCTCCTGACAGCTTTAAAACAAAATGAAATAACTCTACAGAGACGGGTATCCTGTCACCAAGTCATCCTTTTTTTGCACGTGGAGAGTCCTTGACACTGATCCTGCTCTGTCAGAGCCAGCTCTCGGAGTGACCAGGATATCTGACGTTCCTATTTATATCTGTCAGCCAGGGCTCCCTGATTGGACCAGATTAACAGCCCCAATCAGGGAACTCATACTCTATGAGGTCCATGTGGTTGACCTTGTCACAATCACTGCATCCATCCCTCTCTGAGTCTGACGACATAGGCTGGCTGTTTTTGTGTAGCTCCTCCTAGGGCGTTTTAGAACCGGGTCAGGTTCCTCCAACTCTGCCTCTGATATGGGCAGCATGTTAACACTCTGTAGCTTGTCTCTTGGGCCCGGAGCGTCTCGGCAGAAATTCATTCTCTTCTTCAGGTAGCAAAGGCATCAAGTTGGTGCCACACACCGTGTACATCTCAGATTCCGAGGTATCTTCAACGCTTGATGGAGAAGGAGAGCACATAGACGCTGGAACAGCCAGAAATGCTGTTGAGGAGCCAGGCACATTTTGCTCCTGCCCTGTTTGTGAGCTTACGACTTTCATATGGTGCATGTGCTTGTTCAGGGCTGTCACACCTACCTGACCTGACCCCTCGTCAACCATGCCTCTTACCCATACAGAGGCATTCCTGTGGTTCCTACACAAAGCTTCATTTGTTTTCTTTATTCATTAATGGGATGAGGGTGTCACTGGCTGGGCAGCATTTATTACCCATCCCCAATTGCCCAGAGGGCAGTTCAGAGTCAACCACACTGCTGTGGGTCTGGAGTCATGTGTAGGCCAGACCAGGTAAAGATGGCAATTTCCTTCCCTAAAGGACATTAATGATTCAGATGGGCTTTTCCAAGAATCAGCAATGGATTCACAGTCATCATTAGACTCTTAATTCCAGATATTTTATTGAAATCAAATTCCACCATCTGCTATGGCAGGATTCGAACGTGGGTCCCCAGAACATTATCTGGGTCTCTGGGTTAACAGTCCAATGATAATACAAACACACCATCGCCTCCTGCATCCCCTGAATCAAACTGTCTCACTCACTTAGCATTTTCTGATGTCATTTCACCCTCCCCCACCATGTCCAGGAGGATCAGGCTTAACCTGGTGCAGAGTCTTCTCCCCATTAGAATCTCTGCTGGAGCTATCCCTATAGTTGCATGAGGCATGGTCCGACAATCAAACAGGAACCGGGACAGTTTGGTATTTAGTGAAGCTATAGGCTGATTCCTTAAGCCTGCCTTCAAAGTGTGGACTGCTCTTTCAGCCAGACCATTGGATGATGGATGGTATGGAGCTGTCCTTATACGACGAATACTAATCAACTTTAGCAAATACTCAAATTTCTGCTGGTAAACAATGGCCTGTTATCTGCGACCAACATTTCTGGGAAACTGTGTATTGGAAAAGATGTGAGCAATTTTTCTATCTACATCCCCATGTTTGATGAATGAACTCTATGCACATCCAGCCACTTTGAATGGGCATCCACAATGACTAAGAACGTTGAGCCCGTGAAAGGACCGGCATAGTCGACATGTAACAAAGTTCAGGGTTTACCCAGCCATTTCCACAAATATTGGGGAGCTTCTGGCAGTAATTTATGTCCTTATTGGGGCTGTGGACACTACCCTACCAACATGACTATGTCTACATCCAGTTCTGACCACCAGACGTAACCTCTCACCAACATCTTCATTTTGCAGACCCCTAGATGACCCTGATGGAGTTTAGACAGTACCTTGCGGCGACTTTTACTTAGGTCAATCACTCTTGCTCCCAATAATAATATGCCGTCCTCTACTGTGATCTGGTCTCTCCGGGTCCAAAAAGGTCTCATTTCTGATTGTGATGGTTCTTTGCTATTCCCCATCACCGTCAGCTGTTTAAGTTTAATCAGGATGGGATCTTTCTGTGTCCAAAGTCTGGTATTGTCAGCTGTGACTGGAAATGTGTCCAGGAAATTTAAAACCATTACAGGCTCCTCCAGAGGCTGTACCACCAGAGGTGTACCTGCCAGTGGGAGGCGGCTCAGTGCATCCACATTCGGTACACCTTCCAGATGGTGTTCCAACTTGTAATTATACGCATTTAGTATTAGAGCCCACCGCGGAATTCGGTCTGAAGCTATGGGCAGCATTCCCTGTCCTCTTTAAGTAGAGCCAGCTGGGATTTATAGTCCGCTACGATTATAAATTTGCATCCATAAAGATATTAGTGGAACTTCTTGATACCAAAAATGACTGCTAAACTTTCCTTCTCTAGCTGTGCATATTTATGCTCTAAAATTGGCTAAAGTCTTGGATGCATATGCATTTCTGTCCATTGGGCCACCTCTGAGCTAATACTATCCTGACGCCATACAGGGAGGCATCGCACGGCAATCCCAGATCTCGCCTGGGAGCATAGTATGTCAACACCTTAGAGGATGAGAGATAGTAGGAACTGCAGATGCTGGAGAATCTGAGATAACAAGGTGCAGAGCCAAATGAACACAGCAGGCCAAGCAGCATCAGAGGAGCAGGAAGGCTGACGTTT
>NC_063353.1:48556328-48585776 GCF_021869965.1 Rhincodon typus | reverse complement strand
TTTTCGTTAGAGAGAAGAAGGTTAAGAGGTGACTTGATAGAGACATAGAGATGATTAGAGGATTAGATAGGGTGGACAGTGGGAGCCTTTTTCCTCGGATGGTGATGGCTAGCACGAGGGGACATAGCTTTAAATTGAGGAGTGATAGATATAGGACAGATGTCAGAGGTATGTTCTTTACTCAGAGAGTAGTAAGGGCGTGGAATGCCTTGCCTGCAAAAATAGTAGACTCGCCAACTTTAAGGGCATTTAAATGGTCATTGGATAAACATATGGATGATAATGGAATAGTTTAGGTTAGATGGGCTTCAGATTGGTTTCACAGGTTGGCGCAACATCGAGGGCCGAAGGGCCTGTACTGCACTGTAATGTTCTATGTTCTATGTTCTATGTTCTGATTTCATAGAATCTTAGAATCTCTGCAGTGTGGAAACAGGCCCTTCGGTCCAACATTCCACACCGACCCTCCGAAGACCATCCCATCCAGCTCCTTTCTCTGTAACCTTGCATTTCCCATGGCTAACACGCCTAATCTACACATCCCTGAACACTATGGGCAATTTAACATGGCCAATCCACCCTAACCTGCACATCTTTGGACTGTGGGAGGAAACCCAGGCACCTGGCACAAACCCACACAGACACAGGGAGAATGTGCAAACTCCACGCAGACAGTCACCCGAGGCTGGAATCGAACCCATGCCCTTGATGCTGTGAAGCAGCAGTGCTCACCACTGAGCTGCCCTTCAGCATCTACTTTTGCCCATATGGCAAATGGCACTGAGGGGTCCTTGTAGAATCATGGAATTGCTGTTGGTCAACATGCAAGTTGGCATTGGCTCCTTTGATAGCCATAGAGCCACAGAGTCATAGAGATGTACAGCACAGAAACAGACCCTTCAGTCCAACTCATCCATGCTGACCAGATATCCTAAATAAATCTAGTCCCATTTGCCAGCATTTGGCCCATGACCTTCTAAACTCTTCCTATTCATATACCTATTCAGATACCTTTTAAATGTTGTAATTGTACCAGCCTCCACTACTTCCTCTGGCACCTCGTTCCATACACGCACCACCCTCTGTGTGAAAAAGTTGCCCCTTAAGTTTCTTTTAAATCTTTCCCCCTCACCTTAAACCTACGGTCTCTACTTTTGGACTCCGCTACCCTGCGAAAAAGACCTTGGCTATTCACCCTATCCATGCCTCTCGTGATTTTATAAACCTCTATAATATCACCCCTCAGCCTCCAACTCCCCAGGGAAAATAGCCCCAGCCTATTCAGCCTATCTCTGTAGCTCAAACCCTCCAAATTTGGCAACATCCTTGTAAATCTTTTCTGAACCCTTTCAAGTTTCACAACATCCTTCCTTTAGCAGGGAGACCTGAAGTATTCCAAAGTTGGCTTAACCAACGTCCTGTACAGCCACAACATAATCTGCAAACTCCTATACTCAACGCACTGACCAATATGTGCAAGCAAACCAAAGATCTTCTTCACTATCCTGTCTACCTGGGAACTCCGCTTTCAAGGAACTATGAACCTGCACTCCAAGGTGTCTTTGTTCAGCAACATTCCCCAGTACCTTACCATGAAGTGTATAAGTCCTGCCCTGATTTGCCTTTCCAAAATGCAACACCTTACATTTATCTAAATTAAACTCCATCTGCCACTTCTCAGCCCATTGGCCCATGTGATCAAGGTCCTGTTGCACTCTGAGGTAACTGTCTTCGGTATCCACTACACCTCTAATTTTGGTGTCATCTGCAAACTTACTAACCATACCTCCTACGTTCACATCTAAATCATTTATATAAACGACGAGTAGCAGTGGACCCTGCCGATCAAAGACTTCCAATCTGAAAAGTAAATCTCTACCACCGCCCTCTGTCTTCATCCTGCAAGCTAGCTCTGTATCCAAATGGTCGTTGTTCCTGTATTCCATGTGATCTAACCTTGCTAACCAGTCTACCATGAGGAACCTTGTTGAACACCTTATTGAAGTCCATATAGATTGCATCCACCACTTTGCCCTCACCAATTCTCTACGTTACTTCTTCAAAAACCTAATAAAATTAGTGAGACACAATTTCGCACACACAAAGCCATGTTGACTATCCCTAATCAGTCCTTGCTTTTCCAAATACGTGTAAATCCTATCCCTCAGGATCATGCCCACCACCAATGTCAGGCTCACTGGTCTACAGTTCCCTAGCATTTCCTTATCACCTTTCTCAAATAGTGGCACCACATTAGCCAAACTCCAGTCTTCCGGCACCTCACCTGTGACTACCAATGATATAAATATCTTAGCTAGGGGCCCAGCTATCACTTCCCTCACTTCCCAAAGAGTTCTGGGGTACATGTGATCAGGTCCCAGGGATTTAGTCCACCTTTGTGGGCTTTAAGATGGTCAGCACTTCTTCCTTGATAATATGGACATTTTTCAAGATTTCACTATTTATTTCCCTACATTCCTTATCTTCCATATCCTTCCTCACAGTAAACACTATTGCCTTTATACTCTTCTAAGCATTCACTTGATTTCTGCTGTCTATACCTGACAAATACTTCCTTCTTATTCTTGACCAGAACCTCAATTTCTTGAGTCATCCAGCATTCCCTACACCTCCCAGCCTTGCCCTTCACCCTAACAGGAACATACTGTCTCTGGACTCTTGTTATATCATTTTTGAAGGCTTCCCATTTTCCAGCTGTTCCTTTACCTGCGAACATCCGCCCCCAATCAACTTTTGAACGTTCTTGCCTAATGCCATCAAAATTGATCTTCCTCCAATTTAGAACTTTATCTTTTAGATCTAGTCTATCCTTTTCCATCACTATTTTGAAACCAAAAGAATTATAGTCACTGGCCCCAATGTGCTGCCCCACTGACACCTCAGTCATCTGCCCTGCCTTATTTTCCAAGAGTACGTCAAGTTTTGCACCTTCTCCAGTAGGTACATCCACATACTGGATCAGGAAATTTTCTTGTACGCACTTAACAAATTCCTCTCCATCCAAGCCCTTAACATTATGGCAGTCCTGGTCTGTATTTGGAAAATTAAAATCCCCTACCATATATACCTTCCTGGAAGACGTCAAGGTATTTAATTAGGACTTCACTCAGGCAGCCATTTTTGATTGAAAATGTCGAGCCAATCAAAGTGAATTTTTCTCAACCAATTTTGCCCTATCAAGCTTGGGCCGAGTCTTTTACTACAATCAGTGGGAACTGAACCAGCTGCTTCTCATAAGAAACTGGAACCAAAGTTCTGCCCTTATTCTGTACAGGTTCCCAAGTATAGGTTCTCAGTCTAGCTGAGGTCTTGTGCAAACGTAAGGGTTTGAGTCCTGAGCGAATTTTATTAAAGACTGGTTCTGCAATCACGGAAACAGCTGTGACTGTGTCGACCTCCATTAGAACAAGGTGATCATTTAAACCGCATGTTTATTTTGATTGGTTCTGATTTGGATGTTGCTAAGCAATTTAACTGTTTAAAACCAGACATAGCTGGAGTTTCCAGGGTATGCACTCTCCTGGATAATTGCCTCCGAGTTCTGTTACACAATTCAGGCCAAGTGGGATTCTTTTGCTGTCTCGAGTCCGCATCCCAGCAGCAACTACAATGGCTTGCTAGCCCGGACCCTAAAGTAAATGTTCACCATTTAGCTAAGGCTTGGCTTTGTTTTGGTGTTTTGCTGTGGGCTGATCTAGAGTCCCTCTTTTCAGTATATGTCCTGAGTGAGTCTATGCAATTGTCTTCACTCAGATGGTGTTCCCTAAGCTCAGTTGGACTGGTATTCCAACAGAATACCCTGTAACTCATAGGCTCCAATTGCCACATTTTCCAAAGAAGAAGCCAGTTGTAGTGCCTGTTTGAAGTCCAGTTGGGCTTCAGCTAGTAGACACTTTTGTATGGTTACATCATTAATCCTCCACTTATTGCTACTGAAATAACTCCACAGAGGCCGGTATCCCATTACCAAATCAGACCCAGCTCTCAGAGTGAACAGAACCTCTGATACTCCTGTTTATATCTGTCATCCAAGGTTCCCTGATTGGTCCAGGTTAACAGCCTAAATCAGGGAACTCATATTCTGTGAAGTCCACCTGGCTGACCTCACTACATGTACTACACTAAACCAACTAAAGTTCTAAAGGAGATAGCTGAAGAGATAGTGGAAGCGTTAGTGGTGATCTTTCAGGAATCACTAGAGTCAGGCAGGGTCCCAGAGGACTGTAAAATCGCTAATGTGACACCCCTGTTTAAAAAGGGAGTAAGGCAAAAGACAGAAAATTACAGGCCGATTAGCCTAACCTCAGTCGTGGGTAAGATTTTGGAGTCCATTGTAAAGGATGAGATTTCTGAATACTTGGAAGCATATAATAAAATAGGGCAAAGCCAGCATGGTTTCATCAAGGGGAGGGCATACCTGACAAATCTGTGAGAATTCTATGAGGAAGTAATGAGCAGGGTAGACCAAGGAGAGCCAATGGATGTTATCTACCTGGACTTCAAGAAGGCCTTTGACAAGGTGCCGCACAGGAGGCTGCTGAGTAAGATAAGGGCCCATGGTGTTAGAGGCAAGGTGCTAGCATGGATAGAAGATTGGCTGTCTGGCAGAAAGCAGAGAGTGGGGATAAAGTGGTCTTTCTCAGGATGGCAGCAGGTGACAAGTGGTGTTCTGCAAGGGTCAGTGTTGGGACCACAACTTTTCACTTTGTACATTAATGAACTAGATGAAGGAACTGTGGGCATTCTGGCTAAGTTTGCAGATGATACAAAGAGAGGTGGAGGGACAGGTAGTATTGAGGAGGCGGGGAGGCTGCAGAAGGATTTAGACAGGTTGGGAGAGTGGGCAAAGAAGTGGCAGATGGAGTACAACGTGGGAAAGTGTGAGGTCATGCACTTTGGTAAGAAGAATAGAAGCATGGACAATTTTCTAAATGGGGAGAAAATTCATAAGTCTGAAGTGCAAAGAGACTTGGGAGTTCTAGTCCAGGATTCTCTCAAGGTAAACTTGCAGGTTGAGTCAGTAGTCAGGAAGGCAAATGTAATGTTGGCATTTATTTTGAGAGGACTTGAATATAAAAGCAGGGATGCACTTCCGAGGCTTTAAAAGGCTCTGGCCAGGCCACATTTGGAGTATTGTGTGCAGTTTTGGGCCCCATATCTCAGGAAGGATGCATTGGCCCTGGAGCGGGTTCAGAGGAGGTTCACAAGAATGGTCCCAGGAATGAAAAGCTTAACATATGAGGAACGTTTGAGGACTCTGGGTCTATGCTCGATGGAGTTTAGAAGGATGAGGGGGGATCTAATTGAAACTTACAGAATACTGATGGCCTGGACAGAGTGGATGTTGGGAAGATGCTTCCATTGGTAGGAGAGTCTAGACCTGAGGGCACAGCCTTAGAGTAAAGGGAAGACCTTTTACAACAGAGATAAGGAGAAACTTCTTCAGTCAAAGAGTGGTGAATCTATGGAATTCACTGCCATAGAAGGCTGTGAAGGCCAGGTCATTGAGTACTTTTAAGACTGAGATAGATAGGTTCTTGATTATCAAGGGGATCAAGGGTTACGGGGAGAAAGCAGAAGAATGCAGTTGAGGAACTTATCAGCCATATTTGAATGGTGGAGCAGATTCGATGGGCCGAATGACCTAAATTCTGCTCCTATGTCTTATGGTCTTATGGTCTAAAGTCACTTGGACAAGTTACTGAAGGATCACAAGAACTGTATCCGGGTAACCTTTCTTCCACAGAGAGTGGTTCGTGTGTGGAATGAACTTCCAGAGGAATTGGTGGATGTGCATACAGTTACAACATTTAAAAGACACTTAGATAGGTTCATGAATAAGAAAGGTTTGGAGGGGTATGGCTAAGCGCAGGCAGGTGGGACTAGTTTAGTTCAGGATTATGGTCAGCATGGATTGGTTGGACCGAAGGGTCTGTTTCTGTGCTGTATGACTCTATGACTGTATCCCAGAATTGAACCAATGACATGAGGAGAGGAGGAGGGGAGAATATTGGCAAGTGTGAAAAACTTGGCTTAATGTTATTAATTCTGAACAAATTTGCATTTTGAGAATTCTGAAAATGAATAATTTTTGTGAGATTTTGATTAGTTACTGGGAAAAGTGACACATCTCACTATCCAGACATAATACAGATACTGCCTGGGCGATCAGGAGTGAGAAGCTGCCAATTCTAATTGTCGGGCCATAGGGCACTTTGGTTCAGACTGAAATTGATGCTGACTCCAGAAGCCATCCTGGGATTGTCTGCAATGTGCTCAAATAGAATCCCCTAGGCAAACTCTTTCAGCATTTGGCTACTTGGAAAACTCAGAAGGTTTATCGTCACCAAGTTGAAAGCTCTGTGTCATTAAAAGCAGGCAGGCACAGTGGTTTATGGAGTGAATAAGCAGTGCCATATAACAGAACAGCAGACAGATTTTGATCTGGAGTCGGTACAATGGATTTTGCTTGACGGCCAGTGAAGTGCTTTGATGCCAAACAATGGAAGTACTTAGTTCCACAAGAACTCTGGAGATAATTGCTGAGATAAAGCTATGTACCTACTTGGCTCCATCAGTTTTCTGTTTACCCATCATGTCTCCATCATGAACTGCAGTCACACAGTCCAGATCCTGTGTAGGTTTAAACATGTATAAATCTTTAACAATTTCGGTACTGTGGCATTGATTCATTTGTGATTATGGTAATCTGCCTAAAACCAGGTTATTTACTCAGTCACTTGGAGGTTTACTGCTGCATTCAGTGACTAAATCTGACAAGTTCAATGTTGTCCAATTTCCCTTCATGATATTATCAATGAATGAAGAAAGTCACTCTCCCCTTCACTGTCAGTTACTACGTAGGCTTCCTGGCTGTTACACTGTGTGCAGATCATTCACCATTCTCCTTGAAATCCTTTTATTCATAAGTTTTATTTTTATTTGGACTTTTTTGCAATTTACCAATTCAGAGGGTAGTTAAGGGTCAAACACTAGATTCAGCACTAGACCAGCCAATGTAATGATGGCAGATTTACAAAAAGTTGTTTATGAACCATTGATATTAATTTTACAACAATCCAGGGGAGCTCTCACAGGCACAATCACTGAGACAACTTTCATCTTCTAATTTATTACTGAATTTCTAATTTATTGCTGAATTACTGCCGTGATGGGATTTGAATCGATGTGCCCAGAGCTGGATCACCAGTCCAGTAACATTATAACAAAACCAGCATTTCCCTGCAAGAACTGATTCCTGGAAATTGTTTTAGAAATCATTTCATCTATCTGCTGCTTACCTCCTTTTATCCACCCTCTTTAATTTCTCACCACTGCCCCCCTTGGCCTTTCCAACACTTTTTGTTCCAGAGACCCACCTCCTATTTCCTCAATCTTATTTCCAGTGAATACGTGAACTTTGTTCAGAAACAGGACACGAGGTTTGTTCAGAAACAGGGTTAAAAGTCACATGACACCAGGGTATAGTCCAACAGGCTTATGTGAAACCACAAGCTTTTGTTGTGCTGCCCTTTTGTCAGATGAAGCCAGGTAAAGGAGCTGCACTCCGAAAGCTTGTGATTTCAAATAAACCTGTTGGACTATAACCTGGTATAGAACATAGAACATTACAGCGCAGTACAGGCCCTTCAGCCCTCGATGTTGCGCCGACCTGTGAAACTAATCTGAAGCCCATCTAACCTAAACTTTTCCATTATCATCCATATGGTATAACAAGGTGTAGAGCTGGATGAACACAGCAGGCCAAGCAGCATCACAGGAGCAGGAAGGTTGACGTTTTGGGCCTAGAACCTGGTGTCTTGTGACTTTTGACTTTGCCCACCTCGGTCCACCACCTCCACACCATGTTCAGAAACAGGACAGCTGGGCTGGGAAGCTCTCTCCTTTCCCAGGCTGAAAAGTCCAAATAATCTCCAATGCACAAGGTGCAACCTGATGATGATAAACCCAGACTGTAGCTCTGCAGTAAACAAGCAGCTGTCGCAAGACATTTGGCATGTGGTTAAAGAAAGTTCCGTCATCCTTCCAGTCACCTCTTTAAAAATAATTAGTTCAGATGTCCACATCTCTTCAAATTTCAGTCCACAAAAAAATATTAAGTTTGAAGCTTTCATAACTCCTTCCAGGCTCTGACTGCTCAAATCAAGAGCACCCACTTCAAAAACAGTTTTTAATCATTATCTCCTGCGCAAAAAAATAAACAAACGTTTGACCACATGCTTGGCCACTCAATTCTAAACTCTCTTTGCCTCTCTAAGGTCCTTGAAAGCGACTCACCTTCTTGTGCCCAGCTGTTCCACCACTTACTTGGTAAATTCCTCCAACCATCTCTATCAGACTGTGTCACACCAGCCTTATCCAGTGAGTTGTCTGTTCCCATTTTAAGTGGAATGTCTCTTGCTTGGTAATATTATTTTTCTTTCCATTTCTTCTTAATGCAGTTATTTTATGCAAAAAATCTGTAGCATCTACATGTTGCTTTGCTCTGTTTACACAAATAGTTAATGATTTTGCCATAGATAAAATCTGATTACCTTTAAGCTGCAACCTTTTTGAATTTGATACTGTGTGAATCGTCTTGTCTGAAGTCTCGTCAAATGTTTAAACATTGTGTTATTATGGCACTGTATTCTAATAAAGCTATGGTTCTATTTTTTGATAATACTGCAGGGTTTTAGATTTCTTCAAGGTTATAATTCTGCTAAATACAAATCTTGTATCTTGCTGCTGCATGCTGGGGATTTCCTACCTTCTTTTTTAACAGTAAAAACACTGGTTTCCTGGCTATTGCATTTATATAGGAATCCCACAATTGATCCACATTTTAAATGTTGCAGTAATAACCATTGATTTCTCTGGTTCTTCCAGGTAACTCTGCCTTTCCTGTTTGATGAGATGTCCTCTTGGCCTCGCTGCTAATGTTGTTTTTGCCAGACATGGAGAGCTTTTGTCTTCTTGTTTATGACGTCTTGGATGATGTGGTCATTTTCATCAAATCAGTTTCCTGGTCCTGTAGCCGATGGTTCCTTCACAGCATGAGGTGATGGCTGTCTTCAGCTCTTTCCAGATTTCCTCCACTTCATTAACTTGAACTCTTTGTAGATTTTGTTGAAGACATTGTTGGGAGTTTAATGGTCTGCCTGACTCTTGCATCTGCTCAACATTGAGCTTTCTTCTGAACGGTGTTCTCATCTTCAGTTGCCTCTGGTGGTATTTGATAAACATTGGGAAGCGAACGAATTGGTGGTCCGTCCAGCAGTCGTCTGCAGTGGCCATTGCTTTGGGAATGAGGACATCCTCATTTTGCAGAAGCAAAGAGGAGAGTTCATCAAAAGAAATGGTGGAATTATAGAAAAAGAGCAAGGGAAATCAAGAACCGATGTGGACTGATAAAGTTAAGGAGCTGCAACTCCTCGCTGACAAGCACAACTCGCTGGGTTTGTTCAGAGCCATCAAGGCAATATATGGACCTAACACCCTTGACCTTAAACTGGTGCAGAGTAAGGATGGAAGTCTTTTGAGAGGCAGAGAAAACATCAGCTTCCAATCAGGAGAGCACTTCAAAGAACTTCCAAACCATGATACAACCATCAACAAGAATGTGTTCGAGGAAATCCACCAACTTCCCAATAAGATAATCTTGGACTCCCACCTAGTGTGGCAGAAGTTGAAGCCTCCATTAGACACAAGAAGAATACAAAAGCTGCAGGAGTAGATGGGATTCCAATGGAAATTTTCAAATTTACAGGAGCAGAGCTTACTCGTCATCTCCATCAATTGTTCCTGAAAATCTGGGACAAAGAAGAAATCCCTGACAATTTCAGGGATGCTGCCATCGCTACCACATTCAAGAAGATTAAGGTGATGCCCAATAGGGGCATAACGATCTACAGGTCTAGAAAAGATAGATGAAGGAAGACCTGTCCCAAAGCTGATGGTACAAACATGAGGGAGACAGATTTAAGCTTTTAGGTAAGAGATAGAGGTGAGATTGTGAGGAAGAATTTTGTAACCTGGTGCGTGGTCATGACCTGGATCCCGCTGCCTACAAAGATGATGGAAACAGACACGTCAATGATCGCAGAAGAAAATTAAATGGATACTTCAAAGAAATATATTTGCTAGGCTGTGGAGATAGAACAGGGCAATGGGATTTATTGGATTTATCTACAGGGATCAGGCATGGATTCAATGGGTTGAATAGGCTTCTTCTTAGCCACAGGCACACTATGATCCCAAGTTAAGGATGTATCTGAGGAAGGCAATTCTCCAAGAACCAATTCACGCACCGAGTGAGAAAAGCTCATTAAGAAATATTCAAAGAATTTAATTTGCGTGCTTCCTGTAAAACAGTAGTGAGAGCTTTACACTTTATATGTTTGCGTAACATTCGTTTTTGTAATATGATCATTTTGTTATAGTGTGTTAAAGTTGTCCTGAATTCCAGAAGGGACATTTCACTTTTGAAAACGTGGTAAGAAAATGTGTCAAAATTGTATCAGCAAATGCATCAAACGTCGAGAGGGATTTTTACTCTATTTTTGAAGTGTAGAAGGTTCTTCCTGTACCTCATAACATCTCATTAAAAGTCAAATGAAATATTTCTTGAAGTTACATTAACCTGCAGCAGGATACATAATCCAGGCTATGAGGGTTACTGTGGTGATTAAGTTCATTCAATAAAGTATGTTATCTTGCATAACTTTCGCTCTGAAACATGCCCAGAGTGAATACAAGATGCGAGAAAGGGAAGATATAATCTAACTTGGTGAAGAATAGGAATTTTAAATCCAGATTTATTTTCACTCTTTTTCACTCCTCCATTCTTCCGTCCCCCTAACATTTCAGCCAAACACCATTACAGAAGATTAGATACAGAGAAGTGCTGTTGGATTTGGTTTCTCTGTCCGTGGAATAAATTGGCTTCAATTTTTAATCAATTCATTCTCAGGATGTGGATCATTGATTGTACTGTTTGTTCCTAATGCCCCTGGAACATTAGGCCAAATGTCTCGGATTCTAGTCCAATAACATAATCATGTTGTTGGTGAATTGAATACAATTGAAAGTTACAAATATAACCTGGAAGAAATATGAACAGGAATAGGCCATTGAGCTCTTCAGTACTTTCCACGAAGAATAATAGGAACATGACTGATGCAACATTCCCCACATCCACTTTCCTGCCCTTCCCCCAACCTTTGATTCCCCGTCTGATCAAGAATCTAGCTTAGCTTTAAATATACAGAAGGACTCATGCCCCCACAGCTCTCTGTGATGAGGAGTTCCCAAGGCCCACCAACCCTCTGAGAGAAGAACTTTCTCCTCATCTCAGTCATAAATTGGTGCCACTTTATTCTGAATGAATGAATGATTTATTCTCATGTGTTTTACAGTGAAATACAATAAAAAACAGTGAGAAACTTCCCTTTGTCACCACAATCCAGCACCATTTTGATAGTTTAAGAGGAAATGAAAAGATATAACTTAAAGAGAAGTCAATCTATGTATGAGTTCTGACTGGTTCAGAACCAACACAGCCTTGCCAGATCCAACCAACAATGGAGTCACTGACCTTCAGGCTCCATCTTTCACCGCTGGGCCTGCCTCACTGACATCACTTCAGGGCTCATTCTCCCTCCACACTGGGCTCACTCTCCCTCCAGAGATGGGCTCACTCTCCCCCTCCAGAGCTGGGCTCAATTTCCCTCCAGTGCTGGGCTCAGTCGCCCTCCGCACTCGGCTCACTCACCCACCGTGCTGAGCTCACTTTCCCCTTCACAAGTCTCACTACCACCAATGCTGTCCAAACTGTTTCTGTTGTCTCCGATCGTCAGGCCCCTTCAATGATTCAATCTTCAAACTTCCAATGTCTCTATTGAAGAAAACAGAAAGGCAGAAAACTAAAAGCTATAGGCTGGTTAGCTTAATGGCAGCAATGGAGAAAGTGGTGGAATTGATGTTAAAGAGTTCTAGCTGCACACTTAGAAAATCTCAAGGAAATTAGGAAGGATCAACATGATTTCATTGAAGGGAAATAATGCTTTACCAAGTTATAGGAGTTCTTTGAAGGAGTAACACTCCTGTGGATAAAGGGTACCAGGAGACATACTGTAGTTGAATTTCCAGATGGTATTTGATAAGGTGCCGCATCAAAACTTAATGTGATATTAGAAGGTCCATAGTGTAGCGGTTACATAGAAGATATTATTCCCCCTTCCCTGTATTAGAAACAAAGTTGTCTTACAATGCTAAAATGTTTCAGTTTTATAATTATCGAGCACTATTGTATGACTTTACCAGTCTGTTAACAATATGTAATAAGGCAATTCATCATTAAGAAAACTTTGTATAAATTCTGTGTTTCTTCACGCTGACAATGTGAGCTGACTAGTCTCACTAGGCCATCAAAGGGGTAAGTCAAGCATTTAGAATATATCTGATATCAGTAAATTTCTCTGAGCTGTTAATCTAACTAAATGCAATCAAATAATCTAATGAATTAAACAGATCCCACTTTGGGTTGTCCTGCACAATCAATCTTTCTGTTCTCTATGTAAGGGAGAGTGGTCACTTTGATTAATCTCCACTTTGTTTGCAATGTGTTTGAAATGAAAATAATGAGTCTGAGTAGGTAAAATAACAAAATTGTTCACTTACTTCATTCCTTGTTGCCAAGTAGTTCAATATTACACACACGTTCTGCAGGTGCGAAACATTTTTAACCTGCTGGATGGCAGTTTTTATGATCTCCCTGTCAGCTGAGTGGCATCACAGACCAATCACAGAGATTTAAATCTGACCAGTGCTTCAAGCAAATGGCATTATCAATTATCTACCATGTTACTCTCTGGGGTAGCATGTGCCCTGCATAAATATGACAGGAATAACAGGAATATCACATTAGACCATCAAGAGTACTAGTGAGGCTTGAATTTAATATGAGTAGAAGATTAAACTGAGTTGAAATTCAAACTTGATCAGAATTGCCAGAAATTATACTTCAGTTATATTTATGCTGATAGATATTGAGGCGCGGGAGGTTATTTGGAGTTTTGCAGAAAGTAATACTTTGGTCTCACCAGCACCCACTCAGGTGTAATTAGGGATAAATAAATGCAGGCTTTGCCTGTGATGTTCATGAGCCAAGAATGAATCTTTAAAGAAGTGGTTTACATTTTTGCTGACAGATTCTGGTGTGGCAGTGACGCGGTAGAGAATAAATCTGGAAGTAGTCTGACCTCAGTATCCCTAATCTTTTCCCCTCCTTTTCAAATGCAAACGCAGGTAAGAAATTGCAAGATGAGAGGGTAATGGAGAATGTGGAGGAAAAGGGTGTGGTATAGCAATATGAGAAGTGTTCCTGCAACTGTGAGTATCTACAGATAAAGAACTGAGGCATGGTACTTGTAAACATAACTCTACATGAAGCATACAGATGAATATTACTATATCCAATCATAGGGGAGGTTTGTACAATCAGTGTCAGGCCAATATGAATGATAGAAAATAGTTACATCACATCATGGCATCTTTTTACCATCTCCACCAAAGCCCACACAATCACCATGAACATGCCTAAAGGAATCAAAGGCTATGGGGATGAAATAACTCCACACAGGCCAGTATCCCATCACCACGTCACTTTTTATTTAAATGTGGAGAGTCCTTGACCATTGGTCTGGTTTCCACATACTCAGCTCTCAGAGTGAACAGAATCTCTGACACTCCTGTCCCTATCTGTCAGCCAGGAGTCCCTGGTTGGACCAGATTAACAGCCCCAATCAGGGAACTCATTTTCTATGAGATACACTTGGCTGGCCTCATTACAATCACTACAGGGGGAAAGCAGGAACAGGACGCTGAGTTGGATGATCAGCCATGGTCATCTTGAATGGTGAAGCAGGCACGAATGGGCTGAATGGCCAACTCCTGTACCTATGTTGTATAGTTCCACTGTTCCTATGAGTCGGCACCCATGGTTCCCTTCAGTGGAAACCTGTTTCTGTGAAAGGGTTACTAAATCTCTTTATTCATCTGTGAACAGCAACACCTGGACTAGCCTTGCAAAAAACTGGATAACAGCAGCATGGAAAAATATTGGCTGAATGAGAGCCTGGGTGAACAATTGTTTATCTGAGTGCAGGAAGATATATAGGGCAATTTCCCAGAGATTGCTGTCTGGGCCTCACAGCTCTCCATGATGAATACGAATAAACTCAACTTGGCAGCATCGGTCACAAGTTGAGAATTGGTGGATGAGTGGAAGTGTTGTGAACAGTGAATAAACTCCAGGAGGACAGAGACAGGTTGGTGGAATAGACAAATGTGCAGCAATGAGTGAATGATTTATTTATTGTCACTTGTTTTTTATAGTGAACAGCACAGTAAAATACAGTGAGAAATTTCAATGGTTGCCACAAACCAGTGCAATCCCAAACAGTCCAAGAGCAAAAAGGACAAAAGATACAACTCAAAGAGAGTCCTGAGCCTAGAGCTGGCTCACCAACAATACTTCCACCACTAACCTCGCCACTGCCCGTGCTGGACCTACCAATGTAGGAGTCTGCACTCTTTAGGCACCATCTCTTCACCGTTGGGCCCACCCCACAGACACCTGAATGGATGCAACCAAGACCCACTGCCAATTCAATGATGCCAGAAGTCCCGGCTCTGGGCATACCATGTTGCCGCTGCATCACTGACAGCAGGAATCTCTGCTCTGGGCCTACTGCAGACCAGGAGTCCCTGGCTCCACTGCCAGACCAGGTAGCCACCATCTCGCCAAGGGGACCCAGAACAATAATCTGGGATTCAGAGTCTATTATGACCATACAACCATTGTCAAGAACAAATCCCATCTGGTGCATTGAAGGAAATATGACATCCTTACACGGTCTGCCCCAAATGTGACTCCAGAGCCATACCAATGAGCTCAACTCTTAACAGACCTCTGGGCAATTAGAGATGGGCAATAAATGCTGGCCTAGCCAGTGATGTCTACATCCCACAAATGCATTTTTCAAAGTCCTAGAAAATCCTGTTTTTATTCATTCACAGGATGAGGGCATTGCTTTACAGCCCAGAGGGTCACATGTGGGTCACACCAGTTAAAGATGGCAGTTTCCTCCTCTGACCAACATCAGTGAACCGGATGGGTTCCCCCCACCCAACCAAAACAATCAGCAATGGATTCATTTTTATTATTGGACTCTTAATTCCAGACCTTTTTTTTTGTTGAATTTAAATTCCACCATCTACTGTGGCAGAATTTGAACCTACATCCTCAGAATCTGAGATAACAAGGTGTGCAGCTGGATGAACACAGCAGGCCAAGCAGCATCATAGGAGCAGGAAGGCTGACGTTTCGGGCCTAGACCCTTCATCAGAAATGGGGGAGGGGAAGGGGATTCTGAAATAAATAGGGAGAGAGGGGGAGGCGGATAGAAGATGGATAGAGGAGAAGATAGGCAGACAGGAGACAGACAGGTCAAAGAGGCGGGGATGGAACCAGTAAAGGTGAGTGTAGGTGGGGAGTTAGGGAGGGGATAGGTCAGTCCAGGGAGGACGGACAGGTCAAGGGGGCGGGATGAGGCTAGTAGATAGGAAATGGGGGTGCGGCTTGAGGTGGGAGGAGGGGATAGATGGGAGGAAGAACAGATTAGGGAGGCGGGGATGAGCTGGGCTGGTTTTGGGATGCGGTAGGGGGAGGGGAGATTTTGAAGCTTGTGAAATCCACACTGATACCATTGGGCTGCAGTGCTCCCAAGCAGAATATGAGGTGCTGTTCCTGCAACCCTCAGGTTGGCATCGTTGTGGCACTGCAGGAGGCCCAGGATGGACATGTCGACTGAGGAATGGGAGGGGGAGTTGAAGTGGTTCGCGACTGGGAGGTGCAGTTGTTTATTGCGAACCGAGCGTAGGTGTTCTGCAAAGTGGTCCCCAAGTCTCCGTTTGGTTTCCCCGATGTAGAGGAGGCCACAACGGGTACAGCGGATGCAGTATACCACATTGGCAGATGTGCAGGTGAACAGCTACTTGATGTGGAAAGTCTTCTTGGGGCCTGGGATGGGAGTGAGGGTGGAGGTATGGGGGCAGGTGTAGCACTTCCTGCGGTTGCAGGGAAAAGTGCCGGATGTGGTGGAGCTGGAGGGGAATGTGGAGCGGACAAGGGAGTCACGGAGAGAGTGGTCCCTCCGGAAAGCAGATAAGGGTGGGGAGGGAAAAATGTCTTTGATGGTGGTGTCGGATTGCAGATGGCGGAAGTGTCGGAGGATGATGCATTGGATGGGATGAGGGTGTCATTGGAGGCGTTCCACTGACACCCTCATCCACTCATGGACGTCCAGTCCCTATACACCTGCATTCCCCATACAGATGGCCAAAAGGCCCTCCGCTTCTTCCTGTCCCACAGGCCCGACCAGTCCCCCTCCACTGACACCCTCATCCCATCCAACGCATCATCCTCCGACACTTCCGCCATCTGCAATCCGACCGCACCACCAAAGACTTTTTTCTCTCCCCACCCTTATCTGCTTTCCGGAGGGACCACTCTCTCCGTGACTCCCTTGTCCACTCCACACTCCCCTCCAGCCCCACCACACCCGGCACTTTTCCCTGCAACCGCAGGAAGTGCTACACCTGCTCCTACACCTCCTCCCTCACGCCCATCCCAGGCCCCAAGAAGACTTTCCACATCAAGCAGATGTTCACCTGCACATCCGCTAATGTGGTATACTGCATCCGCTGTTCCCGTTGTGGCCTCCTCTACATCGGGGAAACCAAGCAGAGGCTTGGGGACCGCTTTGCAGAACACCTACGCTCGGTTCGCAATAAACAACTGCACCTCCCAGTCGCGAACCATTTCAACTCCCCCTCCCATTCCACAGAGGACATGTCCATCCTGGGCCTCCTGCAGTGCCACAATGATGCTACCCGAAGGTTGCAGGAACAGCAACTCATATTCCGCTTGGGAACCCTGCAGCCCAATGGTATCAATGTGGATTTCACAAGCTTCAAAATCTCCCCTCCCCCTACCACATCCCAAAACCAGCCCAGCTCGTCCCCACCTCCCTAACCTGTCCTTCCTCCCACCTCAAGCCCCACTCCCATCTCCTACCTACTAATCTCATTCCGCCCCCTTGACCTGTCCGTCCTCCCTGGACTGACCTATCTCCTCCCTACCTCCCCACCTACACTCACCTTTACTGGCTCCATCCCCGCCTCTTTGACCTGTCTGTCTCCTCTCCACCTATCTTCTCCTCTATCCGTCTTCTATCTGCCTCCCCTTCTCTCCTTATTTATTCCAGAGCCCCCTTTCCCTCCCCCATTTCTGAAGAAGGGTCTATGCCCGAAACATCAGCCTTCCTGCTCCTCTGATGCTGCTTGGCCTGCTGTGTTCATCCAGCTTTACACCTTGTTATCTCAGATTCTCCAGCATCTGCAGTTCCTACTATCTCCTCAGAATATTAACTGGGTCTCAGGATTAACAGTCCAGTTATAATTCAAGAAGGCCATCACCTCCCCTTAAGATATGTGAAGGCTAAAATAAAATCCCAAAATCTACTTCTTTCAAGCACTGGCAGGTATAGAAACATAGAAAATAGGAGCAGGAGTAGGCCATTTGGCCCTTTGAGCCTGCAACATCATTCAATATGATCATGGCTGATCATGCAATTTCTGTATTTCTCAGCATACCCTTTGATCCCTTTCGCCCCAAGGGCCACATCCAGCTCTCTCTTAAATATATCTAATGAACTCGCCCCAATAGCTTTCTGTGATAGAGAATTCCACAGGTTCGCAACTCTCTGAGTGAAGACATTCTTCCTCATCTTATTGTGAAGTTGACAGTCAATTGGAAGGCAGGGCATTAGAGTTTGTTTGTGAAATGATAAGGGGAAAGAGTGTGTGGTCCCTTTAAAAGATGTGTTTTTTTGGCTTGGAGATTAAAAGAAATGTCTGCAGGCAGCAACAGATGCACAGAGAGTTCTTGAAATTCAAACATGTTATCAAAAGTCTATACTGTTAGCAGGCAAAGCAGCATTTCTACCAAGACAACAGGTTTTTGAATTTAGTCAATTAATTTAAATGTGTAGGAAGACTCAGGCTCAGACACTGAAGCGTTTCTAATGGGCTGGATCATATAAAGATGTGGTCAAATTTTGCCGTACTTGTCATACGAGTGGGACGATAGGAAAGCCACAGGCAGTAATAAAACCAGCACCTTTGATGCCAATTCTCGCATGGAGAACCTTTCACATGGATTATGATTGGTTGTGTAGATCCCCTCCCCAAAGCCAAAAGTGGGAGGTGGTATTTGCTAACCATTATGGACATGTCTACCAGGTTTCTGGAGGCAATTCCATTACAGAATGTCAAGGGAAAAATGGTTGTGGAGGAGTTGCTTGCTTTCTTTACCTGTTACAGCCTACCCAGGGAGATTCAGTCAGACCAAGTGTCCAATTTTATTGCCAAATTATTTAAGGAGGTCATGGATAGTTTAGGCATCCAACACTTTAAATCCGGTGCATATCTTCCTGAATCCCAGGGAGCATTGGAAAGTTGGCATCAGACCCTAAAGACCATGCTGAGGGCTTATTGCCAGGATTACCAGAATGATTGGGATAAAAGAATCCCATTTATATGATTTGCTATTAGAGATGCCCCAAATGAATCTACTCATTTTATTCGATTTGAATTGCTATTTGGGCACGAAGTAAGAGGGCCTTTAAAATTAATTAAGGAAAGTGTGTAAAGAAGATTTACAAGGATGTTGCCATGACTATTAGGCCTGAGTTATAGGGAGAGATTGGCCAGGATAGGACTTTATTCCTTGGAATATAGGAGAATGAGAGGTGACCTTATTGAGATGTATAAAATCATGAGAGGCATAGATAGGATAAATGCATTTAGTCTTTTTCCCAGGGATGGGGAATTGAAAACTAGAGAGCATAGGTTTAAGGTGAGAGCGGAAAGATTTAAGAAGGACCCGAGGGGCAACTTCTTCACACAGAGAGTGGTGTCTCTATGGAATGGGCTGCCAGAGAAAGTGGTTGAGGCAGGTACAATGGCAACTTTTAAAAAACATTGGGATAGGTACATGGATGAGAAGGGTTTAGAGGGATATGGACCAAATGCGGGTAATTGGAACTAGCTGAGTGGGCTCTATAGTCAGCATGGACCAGTTTGGGCCAAAGGGCCTGTTTCCGTGCTGTATTACAATATGACTGGAAAAGTTGATATGTTCAAAGTCAGAGATCTCACAATTAGATTATGTATCTGGGGTGAAAGAAAGATTGAACAGAGCTGAATTAGCTAGACAACACTTAAAGCTGGCTCGGCATTGAATGACGCAAGAAGCAGGTAACAAATCTAAAATTGGTATGTTTGCCCATGTGGATAAAGTATTGGTGCTGTTACCAGTGTTAGGTGAGTAAGGTTTAGTGGTCCCTGTCAGATTGACAAGAAGTTGAGTCAGCTAAATTATCCTATAAAATGCCAGATAGGAAAAAAATATTTCTTGGGTATGTCATGTGAACATGCTGAAACCTAATGATGACAGGGAAAGGGAACCGGAGAAACAGGTATTAGTTACTGCCGCTCAGTGTGAGGAATCAAATCCAGATGATTTGGATTTTGATATGCCTCAGAATAAATCAAATAATGAGAAGTCCCTAAAGAAGAGGATAGGATAGTCAGCTGTCTCAGGAACAGAGAAGAATTGAAAGGTTTGTTGCAGCACTATGAGGACATATGTAAAAATAGAATGAGGCAGACCAATACTATAGTACATGAATTTGACGTAGGAATGCTGTTCTGATAAAACATTACCCCTACAGGCTTAATCCTCTCAAAGCCACACAGGTACAGAAGGAAGTGGAAGCAGTGCTCCAAGAAGACATCATTGAGGCGAATCAAAACAAGTGGAGGTCACCGATCATGTTGTTCCCAAACCTGATGGTACTCAACAATTCTGCATGGATTATCAGAAGGTCAACACTTTAACTAAATCAGACTCATACCCAATTCCAAAGCTGGAGGACTGTGTGGAAAAAGTTGGACAAGCCACTTACATCACAAATAAAAACTGAAAGAACTGTGGATGCGGTGAAACAGGAACAAAAACAGAAGTTGCTGGAAAAGCTCAGCAGGTCTGGCAGCATCTGTGAAAGCAAAAACAGAGTTAATGTTTTGGGTCCGGTGACCCTTCCTCAGAAGTTCCTGAGTTCTGAGGAAGGATCACCGGACCCGAAATGTTAACTCTGTCTTTTCCTTCACAGATGCTGCCAGACTGCTAAGCTTTTCCAGCAACTTCTGTTTTTGTTCCACTTACATCACAAAGTTGGACTTACTTTGTGGTTACAGGCCAATACCTTTGTTGGAGAGACGAAAGCCATGGGGCTGTATCAATTTAAAGTAATGCCCTTTGGAATAAAAAACGCACCAGCCATATTTCAAAGACATATAAAGAGAGTTGTGGCAGGATTAACTAATCGTGCTGTCTATATAGATGAGTTAGTGATTTTTAGCCATTCGTGGACAGATCACATGGTGCATTTGGCAGAGCTCTTTGTGAGATTGTGGAAGGCAGAATTGGTCATAAATTTGGCAAAGACAAAATTCACAAAGGCGGAAGTGACGTTCTTAGGACACAATATCAGACATGGAGAAATGGATAAACGAAGGTCATTGAGGAATTTCCAAGACCATTCTCAAAGAAGGAAGTGCTACTATTTTTTGGACTGAGTGGATTCTACCGAAAGTTTGTTCCAAACTTTAGTATCATGGTAGCATTGCTGGTGGATTTGTTGAAGAAGAACACAAAATTCTGATGGACAGAACAATGCCAGGATGCATTTGAGAATTTAAAAACAGTGTAACCACCGCACCAGTTTTAGTCACATTTCTTGAAACCCTTTAAAGTCACCATCAACACAAGCAATGTAGAGGTTGGAGCTGTGCTGTTACAGGAGGATGACTGTAGAATTGAAAGGCCAATTGGTTATTTTTCAAAGAAACTCAATATCCACCAGAACCCTATTCAACCATTGAAAAGGAGTTATTGAGTTTGGAACTGGCCTTACAATATTTAAATGTTTATTTTGCAAACTATATATCAGAAATGGTGGTGTACAGTAGTCACAACTCTTTGACATTTTTGGAAAGATTTAAATACAAGAACAACAGACTATTTCATTGGAGTCTTGTGTTACAAGCCTTTAATTTACAGATTGTACATGTTGCGGGTTGTGCAAATGTTATTGCGATGCGTTATCGAGGGTTTAGAAGGAAGATGTGTATCTAAGATAGACATGGTAGTGTTCAATGTTATTTTTACATACATAAAATTTGTATGACCTAGATTAATGACTAATAATAATGGTGTTCAAATTTAGAGAAAAAAATTAAGCCATCTTTTCAAAACGGTGGTTCATTTTTTTCTTAAGGGGGGAGGTTTTGTGAAGTTGGTATAGCACTTATAGATTGGAAGGCAGGAAGTTAGAATTTGTTTGTATGATAGCTGGGGGAAGAGTGCGTGGTCCCTTTAAAAGATGTGTTTTCTTTAACCTGCGGATTTAAAACAATGTCAGCAGGCTACAGCAGATACACAGAGAGCTCTTGAAATTGAAAAATTATGTCAAAAGTCCATACTGTTAGCAGGCAAAGCAACATTTTTACCAAAACAACAGGTTTTTGAATTTTACAATTTCATTTAAATCAGGCCCTAGATACCAAAGCCCAATTAAAGTTAAATCTGATGGTTTTGACAACCTCGGACCAATCCTATTGTAAGAAATTAATAGGTGATAAATGTTATCAAAGAAGATGGTATTTGAAAATTGGTGAGAGAGCAAACTGCCATCTGTTAAAAGAACAGCTCGCAACAGCCATCAGTTCTGAAGAAAGAGAAATTCACTGGCTCTCACAGAAATCTCTAAGATCTCAGATTAAGCACCATCTAAATAAAGGCACCACGGCACTCTTAGCTAATATTCCAGACACAAGAATTCGATGGAGGAAGGCATTCCTGACTGGAGAACAGCGAAGAAAGAAAAGAACATTCTGGAAGAATTATCCTGGCTGTAATTTTGAGTGATTAAGCTTTTTTTTATTAGTTTGGTTTATATGACTGGGATTTATATCTATTGGAACAGCATACCATTAGAATTTTGTTTTATTTGGAAATAGTTAGTAGTTAAGAGGAAATTGATTGGTTTGTTAGTAGTTCCGATAATTTATTAACTGTTAGGGTTAGATAAATAAATTATTACGTGTTGATTATAAAGTGAGTATCAAGGATTTCTTTGATTTAACCACTCCTTTAATAGATTATGAGGTAAGGCGAGCTTCTCTGGTGTTTTGGTTTTAGTTATCAAAGTAGGGATCGACCACTCCTATGTAACAAACTCAGTTCTGAATGGCTTATCCTTTGTTCTTAGGCTGACATATTGTGCAATTTCTGACTTTATTTCTGCATTTCCCTTCTCTCTTTTTTAATCAGTAGATATTGTAATGGATTATAATGTGCTTTTGTATTTAACTCACAATGGAAAGTGTTACTCTATCAGGTGGCCACACACCAGTTTATCTTGGGACATTGTTTTTGTACCAGAATAATAGCATTACAAACAGTCACACGGTATAATTTAACTTCTATGATTCTTATCTGCAAATAGTAACAACTTACATTATCTAATTTATCCTTGAATGCACTTCACAGGATTTATTGGCTGCAGAACCCTTGCTTGGGCACAATGGCACAATTAATTCTTGTGCCAAAATTTTTGCAATCTTAATAAGAAAATTAAGCAGTGAAACTGATAAAACAAATGAAATTTTAGTTGTGGCTTGATAATCTTAATATGTTGCTATTAAGAGCTATTATTTGTAGACTGCTAAAATTATTTCAATTATAAAGGGAATTTTGTGTTTTGACAATGGATGAATATATTAGATTCTGAATTATGCGTATTGGAGTGTTATCTTTTAACATTGGTGGTATTGTTTCAAATTTAGCTTCAATACTACCATTTTCTTTCCTGGCTAGTTTCCGACTAATAGAAATATATAACTTTTGTAATGTCTTTCAAGATGCATTGATTTTGGTTGAAAAGAAATAATTTGATTCAGCTGCTAAGGTTCTGGTGGATAAATCTTATGAACTGTCAACCCAGATATGGGTTGGATTGGTCGGGCGATGGAATTATTGGTGGTCCCTTGCAGACAAGGATGACTGTCTTCCACTTTCAGGGTGACTCCTTAGATGGCTATACCAACTGATGTGGTTAATCCAGGGTCTGTTACACATGGTGCAGAAGGTGGTCGTAGCAAGGGGTGGGTGAGACATTGGTGTGCCAGCACGCTCCTTTCGCTGTAATTTCCTGGCTTCCGCTTTTTCCCAATGGCAAGTTTCGAGGTGCTCGACACCTTCCTGGCTACTCCTTCTCTATGTTAGACATTCTCGGGTCAGCGATTCCCAGGTCACAGAGACATAGAGATGGACAGCATTGAAACACACTTTTTGGCCCAACTCATCCATGCCGACTAGATATCCTAGATAAATCTAGTCCCATTTGCCAGCATTTAGCCCATATCCCTCTATACCCTTCTTATTTATATACCCATCCAAAAGCCTTTTAAACATTGTAATTGTACCAGCCTCCAACACTTCCTCCAGCAGTTCAAATTAATTTTAATTCCACCATCAGCTGCAGTGGGATTCAAACCACTCATCCCCTACATGGTGAGTACACAGACATGATCATTTCACCACCCTCCCACATTTAGTGAAAATGCCGCACAACACCAGCGAGGCCTTGCAGCAAGGTTATACTGTTGCTGCATAAGACCTTCACTAAACTCTTATTTGATCATGGGATCTGGAGTACGCCATTCGGCCCCTCAAGCCTGTTCTGCCATTCCGTGAGATCTTGGTAGATGTGCTGCCTAACTCCATAAACCTGCCTTTGGCCCATACCCCATAGTACCTTTGCTTACCAAAAAATATCTATCTCAGGTTTAAAATTAACAACTGATCCAGCATCAACTGCTGCTTCTGGAAAAGAGTTCCAAACATCTACCACCCTTTGTGTGTCAAAGTTGTTCCTAACATCTCTCGTAAATGGTCTGACCCCAATTCTCAGACTATGCCCCTAGTTTTAGAATCTCCAGTCTGTAGAAACAGTGTATCTTTATCTATCCTATCTTTTCCTGTTAATACCTTGAAGACTTTGACCAGACGTGCAATGAGATCTGATGTACAGATCAGAAACAGAATAAAGTTGCCCAACAGAAGCTGAAGACTCAAGCAGTTGAGATAACTCAAGGTATCAGGAAATTAAGTTCTCAGAAAATGGCAAAGAAATTGATCTTCTCTTTGGCAAAGAGAGCCTTTCAAGATAGTCCAAATAAATTTGAACTTTAGGAAGAGGATTAATGAAGCTGATCCAGGCAATTTCTTCACAGTAGTGAAGATTAAACACAATGTGTTCACTTCAAACATTAAGACAGTCAGCCCCAGAAGCAAAAATTAAACTTCTTAGACATTAAAAATGAGAGTGCTTCATTTTCAGAAACACATTAAAATCAATGATAATCTTGTGATTCTTCATGTATTTAAACAAACAGCAACTGTATTATATTCAACAAAAAATATCACAGAATAACATATTTTGTATGCTGATTGCTGGCTACAGAACAATGGCTTTGGCACTCTGAGCATTCAGTATGGTACATGCAATTAGACAATGTCATTTGATTTCCTAAAGGAGGAAATAATAGTGGAGAAACCTCTAGAAAAAACATCAGAAATTTCAACATGAAATGAGGAACGTAAATCTTACTATATTCATCACAGAATGTTTAATTCCTTAGATACAATAGGAATAGACGCAGCCTGAGAAAGCTTTCTCAGTTCTATAACATTATACATATATTACAAAATTATACTTCCATAAAGTTTTAGGAGTTCATTTTCTCCCATCCCCTCTGCAATAATCTAACATGCAAATTCATTGGATCTACCTAGCGGCTAAAGCCAACAATTATTTTTAGATCTAATTTACACAAACTTGTCACTTAGAGATGATCGCATCTGATGTGCTTACCTCAATGCAGAACTTTTAACTATTCTAATGAGTAATCATCGAATTCAAAACATTAACTCTGCTTTCTCTCTACAGATGTTGCCAGACTTGCTGAGTTCCTACAGCAATTTGTTTTTGTGTCAGATCTCCAGCATCCACAGTTCTTCGTTTAATCGAAACCATTCTTCTTTTTCACAAGCATGAAATACACCAGATGCCGGAGCTTAACACTTCGTACAATTGGTCCTTTCAGAGAAAAATAATTGCGGCTGTCTGGCTCAATAATGGTTCCATCTTTTCTGAAATGAAATCACCTATAAGTTTCACCATCCTTGAAGGCCAGGTCTTTCAAATCTTACTGACGATGACCTCGAGTGGTTTTGTGGAAGGAAGAGATATGAATTCTCTCTGAAAAAGAACTTCAAATGAGTTTTACAAAAACAAAATAATACAAATGCTGGAAAAATGAAATCAAAATGGAAAATGCTGGAAGTGCTCATTAGGTAATGCAGAATCTGTAAAGATTTGATGCTGAAGAGATTTGTCTCTGCAGAAATGCCTCTCATCCTGCTGAGTACTTCCAACATTTTCCGTTTTTGTTGAAACCAAAACCAAAGTCTGATTCTCGGTTGAGTTTGTGACTAATATCATTTTTCATGAATTCTTCTTATCGTCAATATTTTAACTTGGCTTTGGCTTCAAATTTGTTTCACCTTGACAATATTCGAAGTTTGAACAGACCTAGACTTATTGATGCAGACTCTCAATATCTAGCAGTACAAGCACATTCTTTCCTATTGACATAAGATGTCAAGGTCTATGATCTCAGTTATACCTGTCACCAGTCACCTCTCCCCACTAGCAACACCTCTCTCCCACAAATTCCAACACCCCGAAGATGTTGATTCCTTGCTGATTACTACCTTCCCAACCTTTGTTTGCCCCTGTTCTCTGCCAGTAAGCATTGGTGAACAATTTCGGAGCAAATTACTGCAGATATTGGAATTTGGACTGAAAACAAAAAAAAAAATGCTGGAAATCACAGCAGATCAGGCAGCATCCATGGAGAGAGAGCAAGCTAACATTTCGAGTCTAGATGACTCTTCATCAGAGCACTTCATGTCAGACTCAAAACATTAGCTTGCTTTCTCTCCATGGGTGTTGCCTGACCCGCTGTGATTTCCAGCACTCTTTGGTGAACAGTTTGGTTGTAGGGCAACAGTTCTTTCAGCACATCCTCTGGACCAGGTACTTGGCTGCTGTGCTGAGTTGCTTACAAATCCTTTTTCTTTTTACCCCTTTCCTTGCTGTGATTATGTATGGAAGGTAATGCCTGGTCTTGGCCCATATCAATTACAGCACTCTCCTGTTCGCAGCCACCACCGCATGTATTCCCTCTGGACCTCCTCCTCTTAAATAAACACAGGCAGTGATTAGGGTGTCTGTGTGGGCTGCTATTTCCAACTCCCATATCTCTTTCAATGCTGGAATGAAGACTGCGCATTGATGGGCACAGGAGCAATGAGATTACAATACTCTCTCAGTTCTAGCTCAGCTTTTAAAATTACTGTGCACTTTGATAAAAATCTACATCGTGACCAAGCTGTTCACATTCTGCCATGATGCTCATGCCCAAAATGTGTTTCTTTGGCCACTTTCACCTGGTCAAAAGCATTTCTGAAGAAGGGTCTAGGCCTGAAACGTCAGCCTTCCTGCTCGGCCTGCTGTGTTCATCCAGCTCTACACCTTGTTATCTCAGATTCTCCAGCATCTGCAGTTCCTACTATCTCAAAAACAAAGTTGCTGGAAAAGTTCAGCAGGTCTGGCAGCATCAGTGAAGGAGAAAACAGAGTTAACGTTTCGGGTCCGATGACCCTTCCTCAGAACTGATAGTGGCTGGGAAAACGTCAGCTTATATGCAGAAAATAGGGAGGTGTGTGGGGTAGGGAGTAAACGATTGAATAGAGCCTGAACAGAGAGAAAGACAGTTGGACAGACAAAGGAGTTGCTAACAATCAGGCTGGGAGGGTGAATATTTGTTAATGGGGACTGTTAGTGACTAACAACAGTGGGTGTGCAATGGCAGGCTATGTGGTAACAAAGCCTGGTGTGTGGGGTGGGCGGCTGGGACATGGGAGAGTTTAGGCCCTAAAATTATTGAACTCAATATTGAGTCTGGAGGGCTGTAGGGTCCCCAAGTGGAAAATGAGGTGTTCTTCCTCCAGCTTGCGTTGGGCTTCACTGGAACACTGTAGCAAGCCCTTTACACATCCATTCCCCACCAGGAGGGTCTTAGGGCTCTCCGCTTCTTCCTGGAGCAAAGACCTGAACCATCCCCACCCACCACTACCCTTCTCCACTTGGCCGAGCTAGTCCTCACCCTCAACAACTTCTCCTTCAACTCCTCTCATTTTCTTCAGGTAAGAGGGGTTGTCATGGGTACCTGCATGGGCCCTAGTTATGCCTGTCTCTTTGTGGGGTATGTGGAACATTCCTTGTTCCAGTCCTATTCCGGCCCCCACCCACAACTCTTTCTCTGATACATCGATGATATTGCGGTGCTGCTTCCCTCTCTCGTCAAGAATTGGAAAACTTCATCAATTTCGCCTCCAATTTCCACCCTGTCCTCACTTTCACCTGGTCTATCTCTGACTCCGCCCTTCCCTTCCTCGACATTTCTGTTTCCATTTCTGGGGATAGACTGACCACTAATATCCATTACAAACCCACTGACTCCCACAGCTACCTAGACTACACATCCTCACACCCGACTTCCTGTAAAGACTCCATCCCATTCTCTCAGTTCCTCCGTCTCCATCGCATATGCTCAGATGAGGCCAACTTCGACAAGGGAGCCTCCGAAATGTCCACCTTCTTCCTCAACCGAGGATTCCCCAGCTCCGTTGTCGACAAGGGCCCTCAACCAGGTCCGACTCATCTCCTGCACTTCCGCCCTCACCCTTTCTCTTCCCTCCCGCAACAGCGATAGGGTTCCCTTTATCCTCACCTACCATCCCACCAGCATCCACATTCAGAATATCATCAGACGCCATTTCCACCACCTCCAGCGAGATGCCACCACCAGACACATATTTCCCTCCCCTCCCTTGTCCGCCTTCCGCAGGGACTGTTCCCTCCGGGACACCCTGGTCCACACTTCCTTCACCCCCAATACCTCCCCCCAGCCCAATGGCACCTTCCCCTGTAACCGGCGAAGGTGCAACACCGGCCCATTTACCTCCTCCCTCCCCAGTATCCAAGGGCCCAAACATACCTTTCAGGTGAAGCAACACTTCACCTGCACTTCCCAGAATCTAGTCTACTGCATTCGTTGCTCACAATGTGGTCTCCTCTACATTGGGGAAATGAAGTGTAGACTTGGAGATAGCTTTGCAGAACATCTACGTTCTACTCGCAAAAAAGACCCTGAACTACCTGATGCCTGCCATTTCAATGCACCACCCTGCTCCCTGGCCAACATCTCTGTCTCTGGCTTGCTACAGTGTTCCAGTGAAGCCCAATGCAAGCTGGAGGAACAACATCTCATTTTCCGCTTGGGGACCCTGCAGCCCTCCGGACTCAAGCACAGTGGTTAGCACTGCTGCCTCACAGCGCCAGGGACCCGGGTTCAATTCCAGCCTTGGGCAACTGTCTGTGTGGAGTTTGCACATTCTCCCCGTGTCTGCGTAGGTTTACTTCGGTTGCTCCAGTTTCCTCCCACAGTCCAAAGATGTGCAGGCTAGGTGGATTGGCCATGCTGAATTGCCCATAGTGTTCAGGGATGTGTAAATTAGGTGGGTTATAGGGGGATGGGTCTGGGTGGGATGCTCTGAGGTTCAGTGTGGACTTGTTGGCCTGAAGGGCCTGTTTCCACGCTGTAGGGATTCTATGATTGAGTTCAATAATTTTAGGGCCTAAACTCTCCCATGTCCCAGACCCCCACCCCACACACCAGGCTTTGTTATCACATAGCCTGTCATTACACACGCCCTGTTGTTAGTCACTAACAGTCCCCATTAACAACTATTCACCCTCCGAACCTGATCGTTCGCAACTTCTTGGTCTGTCCAACTGTCTTTCTCTCTCTTCGGGCTCTATCCTATCGTTTACTCCCTACCCCACCCACCTCCCTATTTTCTGCATATAAACTGACGTTTTCCCAGCCACCATCAGTTCTGAGGAAGGGTCACCGGACCCGAAACGTTAACTCTGTTTTCACATTAATTTAGTTAGCTGATTAATGTTCCTGTTTCACATAAGTTGAATAAGTACACGAATAGGAAAAGTTTGGAGGGAGATAGTAGGAACTGCAGATGCTGAA
>NC_063353.1:48524664-48546328 GCF_021869965.1 Rhincodon typus | reverse complement strand
TGCTGTGTTCATCCAGCTCTACACCTTGTTATCTCAGATTCTCCAGCATCTGCAGTTCCTACTACACCTGAAACTCTGTTTGAAAATATAACAAGTCGCTTCCAATGTCAACTCAATTCTTCCAGATTTCCCGTCATGGCCAATGCCACTTAATCTTCCCATTGTCCTCTTACTGTGATGTTGTGAATGAGCTAGAAATCCATGTTTTCTGCTGTCATTCGAATTTGATAAATAGCAACAGAAGGAAAATATCAGTGTTGAAAGAAATACCGTCCACTCTATCTCTTCAGTACAATAGGTTGCAGCAATTGTAGTTAGTGTTTAGATTACATGATTCACATCCAGAAAGCATTTTTAAAAATATTCTTCCTGTCTGCTGCGTAGATTACAAGTTTGATTAATCAGCTTTAAAATCAGTATTTCTTGGTGATCTCCAGACTTGGTAAGTGCACCTCTGCGGATTAATCAGCACAGCAGCGAGTAAATGCCGCAGAAATATGTGGGGTCTTGTACATTGTAATAAGTAAAACGTGTCCTAATGCACTATTAAGATCAATAGAGATATTTTCCAATCTGATTTGGGTCATGGGAATATTGTTTTCATGAAGTTCTTTTTTTTTGTTCTTTCACATCATTGACTTGAGTGAAAATAACCCAATTGCTAAAACAAATTTATCATGTGTCTTATTTGTTTTTAATTCAGTTTTTTTTCTTTTGAGTGGGCACAAACTCTTCAACAGAGTTAGCACAAAGTTCTCAAAGTAAAACTGTTTTATCACTTCATAGAGTGAGATACTAAAAAATGTACAAAACATCTGAAAATGTGAATTGATAATATCTCTACAATTAAACTTAATTGTGCTGTGTGATTCAAATGTTGCCAAAGGGCAGATTCTGACCTCCTATCCCTTCCATTAAAAATTATCCATTCAAATCTATCTACAGCAGTTTGGCATTTCCTCATTCAGACTGAAAAATCATTTTACATTTCTCTTTGTGTGCTCACACAAGAAATGATCTAATATATAATTTTAATCAGCGGAATTAAAAGCATCTAATTATGTCCTTTACAAAAATATAGAAGTCAGAGAAGGTTAGGTACAAATTTTGCTTTAAATTTCCCCAAAGGCCTTTTACACTTATCAGATGAAATGATTTGGGAAAATTACCCAAAAATATGCGAACATGGGTCAAATAAAAGTAACTGGTTGCACTCTGAGCATGTGGGTGTCCCATTTGATTTAGTTGAAAGGGTGTTTTGCTGAAGACAGTCAGATTCATTTTCAGGAGGTATTTAACCTGTGGTACCAAATTGTCAGTGCTTAGAAAAAATAATAAGGACATTGTCAAAATCTACTGGCATAGTGCTTCATTTTAAATTTGTGTTTTCGGGGTCATAGGTCAAGGAATGGGACCACTCCATCAAGCAGTGAACTCAGAAAAACAGCCCAGACACATCTTTGGAGTGGGACTGCAACAGCAGTTAATGATTATTCTATCAGAAACAGATTATACCCATTTAATTATGTTCTTTGATTTGTGCTTTAAGATAGCTTAATTTACGTAAAAGGTAGCAGGCTCACAAAAAATGCTACTGTAAAAAAAAGCAATACATTTCACTTATAATTAATAATACACGATACGCACTGAAGGAGAGAAAGAAGTCCTGAAAATCCTCCTGTAAGAATATTACTGCAAATTCATTCGAGAATAAGCCCAAATGAAAATGTTATCGAGCACTGAATTTGATTTGAAGGTGCAACTACGAATGTACCCATGGGGAGTTTATTGATCTGAGGTGAGGGTTTGGGACTATACCAAAGACAGAGCCAGCAAAAACAAGTGACAGAGCTCCCTCTCTCTTGTGCATCCAGCAGCATTTCTGGTGCAATTCCTAATCATTCATTCCACATTTGAACTTCTAGAAACGATTTAGGCTGGTTCCACTGTGTGAGAATGGGGCATGCAGGTAGAGAAAACAGCAGTACTTGTATTTTGAGATTTATTTGATCTTACTGATACAGACTGGTGAGATGCAGTTGCTGAAATTCCTTCGTTCCTGAATCAGTAAAGGGCCTGCAATTTTTTAATGCCTCATAACATTTTCCAAAGAAACTGATATCCAATGAAATGATCATGCTCCCATGAAGACAAAGAGTGGGTCCAAGACCAACAAACCCCGATGTCAGGGGCTCTGATCTGCCTTCTCTGCTATAGCTAAATGAGGATGACCCAGGAAAATCAGCCAATAATTTGTTGGTGTTAGAAGGGCACATGGTAGCTCTGTCCCACTCCTATCTCATTGAAAGGGAGAAAATACAGCCTATAATTTCAGCAAAGACAGAATCTATTTCAAATCTCTGAATTGTAGTTATTTGCAAATGCAAGCACCTGCTGAATTAAATCATGAGACTGACATGTGAAAACTTAATTGTGTCTGTCACGACTGTGATGGGAGGTGTCTACTGCAGGCCCATTACTTCACCAGCCACACCATCATTAAACTTGTTGATTTAGTTACTAAATGGCCGACTGCTTTTCTTTTGTCCTATTGCCCAACGTAAAAAAACCAAGCAAACACAAAATAATTCATTTTATCATCATAATTTATTCCTTCATCAAATAGCAAGCGTTCATCAACCTCCAAGCTATAACACTGGTATTGGAATGATGTACCTTTCATTTCAGAGACAGACACACTCATACAGCGTAAAAAGAAACGTCTCTGCAGATGCAAGTGATATAGGTTCCCCAACAAGCCCCTATGAAGGATAAGGAGCACACAGCTCAGGCAGTGGCTGCAGTTGTAGTTCAATCTTTCACTATTAAATCCGTTCCCTGAGACACAGTGAGGAAACTGTGCGAGTTTCTGGAGAGGGAGCTGAGGGCTGTGGGAGTGCGATGCCATTCTCTCCCCATGGGCTCTGAGGGTGATAGCTGCTTAGATCCTCTGTCTGACTAGTCCCCTCCAGGGTGCGATGATTGGGCTGTGTGGGATCTCTCAGTCACGCTTTCAGGTCACTGCTGCAGCCATGCTAACCAACAATCTCTCCTGGACCTGCCATGTAGATATGACAGTCAAGAAGGCACAACAATGCCTTTTCTTCCTCAAGAGGCTTCGGAAATTCAACATGTCCATAAGGACCCTCACCAACTTTTATGGATGCACTATAAAAAGCATTCTATGTGGGTACATGGGAGACAACAAGGTGCAGAGCTGGATGAACACAGCAGGCTAAGCTGCACCTTGTTGTCTCGGATTCTCCAGCATCTGCAGTTCCTACTATCTATGTAGGTACATAATGGCCTGGTATGGCAACTGCTCTGCCCAGGACTGTAAGAAACTACAGAAGGTGGTGTGCAAAGCCCAGACCATCACAGAAGCCAACCTCCCATCCATGGACTTTATTTGCACTTCTTGCTGCCACAGAAAGACTGCCAACACCATCAAAGACCCCTACCACTCCAATAACCTCTTCCATCAGACAGAAGATATAGAAGCTTGAACCAACAGGTTCAAGAACAGCTTCTTCCTTGCTGTTATTAGACTGATGAATGGACCTCTCTAATTTCAAATCTAATATTGACCTTGCTTTTGTGCACCTCCTGTGCAGTCTTAACTTTGTACGCGTTGCTCTGTCTAATTGCAGCAAGACATCCCTGCTCCTGTGCTTAAATCCTCTCACTATGGAGGCCAACATATGATTTGACCTCTTTATTGCCTGCTGCACCTTCAGTGACTGAAGTACAAATCCAAATAAACCACATCTACTGGATTCCCAACATCAACTCGACTTGTTACATCCTCAAAGAATTCCAGCTCCTATGTCAAGGGTGATTTCTCTTTCATAAATCCACTCCCACTCTCCAATCCTCAAACTGTTTCCCAAATATTCAGTTATTAATTCTTTTATAATGGACTTTAGCAACAAGTCTCAACAGAAGGTACAGAAAGATCAAGGTTGAAGGATCAGTTGCAAACGTCATGGAGGTCATCACATGAAACAAAATAACATATGCCCACTGTGAGGAAAGAAACGTTTTAACAGTAAGACTCTAAACCATTTCACAAGTCTATAAAGATGATAGAAATTATTACTGGAGAGATGGGGGATGAAGATTCTGACAATTTAATTTACATTGTAGAGTAAGTTGGCAAAATCATAGAGTCATAAAGTCAAACAGGATGGAAACAGACCCTTCTGTCCAACACATCTACGCTGACCAAACATCCCAATCTGACCTAGTCGCATTTGCCAGCATTTGGCTCATATCCATCTAAACCCTTCCTATTCAGATACTCATACAGATGCCTTTTAAATGATGTAATTTTACCAGCCTCCACCACTTCCTCTGGCAGCTTGTTCTAGACACACTATCCTCTTCTTGAAAAAATTGTCCCTCAGGTCCTTTTTAAATATTTCCTCTCTCACCTCCAACCTGTGGCCTCTTGTTTTGGACTCCCCCATCCTAGGAAAAACACTTTGGCTATTCATCCTATCCATGCCCCTCATGATTTTATAAATCTCTCGTAAGTCACCCCTTAGCTTCCAATGCTTCAGGGAAAATTGCCCCAGTCTATTCAGCCTCTCCCTATAACTATAACCTTCCAGTCCTGGCAACATTCTTGTAAATCTTGTCTGCAATCTCTCAAGTTTAACAACATCCTTCCTATCGAAGAGTGAACAGAATTATATGCAGTATTCTGAAAGTAGCCTCACCAAAGTCCTGTACAGCTGCATCATTAAATCCTAACTCCTGTACTCAATGTTCTGACCAATGAAGGCAATTGTCCCAAATCTAAAGGAGAAAAATGGATTGTAATAATTGTGATGAAGACAGCAGAATGAGAGCATCAATGGAATATGAAGTGCTAGAGAGAATAGAGGGATAGGTTTGAGAGATTATATGGCTTCTTCCTATTCCCATTTCTTAGTTTCTTTTAATTTAGCCTATTTTTCCTAATTAATTTGTTCAGAGATATTATTACACATCTCTGGAACAGGTGGGACTTGAACCCAGGCCTCTTGATCCAGGGGGTGGGGACACTATCCCTGTGCCACAAGAGGGCTGATATTTCTTTTCTTTTAGCATAGTTTTTTCTAATCTATTTGGAGATGTTATTAGATATCTCTGTAGCAGGTGGGATTTGAACCCAGGCCTCCTGGTCTAGGGTAGGGTCATTACCACTGCACCACAAGAGGAACAATATTTCTTAGGTATTTGTATTGCTGGTCTGTTAGGATTACACCTGATATCAATGCCTTTTAGCTGCTTTTCCAGCTCTCTCATTGTCGCTGCTATTTTAAATGTGTTAATGAGTACATAAAGGAATGGGACACATATCAAGTCGCTCTGCAACCAGAGGGAGTTCAACGAGAGCCTAAAGGACCACACTTATTCATTTAGTATTTTTGGATGCAATTTTTTTCTCCTCTTGTGAAATTCAGAAGTTCTAACATACCTATTTCATGATTTGAATATCTTCCATTTTAACTTGTATTTTAACAATGTATATCAGTTGTATTTCAACAATACTTATTCATCATTTAATTCAATAATCATTTAGCTTTGTTATCAATTGATAGCTGGTAATCATTCTTGTGTTTATTCTTTGAGTGTTTAGACAATGATCCCCTTCCACCCACCAGATTATTAATCAAAACCCATGTAACCTTGACTGATCCAAACTTGAATTTAAACAAGTTACTAATAATATTGAGGGTAACATCTAAACAGTGATTAATTAAAATCAATTGGTTAAATAGCAAATATATTTTGTTCAATTTTTCTGCAAATACAGCTTCCATTAAAGGGGTCTTTTGGTGCCGTGGTAGTATCTACTTCTAAGCCAGGAGGTCCAGAGTCAAATCCAACCTACTCCAGGGGTGTGTTGTAACATCTCTGAACTGGTTGATAGGAAAATATCTGCAACTTCCATCTAAATTTGTGTTATCCCAGCAGTTGTTAGGAATATTGTACAGTTTAATATTTGAGGAAGTTCAATGGGGCAGTTTGTAGTACTGTGCTTTTATAGACAAACATCTTTGGTTTGAAACTGGGCAGAAACTTTGCTGCTAAGGACTCTTGTGATGCAGTGGTACTGTCCCAACATCTGAGTCAGGAGACGTGGTTCAAGTTTCACCTGCTCCAGAGATGTCCCCTAATAGGGATGGCATGGTGGCTCAGTGGTTAGCACTGCTACCTCACAGCACTAGGGATCTGGGTTCAATTCCAGTCTTGGGTGTGTGTGTGGAGTTTGCATATTCTCCTTGTGTCTGTGTGGGTTTCCTCCCACAGTCCAAAGTTGTGCAGATTAGGTGAATTGGCCATGCTATGATGTACAGACTAGTGGGGTTAGCCATGGGAGATGCAGAGTTATGGGAATAGGGTAAAGGGAGTTGGACTGGGTGGGATGCTCTTTGGAGGGTCGGTGCAGACTTGAGTGGCCAGATGGCCTGCTTTCACACTGAGGCAATTCTATGATCTGTGAACAGGTTGGTTAGAAAATATCTACTTCTAATTTAATGAACACATTTGCCTAATTAGATGAAACATTATCAAACCAATCTATTTAAACAGGTCATTGCATCTGGTTATCACATAGAAATGGAGAAAATGAGTTCTTTCCTAAAGATGGCAATGGGAGTTCACTGATACTCCACACAATGGTCCAGGCTTTGGAAAGACACTGATGGGTGTCGTAGTCTACATCTCGACTAACATCACATCTGGAAAAAACTCAGGCTATTTCCAGGATTTCATTTACTCAAAAGCCACCTTGCAGAAATTCCATCGTAAGTTTAATCACATGATTATAGAAAGAGCTGAAAATTTAGAATCACAGAAGTATTACAGTGCAGAAAAAGGCCATTCATCCATAGTGCCTGCATTTGTTCTGTTCCCTAGTGCCAAATGCCTGTCCTTTTCCCTATATTCCTGCACAACGTTTCTATCCAAACAAACGTCCAATGTCCCTCTTGAAGGCATCTGTTGAACCTGCCTCCACCACATTTCCAGGCAGGGCATTCCACATCCTAATCATTTGTTGTGTGATAAAGTTTATTCTCGGATCACCCTTGCTTCATTCGCACATCACTTTAAAGTCAGGCCTTCTCATTTTTTCTGTCTTTTACAGGCAGGAACAGCTTCTCCCTCGCAACTCTGTCTAGCCTGATCATGATTTTGTAAACCTGCATCAAATCTCCTCTCAAACATCTTCTCTCCAAGGAGAACAGTCCCCAATTCTTCAAACCATCCTCATCACTGAAGTTTCTCATTCCTGTAACCATTCTTGGAAATCACTTCTGCACCATCACCAATGCATTCACATCCTTCCTCTAATGCCCAGAATGGATCCAGAGGAGGTTCATGAGAATGATCCCAGGAATCAAAGGCTTAATATATGAGGAATGTTTCAGGACTCTAGGTCTGTACTCGATGGGGTTTAAAAGGATGAGGGAGAGATCTAATTGAAACCCATGCTGAAAGGCCTGGATAGAGTGGACATGGGAAGATGATTCCATTAACAGGAGAGACTAGGGCCCAAGGGCACAGCCTTAGAGTAAAGGGAAGACCCTTTAGAATGGAGGTGAGGAGAAATTTCTTTAGCCAGAGAGTGATGAATCTATGGAATTCACTGCAACAGAACACTGTGGAGCCCAGGTCATTGAATATATTTAAGACAGAGATAGACAGGTTCTTGATTGTTAAGGGGATCAAAGATTATGGGGAGAAGGCAGGAGAATGGCGTTCAGAAACTTATTGTCCATAATTGAATGGTGGAGCAGACTTGATGGGCCAAATGGCCTAATTTCTGCTCCTATGTCTTATGGTCTTATGGTCTTATGGTCTTATGTAGCAGCCACAACTGACTACAATACTCCAACTAATGTCTAACAAGTGTCTTTTACAAGTTCAACATCACCTCCTCGCTCCTGTATCTGAGTCCCATTAATAAAACCAAGAACACTGTCTGATTTATTAACTGCTCTCTCTGTCTGTCCTGACGCCTTCAGTGATCTGTGCACATATACATCCAGGTCCCTCTGCTCCTGCACCCCCTTAACTTTGCAGAAGTCACTTAACTATTACCACCTCACTCCCTGCAGTGCCATGATTTGTCAAAAAGAAATAGGAAGACATTTGGAAGAGACAAAAAAACAAATAATATACAATTATTTGAAAGAGTGAATCTACCTTCTCCCTCAAGGACCATTAACAAGAGGCACCACAGACCCGCTGGCCTTTGAGACTGACAATTGTTTTCCACACAAAATACTAATTGGGTGTGTCACGACAGGAATAATGAATCTGAGATTGTTTGTCTCACACGAGAGAGCAGGCTGCAGCCAACAATCCTGGGGCTGAAGCTCAGGAGTGAGCGAATGGCGCGACAGTGGTAATAGGAACAATGATAAGGCCATTTATTCTGAATGCTGGAAGTATGATGGATATCTGCTTTGCTGCCTCACACACACAGAATATAGCTCCTTTCTGAATTATGGCTGCAGGGTTGGGGCCAAAATACTTTGGAAATTGACCAACAAACACGGCCCTTAAATAATGTGCTCTGCCTTTATCATCTATTATACAGAAA
The DNA here is from genome assembly GCF_021869965.1 of Rhincodon typus. Classification (NCBI taxonomy): domain Eukaryota; kingdom Metazoa; phylum Chordata; class Chondrichthyes; order Orectolobiformes; family Rhincodontidae; genus Rhincodon; species Rhincodon typus. The sequence goes on along the minus strand of NC_063353.1, from coordinate 48,537,729 downwards.
GCTATCTAATATCTGTTGTAGCTGTTAGGAAACTTTAGTTGGAATTTCTCTGCATATTGTTTATGCTGTTTGATATGGAACTATATGCAAGTACATGACCTGAGAAAAGATTAGCTGCTGCTCTGTCTCTGTTTTTCCTGAATCACACTTTCCAGTCCCTTTTTAATTATATTTGGCAGAGCTTTACAAGAGTCATTTGTGGATAACAGTGATATATTACATCTTTTTTCATGTTTCCATTTATTATCTGCATTTCCTTTGCAGAAACTAAATCAAGATATGGCTAAAACAAAGTTCTTCGCCAGGTCAGTTGTCAGTTGAAATGTTATTACTTAACAAACGAGCTCAGGTGATTGTGGCTCTCTGGTTAGCTAAACTCATTATTATCAAACACCCATTGTACAGACTTTACTTTACAGCTAAACTTCGAACTAGAATATCAGACTAAACTTTACCTGAATATATAACATTTTAAACATACAAACTGCTGGATCACCAATATCCTACTAAATTTCACAAAAGAGAAACTGATGACCAGTCAGTATGGAGGAGTTAGGGGAGGCAGCAAAGCTCCTGATCAACAAAGGTGGGAGACATTTAAAAATATGGAAGGATGTAATTGGATTCTAAGAGAGAGATAAATCAACATCATGGCTAACCAAGGAAGTTAAGAAGAGTATGAAGTTGGAAGAAAACGCATGTAAGGAGGCAAAAGTCAGTGATAGCCCTGAAGACTGAGATATATTCAGAATCCATCAAAGGAGGCCTGAGAAGAGGATAAAATAATCTACAAGGGCAAACCTATGAGCAATATAAAACCTGTCTACAGCTTCTTTAAATGTATAAAAAAGAGAGAGGTCAAAGTGAACATAGGCCCCTCAGAAAATGAATCTGAGGCAACAGTTTTTTTTTATTCATTCACAGGATGAGGGCATCGCTGACCAGGCAGCATTTATTGCCCAATCCTAATTGCCCAGAGGGCAGTTAAGAGTCAACCATATTGCTGGCGGTCTGGAGTCACATGTAGGCTAAACCATATAAGGATGGCAGTTTCCTTCCTTAAAAGATATTAGTGAACCTGATGGGTTTCCCCAACAATCGACAATGGATTCATGGTCATCATTAGGCTCTTAATTCCAGATATTTATTGAATTCAAATTCCACCGTCTGCCGTGGGTGGGGTTCAAACCCGGGGTCCCAGAATGTTTTTTGGGTCTCTGCATTAACAGTCCAGCAATAATACACTAGGCCATCACCTTCCCAATAATAAAGTTATGGGGAACAAGGAAATGGCAGAGGAGTTAAACAGATACTTTATATCAGTGTTTATGGTAGAAGATACTTTGAACATCCCATTAATACTAATAAATACAGGGGAGGAATTAAATTTCATTACCATCACTAAAGAAGTACTATCAGACAAACTAATGGAGCTAAAGGCAGATAAGTACCCTGGCCCTGATGGTTTGCACCTTATGATCCTAAATGAGGTAGCTACAGAGATAGTGAATGCATTGGTTATAGTTTTCCAAAAATCCTTGGATTCTGGAGAAGTATTAGAGATTTTGACACTCCTATTCAAAAAGGAAAGGAGGCAAAAAGCGGGTAATAATAGGCCATAAACCTACCATCTGTTGTTGGAAAAATAGTGGAATCAGTTAGAACATAGAACACAGAACATTACAGCGCAGTGCAGGCCCTTCAGCCCTCGATGTTGCGCTGACCTGTGAAACCAATGTGAAGCCCATCTAACCTAAACTATTCCATTATCATCCATTATCCATTATTAAGGATCATTTTAAGCAACACTTTTAGAAAATCATAAACAAATAAAGCCTGCATAGTTTCATGAAAGAGAAATCATGTCTGACAAAATTCTTAGAGATTTTCAAGTAAGTCTTAACCAGTTTGGATAGAGAGGAGCCAATAGATGTGTTATATTTGATTCCCAGAAGGTGTTTGACAAGATATCTTACAAAAGGTTAAGTCATTAGATCAGAGCTCACAGTGCTGGAGGTGGTACATTGGCGTAGATAGAGAATTGGCTCATGGGCAGGAAACAGTGAGTGGGCATAATGAGTTCTTTTACAGATTGATGATCCTTTAGAGTTCCCCAGGGATCAGTGCTGGGGCCACAACTGTTTACAATATATATAACCGACCTGGAGGACGGAAGTGAATGTACTGCAGCCAAATTTGCAGATGGCACAAAAATAGATGGAAAGGCAGGTTGGGAGAGGAAAACAAGAAGTTCACTAGTGTCCTTCAGGGAAGGAAAACTGCCATTCGCATCTGGTCTGGTCCTCATGTGATTCCAGACCTCCACAGGGAGGCGATAGCCTCATGGTATTATCGCTAGACTGTTAATCCAAAGACTCAGATAATGTTCTGGGAACCTGGGTACAAATCCTGCTACGGCAGACAGTGGAATTTGATTTCAATAAAAATCTGGAATTAAGAATCTAATGATGACTATGAATCCATTGTCGGGGAAAAACCACTCTGGTTCACTAATGTCCTTTAGAAAAGGAAACTGTCATCCTTACCTGATCTGGTCTACATGAGACTCCAGACCCACAGCAATGTGGTTAATTCTTAACTGCCCTCTGGGCAATTAAGGATGGGCAATAAATGCTGCCTAGTCAGCGATGCCCTCATCCCGTGAATGAATAAAGGAAAAAAAAGACCCACAAGAATGTGGTTGACTCTCAGCTGCTCTCTAAAATGCCTTGCAAGACACTCAGTTGAATCGATCACTGAAAAGTCTCAAAGAAATGAAACCAGATGGATCACCTAGCATCAGCCTAGGCACTAGCCAAGCAGAAGCCTGACATAGTTTTACTCTCAAATCATACCTTATGGCAATGTCTCAGACATTATCACCATCCCTGGATATGTCCTGTCCCACCGGCAGGACAGATCCAGCAGAGGGGGCGGCACAGTGGGATACAGTCGGGTGGGAGTTGCTCTGGGAGTCCTCAACATTGACTCCGGACCCCATGAAGTCTCATGGCTTCAGGTTAAACATGGGCAAGGAAAGCTCCTGCTGATTACCACATACCGTCCTCCCTCAGCTGATGAATCAGTACACCTCCATGTTGAACAACACTTGGAGGAAGTACTGAGGGTGATACGAGTGCAAAATGTACCCTGGGTAGAAAATTTCAATGTTCACCATCAAGACTGGCTCAGCAGTTGCACTACTGATCAAGGTGCTCAGGTCCTAAAGATCATTCCTACTAGATGTAGTCTGCAGAAGGTGGCAGGGGACAAACAAGAGGGAAACACATACTTTGACCCAATCCTTACCAATTTGTTAGCTGCAGATGCATCTGCCCATGACAGTATCGATAAGAGTGACCAAAGTATAGCCCTTGTGGAGAAAAAGTCCCACCTTCACTTTGAGAATACCCTCCACTGTGTTGTGTGGAATCATCATCATACTAAATGCAAGAAGAAAACCTAGTTTTTCATCCTTTTTCCATTCTCCCAGCACATTACTGAATACACCCGAGAAATTCTTGATAATAGTTGGTCTGGAGTGACAGCTGTAACACTGCCGTTATGAATGGTGACGAGTTGTTTTTATTTATTGTTACGAATCTTATCTTGGGAAATTTGATCAGGGAACAGGAAGACTGTGTGAATAACTCTGTCTCCCACACTATCACCCTTCAAACCTTAATTCAGCTCAGCATTTCCAATTTTGGAAACTTTGAGTAATCAACATGTACTTTAATATGTGACAAATATTTAGCTCCTCCCATGCACTGATTCCTGCTTGCTCGTTAGTCTCCTCTTCATTTGGACTGAATCCCCAGTAATTTACAAACTCAGTGTTTACAAATCTCACCTTACTCTAACAGCTTCTTCCAGACCTGTGCCTCAGAGTATATCCTCAGCCTTCCAATGCTGGTGGAGACAGTAAAGGTTGCAGATGCTGGAAGCTAGAGTCAATAAATATGATGTTTATGTGATAATGTGTGTGTCTGTGTGTGCATGTGTGTCTGTGTGTGCGTGTGAGTCTGTGTGTGTGTGTGTGTTTGTGTCTGTGTGTATGTGCATGTGTATGGGTGTGTGTATGTGCACACACATGTATGTGTGGGTGGGTGTGTGTGTGCAGGTGTGTAGGTGTGTGCATGTGTGCGTATTTGCGAGTCTTTGCATGTGTGCGTATGTGTGTGCGTGTGTCTATGTGTGTTTGCGTGTGCACATGCATGTTTGTGTGTATGCATGTGTGCACATGTGCATTTGCATATGTGTGTGTGCATGCATGTATGTGTGTGTGTGCATGTGCATGAATGTGTGTATGTGCATGCATGTGTGTGTATCTGTATGCATGTGCGCTTGCGCATGTGTGTATGGGTGGGTGTGTGTGTGCATGTGTGTATAGGTGTGCATGCATGTGTGTACGTATGTGTGTATGAGTGTGCATGTGTGTGTGTGCATGCACATGTGTGTGTATGCACGCACATGTGTGTGCGTCAGTGTATAAGTGCGCGCACATGTGTGTGTGTGCGTGCACGTGTGTGTATGGCTCTGTGTGTGCAGGTGTATGGGTGTGTGCATGTGTATGTGTGTAGTTATATGCGTGTGTGTATTTGCATCTCTTTGCATGTGTGCAGGTGCTTGTGTGCATGTGTACATATCTGTATTTGCATGTCTTTGCCTGTGCGTGCGTGTGTGTGTGTGTGTCTGTCTGACTGTCTGTATTTACGTGTCTTTGCATGTGTGTGTGTGTGTGTTTGTGTGTGCATGTTTGCGTGTCTAATTGAGTGTTTGCACATGTGTGTCTGGGCACAACCTGAAAGCACAGGGTTCTGTGTGGCAGATATTTGGAAGAACGTCAATAAAAGCCATTGCATCACTCTCCAGTTCTTCTTTGGAAAGGTGCATTCCTCAAAGATGTGGAGCTTTCTTGATGGTCAATTTGAAAGCTTCTATATTAACAATAATCTTTAATGGACAGCGAACAATCTGTCTATAGCCAGCCAGTTCCAGCCCCTTTAAAATTACACGGAAATGTTTACAGCATCATAGAATTTACAGTACGGAAGGAGTCCATATGACCCATCGTGTCTTAACTGACTTCTGAAAGATGTTTTCCATCTTTGCTCAATCACCTCTGTTATTTACAGACCCACAACTTTCTAATCTAGACATAAGTATGCTATCAGCCTGCATTCGCATTCAGTGTAAAATAACTTGAGGAATTACATTTATTGTTGGAGTGTCTTTGCACTACAGTGTACTCATGAATTATATGGTTAGCACTTTCAATTAGTGAGGGTCATGCATGAATGCTTCACATAATCTTCCCTAATTTCAACGTGCACTATGCTTACACAAGTATTGCATATTTAAAATAAAAAAAAAAGTTACAGGATTGTATTGAGAGTGTTGAGCATTAACATGTGCTTTTACCAGTTAGAATACTTTCTCTTGTATATAGTCTTTGACATGTGAAATTAGGGTCACATTACACTGTCAATTCGAGATGGAGGTTATAAGAGATATTCTTGCTGAAATACATATTTTCAATGACTTGATTAGGGGAATGTGGCATTAATGTTTTTCAATCAGCCTTATACGAACACAGACTTTAGAATTCATTCAGACTTGTGCGAGACTTGAGTAAAACCAGCCTTATGAACCAAATTGCTGTGACAGACATGTTAACAGCTTCCCATTCTGAAATGAAACTGTTACTATTTTAAGAGCGATGCCCACGATTAATTTTTTGATGTGACACTTACTTCAAGTGGAATAATTTTCATTAGCAGATTATAGATGAGATATTCATCTTTTCTCACATCTCCATGTTCAGCGCAAAAGTAAAACCTGCCATTTTGCAGACATTTCCCATCGATGGCTATTCCGTTGGGGCCAGACATCATTTACTTTATCATAAGGGATTCAAACACCACTAATGTAGTGAAGTTGCATAGAGAATATTCACAAGATTCAACTTGATTTTCTGCCCCCATTCATTGTTAAAATCCTCAGTTTTAATTTGATTTTGTACTTCCAATAACAGTTTAAAAAGGCATTGATTGAGATTCAATCTTAATTAAAATTCACATATTTCTCTCTTTCAGAATAATCTGTTGTGTATTTCCAGAATTTTCATCAATGTGTGTTCCAATCTAGGTTTCTATTAACGCATGACACTTATCTCCATGAACGCAGTAACAGAATCCAACCTCCAGAACTCTACAGAATGTGCCTTTGTGGTGCCCGAGTCCTGAGCTTGAGAGGTAGAACAGACCAAGCATTTTCCAAAGCCTCACCATTTGGATATAAAGGGGATCCAGGGGCAAAGGGCAGAGTGATGGGAAGGTGATGCTTGTTGGGACCAGTAGCTGTGGAGACTTTGCCAAAGTATTGATCTTGAGGAGTGGCAGTTTAAGTTACAATAACAGCGAGTAGGGAACATGAGAGCCAGAGTAAAGGCTTTCCACTCTCCCCCACTTTGGCAGTGCTGGTAATTTCGTTAAAAGGTATTTGCTTCTACTCTTGGTTTAATATGGAAAAGTGCCAAAGAAGGACAGGAGAATGTCTTTCCTCATTTGTTCAGCCACAGTGATCTTCTTCTTAATCAGTCACGTTGTCAGCTTGAACACCACTTCACAATTTTGCTGCATCATCTTGGCTGTCCAATCAATTCTGCATTGACAAGATGCCATTTTACAGATGGGATGCTAAATCGAGATCCCCTTTCACTCCTGAAGTGCATTTAAAAAATCTCCATCACTGTTTGTATCCTTCTTGTGCATTCGTCAAAAACACATCCCCTCCCCCATCAGTCATTTGTGAGATATTGGTGTGTGAAAGTTGTCCATGACATCAATCTACATAACAGGACCAGGACTACAAAACTATTTACTGTTTGGGAAGTTTCTTCAGGTGTCCTGAGAATGTGAAAATGTATGTAAATCAAAATCATTTCATTTGTCTGAATTGCAATACATTGAGAATTACAGCACATTGACAGTTACAGAATATTGACAACTACGCTACATTGGCAATGTCTCAAGGATAGGCAATGCTTTCACAGATTAAACTCTGATGATTGTTCAGGTGTATTGATCAATTTAACAGAAATCAAGTTGGGGATTATTAGATCAGCTATGAACCCATTGAATGGCACGGCAGACTCAAAGGGCTGAATGGCCTAATTCTGTTCCTACAACTTATAATTTTATGGTCTTTATCCAACTTAACAAAGTTTTAAAATAATTAATGGGATCTTTACCGAGTTTCTTTTTCTGAGCTAATTGGTAATACAGAGGACAGTGAAGAGTTTATTCAGTCGGGAATTCCTGATTTATAAACTGAGGTCAATGACTGAACTGTTCACAGATATCACCAAATCCCTCAAGGTTCCTGCTCCAAACTCACTTCAGTATTTATCACTTCCAATGGCATAATGAAAGTTGTTAAATTAGACAGAAAGAATGTTTAGAAGTGTCTGTTGTGAGGTTGACCTTTACAGTAATGCCCCAATGATGTACAAAAACACATTGCATTTGACATTAAAATTTAAATTATCATTGTTTCCTTATTATTGATGAAATTATATGATAAGGTTATTATCTATGCAAGATGAAAACAAAGTTATATGTCTTCAATAGGTATTGCTTGCAAATATTTAATTTTGGGAGCATTTTGACAAATCACACAAGCATTTGCTGTCTATAAGTGGAATTATGTTCAAGTTCTGAGGAGAAGAGATTAAAACTTAACCACACGTCAAACATTATGTAAAAAATCCTATATTATTTCTACCATTCTGTAACAATGTTATTTCAAATGCTTAAAATTACCAAACCAATACGAGCCAGTACATGTAGTTTGCGTCAATGAATCTTTACTACTTAAAGATCACTGTGGTTCTAGTCTTGAGGTAACTGTCCCGCTGGAAACAAAGAAAACAGAGCTTCTGTAGATTTATGTGGATGGCTTAAACATTGTGCATTATTTCCTTAAGATTAAAAGAAGAATCAACATAATATTAGAAGCAAAAAGGATGCATAAATGTGCACATTTTTTACAAAGCAAGATAATCTCAAGAAACTGTACAAATCAACTTTTTATTCACTTCATTTATAAATTGTTGAATTTTTACAACGGTAGATGAGTTGCTGTTTTCATCATTTTTAATGTTGATTTAACATCACCAATTTATTTTTTTATTGAGGTTGACCTGCTTTCCTCCAACAGGTTCAAAGTTACGCTGGCTCCTTGACTACTTCTCCCACATCCATAGTAAAAGCAGCAATTTTCCCTAAAACTCCAATAATCTAATACTGGGATGAATGGAGTCTTTGTCATATTTGTTTCTCTTTTGCGTTCCTGTCTCCTGTTCCACAAGTCACTTGTTGAAAAGTTGAGGTGGTAAAAATGAAATAAGTGGCCTTAAATTTAAAGTTAGCAGAGTTCAAGTCTTACCCAGGGACATCCGATAAAGGTTAACTCTTACTGACACCTGCTTGAGACTTCAATATGCTCATAATTTCAGACCGGTCTCCCTGGGATTGAGGGCACAGTTCACAGCTGCTACGAATCCAGCAAATGTCAGCAATTGGAGGCAGATGGAGATCCACCTGTGACATGAGCAATTGCCCATGGAGACCAAATTTTATGGTTTCCTTCTCTTCCTCCGCCCTGTGTAACACCAATGTCTACACTGAACCAGCTCTAATATTGGACCCAATGACTTTGGCAGTTTTATTCTGCTTAGTATAATAAGTCATCTAGTATGCTTTCAAATGACCTTGCCATGGTATAAAAATTGTGCTGATAATAACATTTTCAGAATGATCAAGTGTATATGCTCATAATAATTATAAAACTTAAATGTAGTGATGACTAATGGAGTACCTCAGGATTCAACATTTATTTGTTAATTAACAAATGCAAATCCCTACAGCCAAACAGTCCCCTCCTCGTTTTCTGAGGTTCATCTGGCTAGCGCTGAGACACTGATTGGTAATGTTAAGCATGTGATGGATTTATAATGAGGCCCCAGTAATGCAGCATGGCTGTACATGGATCCCAGCTTCTCCTGAAGCTGTTTAGCAAGGACCACTCTCGTTGTGAGAGCTCATAGCTGGTCATTCAACAAAGTGGGGTAAGTCACAGGGAACTTGCTGATGACTTTCTGCATTTCTGACACCTTCAGACAAAGGATTTCTGTTGTTGGATCCTATTCAGAACACTTCCTTCATATGGGGAGGGGGTGGGGTGGGGGGGGGAATGATCAGTGGGCAACAGGTTGATTGAACGGGTCAACATTGTGTACTACTTGAGGGTGGATGGTTTTAATCACCTTATAGGTTTTCATCCAATTATTACGTTGCCTTTAGTGGTGAGGACCCATTCTCTGCCTTTTACAGCTTAATTTATACCCATTTCACATTTGTTTTTCTCCTTTTCCAGCATTAATAGCCCCTTTCACACTGGGCCTCTGTCTCTGTCAAAATTATATTAAAAAAGTTTCCAAAAGGTCGGAAAGGGCACGGAAGATTAAATCTGTTTTTCTCTCTACAGCTGTTGTTAAACCTGCTTAATTTCTCCAGTGTTTTCTATGTTTGTTTCACGTTTTCAGCTCCAAAGTATTTTGCCTTTATTATTATGTGGGTTTTCATCAACATTTACAGCTCGAAATAGCTAACAGTACCTTATAGTCTTTAAGGGACAGATGAATAACCAATATCAATTTAACAAGCATTAGTCAATCTAGTGATAAAGTGAAGTTCTGATTTCAGCGTGTACTATCTACGAGACACAATGTAAATATTCACCAAATCACCTTAGACTGTACCTTCCAAACCATTGACCACTTCCATCCAGAAGGACAAGGGCAGCAGGTACATGGGGACACCACCCCCTGCAAGTTCCCCTCAAAGCCATTCGTCATCCTGACTTGGAAATATATCGCCGTTCCCTCACTGTTGCTTAGTCAAAATCCTGAAATTTCCTCCCTAAAGGCATTGTAGATCAACCCACAGCACATGGACTGCAGTGGTTCTTAAGAACAACTAGGATTGGGCAATAATGCTGGGCGAGCCATCAACACCTACATTCCATGAATTAATAAATAAAAGAAAACCTCACCTCAATACCATACATGTACTAAATCCTATCTTATCCAATAACTGATTTTGAACAAAAATATTGAGTTAAGCCATTCCAAATCATGAGTAAGCTTCCATTGTATTCCTCAGATGTTTGAAATCAAATCTCATAAAATTCCTACAGTGTGGAAACAGGCCCAACTGACCCTCAGAGCATCCCACCCAGACCCATTCCCCTAAACACTATGGGCAACTTTCCCATGGCCAATCCACCTAGCCTGTACATCTTTGGACTATGGGAGGAAACCCACACAGACAGTTGCCCAAGGGTGGAATTGAACCCAGGTCCCTAGCACTGTGAAACAGCAGTGCTAACCACTGAGCCACTCATCCAGCTTGTTTACTGATTGACTGAATATAGGCTGAGTTTGATCTCAGAAAAAGTCCATTTGAAAGTTACTGCATCAGTATTGCATTGGCACAGTATCCCTCTGTATAAAACAAACTATTTACTCACAATTCAATTCTCTCAGAACAGGCGATCCTACATAAGTTTGTTAATATGACAATGACAATCTGTTTTCAGCCTTCATCTCATCCCTGGCAATAAGAACTCCAGTGAAAAGGTAAGTGAGAATGATTTTTTAAAATGTCATTCTCCCTGGGTCCACCTCCACTTTAGTATCAAAGAATGAGATCATAACCTTGCTCAAATTGATATCCAATGTGGTGGAGCAGCAATTCTCAATGAACATAAATTGGTCTTTCTTACTGAGGGGAATATTTACTCGAAATTTTAATGTGTCCCAGCATCCAGCTGTACCTGAAAGGTTTTCCTGTGACTGTGCTCCTTAGTGAGTGTCTCTGTCAGCCAAGCGTCTAGAATTGTTCTTTGATCAGAATCTTTCAGCAGGTTGTCCAAACAGAGAGGGAAATCCTGGTACACCACTTGTGGCAGTCTATTTCAGATGCTATTATTAATGTGTTCCTCTCCAGAAAACCATGATCTTTTCACATTTGCAGCCAAAAAAGCTATAAATACATTTATTATAACCCTTACACACATTGTGTTGAATTTTTAAACATGTCACGGGGTCTATCTGTCACCTGGAAGGTGCTGATTTACCTCCCTTGTGAGCTTCCATGAGTAATGTGATGCCTTCACAGAAACATCTCTCATAAAAAAAGAAGTTTCCTCCCTGGCACATGTTCTTTCCATTTTGTGCTACTGTACACTTAAAAAAATGGCTACTTGCTAGAAAAATATTGTGTCTAAGGAATATTTGACAGGTTTTAAGACAAATAGTTCTCCTTATGGATGCCTGCTGACCTCTACTTAAGTTCTAATTTCTCCATTTTACCTCAAAATCCTGGTGTGTGACATTTAAATGAAGCAGTCATTTGTTTACTTGTCAATCTTTCAGTGTTCATTGAGGGCTGCTTCTGTGTTTCAGCTCCAGTAAGGGCAAGACTAAATGTTTTTTATTCACATCTCTGAACTAGGCCAGCACTTATTGCCCATAGGACAGTTAAGAGTCAACCACGTTACTGTGGTTCTCAAGTCATATGTAGGCCAGACCAGGTAGGGATGACAGATTTCCTTCCCTAACAGACATTAGTAAACCAGATGGATTTTTCCAATAATCGATAATAGTTTCATGGTTATCATTAGACTTTTAATTCCAGATTCTTAACTGAATTCAAATTCAACTGTCTGCCAACGCAGGATTTAAATCCGAGTCTCGAGGACATTGCTCAAGTTTCCAAATTAATAGTCTGGTAATAATACCACTAGGACATTGCCTCCGCACTTGGAGTTTATTGTTCATTCTTTCTGCAAAAATCAAGCCTTTGACTAAATCGAAGATGAAAAAATTACATACTATTTGCTTGCACTTTATTACGCTAAGCACATCAGCAGAAGGAGAAGGGGGGAGAAGGAGTCATGACGTATAAAGGGACCAGGGTTAAGACTTAAAGAAGATAGCTATTCTGAGATAAGTGGCCCTATATTCAGATAAAAATTCTTTCTGTTTCTCTTAAATAATAAATCTGAAATCTGTCACTTTTTCTAAAGGTTATATATCAGGATAGAAATGTCAGGCTAATGGGGAAAACCACCAAATCTACAGACAGTAATGGGTTAAGTTCAGAATATCAAAGTCACATGATTAAATAATGAAAGCTGGAAAGGTGCAGATGTTCAAACCTCATGAGTGGATCTGGCTGTAAATAGAGTTCCAACAGAAAGCGGCCACCCATCCAGGACACTTCTGTTGGGAACTTTAACAGTGTTGTTGCATAAGGTAATGGTCTGAAGGAGTTAATGTTGAAGGTGATTAGCTCCATCCAACCTGATGATCTCGCACAATCTTTGGATGTACAAATAGTCAATCATTCACGAAGTCCGGATGGAGACAGACGTGACATTCTCGGCTCCTGATTATGCTTAGCTAGTAGATATAGAGTTCGTGAATATTACACACGGGAAAAGGCCCTTCGGTCCATTGTGTCTGTGCTAGCCATCATACATCTATCTATTCTAATCCCATTTTCCAACATTTGAACCGTAGCCTTGGATGTTAGGACGCTTTCAGTGTTCATCTAAAAACTTTGAAAATGTCTCGAGGATTTCCACCTCCACCACACTTTTAGGCAGTAATTTCCAGATACCTACCTCACTCTGGGCAAAATTGTTTTTTCACTTTAAACCTCCTGCTCTTCTTGTTAATTGTATCTCTCATTATGGATTCAGCATAGAAAGGAGAATTGGTAGCAGTGAACTGCATCAACCATAAGCCATGGGTGGTTGGTAAGTGGAATATACTGATTTTTCAGAGATAGTAGGAACTGCAGATGCTGGAGAATCTTCGATAACAAGGTGTAGAGCTGGATGAACACAGCAGGCCAAGCAGCATCATAGGAGCAGGAAGGCTGACGAATGGTCTAGGCCTGAAACGTCAGCCTTCCTGCTCCTATGATGCTG